>NC_084964.1:16162919-16537036 GCF_949316205.1 Platichthys flesus | reverse complement strand
TTCTTCTTCTTCTTCTTCTTCTTCTTCTTCTTCTCTCTTTGCAGTTTGCTGTTGTCCAGTTCTCTTATGATGTCACTGTTGAATCGAACTTTCGTGACTTTTTCTCATCTGGACGATGGGAGTCGAAAATCGATGGAATAAGTCAAAAAGGCAGCACAACTAACACAGCTGCTGCCATCCGATATGTGGTGTAAGAGCTGATGTGATCCTGATGTGATAATGTATATGATGGTGGTCTAATTATTGACACAGGAGCATTTAACACTCTTGAGGATGTAGTTTGTGGTATTGTGTGTGTAGTTTGTCTCCCGTACAGTGGACGAGACAAAAAAAAAAAACTGAGCTAGACGTAAAAATAAGGCTGGAAAATATGACCAAAAGTTAGACCAAACTTTCCACGTCAATATCGATAATTATCACAATAAATGTCACATCATAATTTCTTTTGAGAGTAAAAGCAGTTTTTTGATAAACAACAAAACATTTTACAACGTGTGTGTTAAACCTCCTCACTGTGCACAATGTATAAGCAATAAAGTGACTGAACATTAGTTATATTGCTATTGGGTATATTCTTGGATAACTGTTAAAGCCAAAATATGGGAAACTAAGTCAGTTGCATAATGAGCATATTTTCAAACATGAATAAAATGCAGATCTCAAGAGATGAAATTGTTATGTTATGTTATTGACCAAAGATTTGGACAAAAGTTTATTTAGATGATATTGTTTTTGTCTTGGCAGCCAAAATGTTTTCACATCAGCAGGAGGTTCCAGACCAAACGTGAAGAAGATCCTGATCGTCATTACTGATGGAGCATCTACTGACAGCCCAAACTTGCCATATGCAATACAATTAGCTGAGAATGCAAAGATTGTTCGATTTGCTATTGGGGTAAGTTAAGTTAACATCAATGAGCAAAATATGTTTAACAGAAAAGGCCTTGTTTTTGTTTTGACCATACATCCAGACACACAGTTACATGATACTACCCTGTGAATTGTAAGTGAAATTTCATAAATGAGAAGTTTACAATCCTTCACCACATCGCATCAACACCATCTCTTCTCTTGCTGTTTTTAGAATTGATTCTGAAAAAAGTTTACTGGTTTAAAAATCCCCTAAACCTATTTATGTGGATATCAAATTCAAGACCAAACTTTTAAACAGACTTTTCATTTAATTTTACTTTTTAATCTCCCTCTTAATTTATACATTGTCTCTTTTACAGATATATCTTTTCATTCTTTGCTATTTATGTTTCAATTAATTACATTCTTATTTACCTTCTCTGAATTGTTTTTACATAAATACATTACTTTTTAACTCTGGTTTCGTGATGAGTGCAGGTGGATAAATTGTACACGAACGCGTAATAAAATTCAACTAAACTTGAACAGCTTTAAATCTATTTTCTCAACATGCCTCTAGGTGGGGAATGCGTTCTCTTCCACAAGGGCGAAACAGGAACTGGACCTCATTGCATCTTCGCTCTCGACAAATCACGTGTTTCGAGTAGAGAGCTTTGACGCACTTGCTGCAATAACGAAGAATTTGCAGGACAAAATCTTCTCTATTGAGGGTATGGATGTAAACTTACAGCTTAAATTGAATTAACATTCTCAGTTGACAAATATTAGGGTTGACGTTGTCTATTTGCCTCCTTTCATGATGCACATCCAGTTCTTATGTTATGTATTCCAACACCGAAATAATAATTATATTATAATATAGCGGGCATGTAACTGTGGGATTCAGCTCAGTACTTATTTCTTTTGCTGTTTCAGGATCTCAGTCCAGTGGAGAGACACTGAAAATGGAAATGGCTCAGGAGGGATTCAGTGTGGCTTATGTGCCAGGGGTAATAATAATCAAAGACACGACACCTGCCTTTGTGATAGAATATCTACTCACAGGAGACATATTATGTATGTTAAAAATAAAAGGCAGTGACATGTACCACCTTGTACCTTGCACATGTTTAAATTAAAAACATGAATATATGAAACTGTGTAATATTTGAATAGTTTAGTATTGAATGCACAATAACAGGGTAGCTATGTTTATACATGGCACTAGGCCCAATTCAATATAAAACACACTTTTTTACTAAATATATGGTATGGGGTCCTTGCTCCGTCTCTCCACCAGCTTGGGGGTCCTTGGCCTGAAAAATTTTGAAGACCCCTGCTATAATGCATTTAACTTTCGCTTTTATGGGCTGATTGTGTTTTTCTGAAATACAGGGAATTCAAATGGGCACTGTTGGCGCCAACCAGTGGAGAGGAGGCTACATGGAATACACATTATCAGGCCAGAAGCTGAGTTCATATGAGCCTTTGCTCATGGAACAAGACAGTTATCTGGGTAAGAAATTTACAGTAATAACAAACTAATACACATGTGATTAGTATTTTTCTACTGTAACCCTTCCTCCCACGCTAACGACACGAATTGAGCAAAGGAAGGTTAAAAGGCAAATGAGGAACAAGGAGTCAGAAAGTACTGTACATGCAAGGGTCATGTGAGTAACACATGTCAAACATGAAGCTCAAAAAAGGTAAAAGGTTAAAGGTAAATTAGAAACCCTTCATAGAAAAGAAAAACACTACACCCACTACTAAAGTTAGTTAGTTTTTACAAATTACTCTTTTGTAATGTGTAGCTAAAGCTTTGGATGTTTTGATTTATTTGCTTTGACTTTTAAATTTCAGGTTACTCCATGACTATCGCAAGAACCAGACAAGGCCAATTGACAATTGTTGGCGCTCCGAGATATAAACACAGAGGACTTGTGATGGCAGTTCATGCACAGACGTCTCAGATGATAGATCCCTTCGACTGGAATGTGCGTGGTTTGTGATCAGATATATAGACGATCAACGTGTACATAGATCTGGAATAAACAGTCTTGTTTTCTTCTTGTTTCTTAAACAGTTTCAGACTGGTGAATATTTTGGGGCAGAGGTTCGAGCCATGGATGTGAACGCTGACGGATACAGTGACCTAATCCTCATATCTGCCCCGATGTACAAGGAAGCTGATAGAGAGGGAAGGGTGTACGTTTGTGGTTTAGCTGGTTCGGTAAGTGACTATTTCTTCTAGTGCCATTAAATAAATTAGTTTTTTTAACATCCAGAAAAACATTAAATCTCCTCCAAATATTTTGAACAGAGGGTCGAATGTCACTTCGAATCTCCACTAGTGCTGAGAGGGGTTGAGTCCGACCAGGCGAGGTTTGGCTCTTCTCTGGCTGTGCTGCCTGATCTCAACTCAGATAACCTCAGGGAGGTGGCAGTCGGTGCACCTTTGGAGAATGGTGGTCAAGGCAGCATCTACATATTCCACGGCGAAGGAGGAAGCAGAGTCAGTTCAACTTACTCACAGGTGAGTAGGAACAAAAAAATTCAATGTCCCCCTCTGGTGAAAATCATAAAAACATATTCATGTGTCAGGGTTTGACGTGACATCAAAGACAAGAGTTTTTCCACCATAAAGCTGCAGAATATGGATTTGTGATGTCACAAACCTAAGAAAGTAAACTTGTGGGTGGGGTTAAGCAGCTGAAAAAAGCTCTTCACCTGCAGGTGGCACTGTGAGGGTTGGGATATTAGGGGCAGGGCCTGAGCCATAAGTTTTAGAGTTAAGTTGTTTCAAGGCTGTGAGGGGAATTTTTCTTTTGAATATGTTATTATGAAGAACAAAGAAGAGTTTAAGGGGAATTTAGTGGAACTGTAACAAATTCAGTCTGTGAGGCCTAATTCTTTCAGATAGATTAACATGTTTTATCTAAAATACTTAAATTCCACAGAGAATTGCTGCCTCTGAAGTCCGGCAACGACTTAGATTCTTCGGTATGTCAATCAGTGACTCGTCTTTTGACCGCAGTGGCGACAGTCTGCCTGACTTAGCAGTGGGGTCAAAGGGCACAGTTGTCTTACTCAGGTTTGTACAAGATTCTACAGTCTGTCATTATTACCGTCGTTGTTAACATACTCCTTTTGCTTTTGATTTGATGCTATGAAAACGTGGTGGTCCTCATTTTTTCCTGCTCTATCCATTTCCAGGTCAAAGCCTGTGGTAATGGTAGAGGCTACGATGTCTTTCAACCCAAACCAGGTCCCTACAAAAAACCCAATCTGCGAGAACCCACTGGAGAACACAGCTCAAATCTGCTTTACCATGACCAAACTTTCAACAGTTTCCACAGGTTACTCATTCTTCTAACTTTTCTTGAACCACAGAGCTACTGTCTCTCTGTTCAAATACATGTCTGTGTACATGAGTAACATGTTGATTTAACCGTCATTCATTCCAGCTGGAGCAAAGATCAATTATACTTTAACACTGGATGCCACCCGCAAGGTCCCAAACAACAGAGCTTACATCAACGGCAAACAACGAGAGAAGACCGGGTCAATTGAAGTTGACTTACAAAGGCCAAACTGCTTCCCAGTGAAATTCTTTATTCAGGTGAGTTGTTAACATCACATTATATACAAACAAACTCACTAAGTTCAAACTAACAGTATTTCCCAACTGTGCCCTCCTCTCGCAGGCTTGTCCTCAGGATGCTCTGAATGTACTTAGAAATGAGCTCAGATTCACCTTTGACGGTATTCCCTCTGCTACAAACCTTAAACCAAGTCTTGCCCAGCAGGCTCAAACCACCACCTACCATTCTGTAAGTGACCTTTAAACAAACCTGCAATAAATGTCGATTAAACTGAACAGAGTAAGTGAACAGATTTAATTTGAACTTTTATGATATGTCATTGTTATTGTTTTTCTTCATGCTCTCTTCCACAGTTGAAATTCGAGATCAACTGTGGCACTGACAACAAGTGTGTAGATAACCTGAAAGTGGATTTCAACTTCAACAGGTGAGAAACAAAAGTGAAGCCCAACCTAAGGGTGTGGGCAAGGTAACATTTCTCTTCTCTGCAAGAACATGTCTGGCATAGTAGACTGTGAGCATCTAGCTGAGCGGATCGCTAGCTGCTAGCACAAAAGGAGACTATTAGATTATTGTTTTTCTACGCCTTCACTTTCCCTTTTCTCTGTCAGCTCCTCAGAGTTGAAGGTGGGCATTGATGAACTGTTGGACGTCACCGTATCAGTGGAGAACCGAGAAGAAGACTCCTACAACAGCTATGTGAAACTTACGTACCCAGCTGGGCTCTCCTACAGGAAGTTCACAGCTTTGCAGGTAAGGGCTCATTGGTTTAACGGTCACTGCGACATACTTCCAATGCGTTGTATATATTGGTGTGGTTGTTAAGCTGTACATCCACTAGAGGGCAGCACCGAGTCACGTTTTTAAAGTCTCTCCTCACAAAGTTCCGCCATTGCTGAAAAGTCTTCCTCATGTCCTATCTTGCTTAAACGATTGGCTACACTGCCCCCTATGATTACCAGTGGTACTGCTCCATTTTGTCTGTTTTATCAATATCCATAAATCTTCAGAAGATGTGCACAAAAACTAAATAAAGATTATAGAATACGGACAAGGCTCCATTTTACATATACATATCTAGCATTGAGCAAAAATTTGCGGTAAATCATTAGCATCTGGTGTGTTATAATGGATTTCTTGACCATGAGTATCGGTCTATTAACAACAAAACATCTTTACTGCGCAGACTGTCTATTTTCAAAATTATGCCAAATATCAAGATGGCAGCACCCTTACTTTTAGGTTCAGGATATTTAAGGCTCATTCACGGGAGGAAGTGGAGACTCATTGCTGATTTACAGATACAGTCTACCGCTCCCACAGCAATAATGTTGTTTCATTGATTGCCTTTTAATGAAGGGAAGAATCGAGTGCAACTCCTTGGACAGTGAAGATGGCTTATCGCGAGGATTGACAACCTGCACTATCAACAACCCAATTTTTAAAAGCAACACTAAGGTTTGTGTTGTTTGTAAACAGGCGTCTCTTCCCATTGCTGCAGCAAAACACAGAGTCAATCTCACCCCACTTTCATTACAGGCTTTGTTCACCGTCTCCTATGGGATCGAAAGCAACAGACAATTTGACAGGAAGATTTTTATCTCTGCAAATGCTTCCAGGTACTGTGCCCGTCAATGATGTTTATTAGTCATATTACATCACTAATACATATTTCGCAGAGTTAATTTCACTTCTCTCTTTTAGTGAGAATCAGGAACATTCCACTTCAAGTGAACTTTACCAAATGAAAGAGTTGGACGTGAAGTACAGCATTTTTGTCACATTTGAAAGGTTTGGTGTTTTTTTTCCTGTGTTAGACAAACAAATCACATTAAAATATAAAGAATTTCAAAGCATACAGTCTGTTACCTGATATTAAAACATCTGTTTCAGCTCCCTCAGCTACAACAACTTCACATCTGGAAAGAACGATTTGCTGAAACCTCACAAGCAGTCACTTCTGGTAAAGTATCTCACCAGATCCTAGATGTTTTAACTAGATCTGCACCAAATTACACACTCTCATCAGTATCAGCCACCTAAACATGCCTGGTATAGTTTCAAGATCCATGAAAATAAGGAAAATGTAGAAAATATTGCAATTTTAAAGATAAAGTATACACATCAACATTTTCATCAAAAAGTTTCTTTCTCTTTCTTGCTTAATCCTTCCAAACATCAAACTCTGATGAAAACAGAATCACCTTGGCTGAGTTTAAGAACTTGTTCATCATCTTGATCCTGATGCTTGCTCAGCCTCTTCAGATCGATCCTTTTCCTTTCTCCTCTTCTGACAGGTCACAAACAACATCAGGGCGCTGAACTTCACGGTGGTGATCAAGGTGCCAGTCAAGCTCGGCGATAAAGACATCTGGGTGGATTCAAGCAGTTTGCAGGTGAAGTTACTGATCCATGAAAAGTCTCTCATGTCGCTGTTGCAGCCTCAAGAACGGGAGGGACAGGAGAACCACATCTGGTCGTCTGTTAAACTGACGCAAACCTGTTCTGTTCCAGATTCCAGACTGCCAAAGAGACGCAGACGAAGACCATACTGTCACAGACTTTGTTGCTAAGATAAAGAAGAATAATGTAGTGGTGAGTAAACTATCTTCAATGGGTGATTTAAGTACTTACACTGTACTACAACTTCTGTCGTCTCTTCCTCACCCACAGGACTGCTCTGTGGCCAGGTGCGGAGTTTTCAGGTGCAGTAGGTTCATGGGAAGACTGGAGAGTAAAAAGTACAACATTTCTGCCAACATCAGTTCAGGATGGATAGAGCAGGTAACTGATGTGCATGTGTCATATTGTGACATGCATTTTGAAGTATTTTACAACCGGTGCTCATTCTAAAGTGGTAAAATTACAGTAATTTACTAGAGAAATTGAACGTCACCAAAGGCAATGCTGGTCTCATCATGAGAGTCTTTCATTTTCTAAACAGATTGGACTCGACTCGGCAAAATTCCTCTTGACCAGCACGGCTACTCTGGAGTATGACACAAACCAGTACATCTTCTTTTCTACAGGGTCTAATAACAAGCCTCCGATTCACAAGGTGATTCCACATTCTATTTATTTTACTTGTCTTTCAAATCAGCTTGATTTTGATCCACCTTCATGTCATTTCATGTCTCAGATTGAAGCCGAGGTTGAAGTCTATCCACAACCAGATTTCACCAAAGAAATCGTCGGGGGATCACTGGGAGGGTTAGCTCTGCTGGCTTTACTCACTGCTGGCCTGTATAAGGTGAGGCTCACAAAATATATACATTGTTTTAGTTAATTATACAGCCTTATGGAGTCAATGAACGGTGTTCCACCCCCAATAAGAGTAGATGAACACTATCCTTTCATTTTTTAACTATTCAGCATTTATTCTCTTCTTTCCCTTCATGTATGAAGCAGCTTTAATGCAGGATCGGAGTGTTTTAATGTCACTTTCTTTCTTTTTTTATCTCAGGCTGGATTTTTCAAGAGTAAATACAAAGAAATGATGAATGAGGCAGAAGCAGCAGCAGAACCAGGGGCTGATGAAGCTTCAGCCATACAAGAACAATAAACGTAATTGGCACATATACCACTGCCACATGCCACATTCTATCAAGCCGCAACAATTTGTTTATTATTCCTGAAAACTATCTGTGTTCCTTTGTGTTTTTTAGGTGGTGGTGAAAAAAACAAATGCACCTGAATCTGCTGGCTTCTGCTTATCTTCAAAACTGCTGCAATGAAATATGCTTAGGAGCAGCTTCTCTTGCTAAACTGAATTGCTTTGTTTTCGGAACGAACTAGAAAAAGATTTGTTTTATACTTCATTCCTATTTATTTCAAGACTTGATATGACTTTTAAAATGTGATCAAAGTGTCAAATAGACAAGGTTTGATGGAACGGAGAATAAACACTGTACCTCATTCAGATGGATTAACACATTTTTAAAGAATTTGCATTTTGTAGTACAATTTGTCTACAGATTTCTTAAAGTAAAATACCTTCTGTTAGATATATAAAGATTTGATTGGAAATGCCTCATGGTGTATTCTCTTTTGTTCGACCTGAGTATTGTAAGTGCGTTCATAGTATTGGACTATTTCAGGCAGCTTCAACTAATACCAAATCATTACAACAGGAACATGGAGGTAATAAGGACATTAAAACTAAAGAATAAGGAAAAGGCTTTTTCTGCTGCATTTGCTGTTGGGGACGTTTCAGGAGATGGCAAATCACCAACCGTCTCCTTTAAAAATGACCCGAATCTTGAGGTTTTGGCAAATGACTGAATATCTGCCCGCATCGATTTATTCCCACTCATTGTGACAAAGGCCGCCTGGAACCAAGAGGAGTCTGATTTACAGAGCAGAGGGCTGCCCTGATCCCCCTGCAAAGAGAAAAAGAGAATTCAACATCAGTCAGGTCCTGATCTGAAACCTTCTTCCCTGATAAGAAAAGCAATTCGATTTCAGAAACTCAGGTGGATGGGAAGATTTTTACCTCTTGAAGGTTTACGGCAAAAGTGCAAATGTTGTCCGAATCAGAAATGCTCCAACAGTTTACCACTTGAGTCTCAAGGTCTCTCAGACTTGAGCCAGCTTTGTCAGCACCTTAAAAACACAAGAATATAGTTTTTGTGAATTATCAGTCTATGTCTTACACATCATGAAGCCTGACTCATGTCAGTTAAAAATTAAAAACCAATTAAAACCAGGCCCTATTCAGACCCGGTGTTAACATCCATTCTGAGAGGACTGATCACAAGTGCTTTAGCATTCGTGCTGTGGCTTTTGTACTCATACTATTGCATTCATGCTTTCTGTCAATGCACTTGTGTGAAGCGTCTCGACAAAACACACATTTGTCATCACACAGCAAAAACAATGAGGCCCCATGCAGCCAAGACCACCTCCCACCGTAGTTTGCCTGATCAGATGATATCATGACGCATTCGGGTGGGTGCTGACCACTTGTGATTGGATCACTCAGGATGGATGTTAATACCAAGTCTGAGCAGGGTAACATAGCTTGAAGGATCCTCACCTCCATTCTTACTGCCCATCCCCCAGCCTGGCAGCCAGCATTGACTACCAACGGGAAAGGATCTGTCATTGTTACTATCCAAACACACAGGCTGGATATAATCTATGTAGCTGACGGGTTGCTGGAGCTGTAGTACAGCAATGTTAAAGACTGTAAATTTACTCAGGATAATCTTGCCAATAATAATAATAAGAACAATGCTCGGCAGGGAAAGGGTCAAGGGGCACACTCTGCAAAGGTTGTACCTGCACGTCATTTGGTTTCACAGCACTTTATATCTGTTATATTTTCTCACTCTGGTTATGTGATAGCGCAAGTCAAACATGTGTCTTGCGCTATCTTTTAAGAAGATGTTGTATGTGGTCAGAGAGCTTGGTTCCAAACACTCGTGGCAGGGCCGCAAGTTATCATCAGTGATCAGTGGTTCTGAAGGAAGTCCACTTCCTGAGCAGAGGCAGCTGTGAGCTGCAGAGTGGCTCTACATGCAGAGCTCTGATAAAAAGATAAAAGCAGGGTGACTTAGTAATGAATCCTTCTACTTTATTTTTTTTAAATATGTTTTATAATAAAGGCAAGATGATGTATTTGTCCTCCCATTTTTTTGAGGGATTCCTTCTTGACACATCGAACAACCGCCCATCAGAGTTTTATGGTAATCCGTTGAGCAGTATTGTTGCATAATCTAAACAGACGAATAAACAAATAAACAAAAACATACCTCTCTATCAGAGGTAATTAAGTCAACAGATAGTGAATCTCCCTGCTCATAGTGCTGAGCTCTTTCTCTCAAATGGCGTGCGATGGGACAGAGGTAGAAAAGGAGCTGCATGATATTTGACTTCCTTACTGCCAAAGTTGTCAGGAGAGACACCAATATCAGCGAAAGACAACATCCTATACATCTCAAAACAATTGTATTTGGTTTTTATTTTAATCTATAGAAATAAGTCCTAATGTTTTCTCACTGCTGTGGATGTATCCTTGAATTTAAAGTGACTTTATAGATTTTTTGTTATAAATAAAACTCATTCATATCTGTGTCTGCATCCACTTCCCCTTTTCCAGCAAAAAGTGCCACAACAGCCAACAAGAGCTGAAGTTAAAGTTGTATTCTTCTGGTGTTTTTTTAAAACATGTTCTTTATGTATTGAACCATAATAAAAAGCTGCCTGTGCTTCCTGGAAGTGGTGACATATTGTCATTACAGCCCACATTCAATGGAAAGGGTTAGTATTGTGACCCCACCTACTTTGAGTTCCTCTAACCTCAAATTTTAACTAGTCCTGTCACGATTTCTACACAGGTAGTAGTAGAAATAGTCGCCTCTCTCACTTCCACATACATTCATGTGAGCAAACCATCGCACTTTATGCATTTTCCCGACAGGATAACACAATGGCCGGGATATTTGCTGCTGCAGTCTTCATTTCAGGTAAGAAAACTTGCAGGTTTTTTTCTTAAAGTGTCTTTTAAAAACTAAAATAATAATATACACCATCCTAACATATGGACAAAGGGTTTAAATTTAATCTATTTTGTTAAGTGACATTTAAAGTGTTCCTGCAGAAATGCTGTTATTTGCCTTGTTTTACCGAGCTAAAGGATGAACGAACATTAATAACAACATTTAGAAAATATAGAGCACACCCCAGACAGACCCCAGTCTCCATATTGATCCCATTTCAACAGTGAAGGTTATGCAGTTTCTTGACAGTGTAGCGGTTGGCAAAATTCACTTATGCAATATTAATGAAAGAACATTTGTGTAAGAAAAACATGTATTATGAATATAATAAAGTATAAAAACACAAATTAATAACAAAACGTACTAGCTGAACAAAGATGTGCATGTGAGTGTGTGTGTGTGTGTATGTAAATTAGTGTGTTTACCAAAATGGCTGTCAATTCACACCTTCTTCAGCATGCTTTCAAAATGGTGGTTTGGCCCACTAAAGTTAACAGCCCCGTCTTTTCTTCTGCAGTGGGGGAGGAGGTGAGTAGGTGAAGAGATATGCGTGTGTCTGTGTGAATGGTAATAAGAGAATGCAAGAGTCTGTTTAGAGGGTATCGTTCATTAACTTTCAAATAACATATAATCACAATATCACAACATATATCAAACTTTTAAACACCACACAGAATCAACTAAACAGCCTTGCTTAGCGTAGTATAATTATTCAGCCCAGATCATGTTACCAGTCCGAGAGAAAGGGGAAAAGAAATTGCAGTCCAGTTCGCAATTTCGGTGAAATCTCCGGTTGGTCATAAGGTTTCTGCATTCGCGGTTCTGTTGAACTGTGATGCGGTTGCTTGTTGAATCTTACCGACAGGACACATTATGATGACTGTTAAAAGTCATCATAATGTGCGTTTACTAAATGCCTACCATTATACTTATCCATCATAACACATATTTTGTGCTCTTTGACCCAGGGTAAGTTAATATACAGCTGGTTATATTAAGCGGTTTAAAATACAACCTATAGTGTCAGAAGAAATGAAAAGTAAAACACAGCAGAAACTCAGGTTTGAACTTAATGTGAATATACACACGATGTTCAAAACGTACAAGATAACAAAATATCGTTAAAGTCACAGACATCAAACTCTGGTGGTTCAACTTCTTCTGTTCTCCTGCTGTTCACCATGAGAACATCATTAGTCAGACGGACAAAGAGTTTGTATCACGTTGACCATTTTTGGAGAATCCAAAAAAGGAAAAAGAAGAGAGGCTTCATTTGCGTTTCTGCTTTAACAAATTACTCGGAAGTTTACAAAGAGGTAGTAGCTGTCTCATGAATGTTCCTAATTAATTATTGTTAAGAGCCACTCTATCTACCTGCAAGTTCCCAATATTAAAAGATGGGATAAAATATGAAGATTTAAGAGCATTTTCTCATCTCCAGGTCTGTCTGGCACTGCACTAGTGAGTCCAGAGTTTGAAATGCTCTGCTTTGGTGCCCCCTAGTGGTGTTATCCAAAGAGACAACGTGGTAAACAGTTCACACCACTGGAAACGAAACACAAACTGAATACTTCACATGGAGTCTATAGACTTTCCTAGAACAAAAAATTCTGATGAGTTTTACAATTGTTATTACACTTCAGCAAGTATGATTCTGATCTTATCATTTCTCGTTTCTCAGTGTTGAATACGGCTCTATGTTTCAATATCGACCCCGTGGCTTGGAAGACCTGGACCAGCTGTGCCGCAGGGTTTGGCTACCAGGTTGTGCAAAGACAGTCAGAGTAAGTCAGTCTCACGTCTCACAGCTGCAATAACATATGGCATTTCTTGATAGAAGAAAACAGCTGCACGTTGCATACGATACTGCTTCTGTTCCATATTTCTCTGGGTTTTATTTCCTCAGCGTGCTCATCAGTGCTCCCCTTGAACAGTATTCACCATCGGGAAGGGGGAAAATATACAAGTGCACTGATACCTGCACAAGTCTGACATTTGCAGGTAGGCGGCTTTTAAGGTCTCCAGAGAAAGACCAGAAAAACAGATATTGTGACAACAAGCATTCATATCATAGAAGCTTTGTAACACAAGTGTTTAATGTTTTCCATGCAGCGCCAGAATTTGCAGTCAACATGTCCCTTGGTTTGACAATGAAGCATGACCCCATCTCACAAAACACTGTGGTGAGTTGTTTAACCTGCATTCTAAAAAAAAACAGAACCAAATAGTCCGCTAATTCAATCAGGATGACATGATCTTGTCTCTTTTCAGGTGTGTGGCCCAACCATCCCAAAGGATTACAAAAGTATCACCATGTACAGCGGTGCATGCTTCCAGATCGAACGGGACGATTGGTTTGGATCCGCTGTGCCGTCGTCCTCTCCAGGTGAGTTTGTGAAAATGTCTAAAAAAACTGAGACTGAGACTGCAAACTGAGACTAATTGACTTTTAGTCAATTAGTCTCAGTTTGCTTAGATGTTAGAACTGACTTTCAGAGGAGTGGACCAGATGTCTGCAGTGTAGCTCATAAAGCCTCCTCCATGTTTTAAGACAGGACAAACGACACATCAAATAGATTTTGTCAAAGATGTGCAATGTGGATTTTAACGAATGATTCAATTCTGGAACGTGTCTTTGACAGAGTTCAGAGCCGAAGCAGATATTGCTTTTCTCTTGGATGGTTCAAGCAGCGTCGACCGTAGAGATTTTAATACAATGAAGAAATTTGTGAAAACGCTGGTACGCCCAGTTGTTGGAAAAGATACACAGGTATGTTCCCAGGACGATGTTCCCACTGCCACTTAAACTATTGCAGACACTCACTGAAAGATCACGTTCTACAGTTTTTCACCACCTCAATGACTGTTACATATAATTCTTCTTCTTCTTCTTCTTCTTCTTCTTCTTCTTCTTCTTCTTCTTCTTCTTCTTCTTCTTCTTCTTCTTCTTCTTCTTCTCTCTTTGCAGTTTGCTGTTGTCTTGTTCTCGCAGGTTGTCACTGTTGAATTGAGCTTTCGTGACATTTTTTCATCTGGACGATGGGAGTCGAAAGTCGATGGAATAAGTCAAATAGGCGGAGGAACTAATACAGCTAGTGCCATCCGATATGTCGTGTAAGTGCTGATGTGATCCTGATGTGATAATGTATATGAGGGTGGTCTAATTGTTGACACAGTAGCAGTTAACACACTTTTGAGGGTGTAGTTTGTGGTATTGTGTGTGTAGTTTGTCTCCCGTACAGTGGACGAGACAAACCCCAAAGTGAGCTAGACGTCAAAATAGGGCTGGACAATATGATCAAAAGTTATACCAAACTTTTCACGTCAATATCGATAATTATCACAATAAATGTCACATCATAATTTCTTTTGAGAGTAAAAGCTGTTTTTTGCTCCTTAGAGAGGGTTGTGGTTTTAAACAAACTTGATAAGCAACAAAACATTTTACAACGTTTGTGTTAAACCTCCTCACTGTGAACAATGTATAAGCAATAAAGTGACTGAACATTAGATTTGGACAAAAGTGTATTTAGATGATTGTTTTTGTCTTTGCAGCCATAATGTTTTCACATCAGCAGGAGGTTCCAGACCAAACGTGAAGAAGATCCTGATCGTCATTACTGATGGAAAATCTGCTGGCAAAGAAGACTTGCCATATGCAATACGCTTAGCTGAGAATGCAAAGATTGTTCGATTTGCTATTGGGGTAAGTTCAGTTAACATCAATGACCAAAATTTGTTTAACAGAAAAGGCATTGTTTTTGTTTTGACCATACATCCAGACACACAGTTACATGATACCAGCCTGTGAATTGTAAGTGAAATTTCAGAAATGAGAAGTTCACAATCCTTCACCACATCTCATTAACACCAATTTTTTTAATCAATTTTATTAATATCAATTAATTTATCTTATTAATCTCCCTCTTAATTTATACATTGTCTCTTTACAGATATATCTTTTCATTCTTTGTTATTTATGTTTCAATGAATCACTCTCTTATTTACCTTCTCTGAATTTGTTTACATAAACACCTTACTTACTCTTTAACTCTGGTTTTGTGATGAGTGCGGGTGGATAAACTATCTATGAACAAGTAAAAAAATCAACTTGAACAGCATTAAAACTATTTTCTCAACATGCCTCTAGGTGGGGGAAGCGTTCTCTTCCAAAGAGGCGAAACAGGAACTGGACCTCATTGCATCTTCGCTCTCGACAGATCACGTGTTTCGAGTAGAGAGCTTTGACGCACTTGCAGCAATAACAAAGAATTTGCAGGACAAAATCTTCTCTATTGAGGGTACGGATGTAAACTTACAGCTTAAATCGAATTTACATTCTCAGTTGACGAATATTAGCATTGATGTTGTTTATTGGGCTCCTATCGTGATGCACATCAAGTTCTTATGTAATGTAATCCAAAACTGAATTAATAATTATATTAAAATAAGTTGAACTTGTTTTAACGAGCTTGCAACTGTAAATCCATTCAACAACAGCGGGCATGTAACTGTGGGATTCAGCTCAGTGCTAATTTCTTTTGCTGTTTCAGGATCTCAGTCCAGTGGAGAGACACTGAAAATGGAAATGGCTCAGGAGGGATTCAGTGTGGCTTATGTGCCAGGGGTAATAATAATCAAAGACACCGACACCTGCCTTTAAGATAGAAAAGTTACACACAGGAGACATATTTTGACTCTATTATGAATTTAACTTTCGCTTTTGTGGGCTGATTGTGGTTTTCTGAATTACAGGGAATTCAAATGGGCACTGTTGGCGCCAACCAGTGGAGAGGAGGCTACATGGAATACACATTATCAGGCCAGAAGCGGAGTTCTTATGAGCCTTTGTCCATGGAACAAGACAGTTATCTGGGTAAGAATTTTACAGTAATAACAAACTAATACACACGTGATTAGTACTTTTCTACTGTAACCCTCCCTCCCACCCAACCACATGAATTGAGCAAAGGATGGTAAAAAGGCAAGTCAGAAAGTACTGTACATGCAAGTGTCATGTCAGTAAAACATGTTCACATGTCATACATGAAGCTCCACAAATCACCAAAGTTACATTTAAAGGTAAATTAGAAACCCTTCAAAGAAAAGAAAAACACTGCACCCCCTACTAAAGTTAGTTAGTTTTTACAAATTACTCTTTTGCCAATTGTAACAAAACCTTTGGATGTTTTAATTTATTTGCTTTAACTTTTAAATTTCAGGTTACTCCATGACTATCGCAAGAACCAGACAAGGCCAATTGACGATTGTTGGCGCTCCGAGATATAAACACAGAGGACTTGTGATGGCAGTCCAGACGTATCAGATGATAGATCCCTTCGACTGGAATGTGCGTGGTTTGGATCAGATATATAGACGATCAACGTGTACATAGATCTGGATTGAGTAGTCTTGTTTTCTTCTTGCTTCTTAAACAGTTTCAGACTGGTGAATATTTTGGGGCAGAGGTTCGAGCCATGGATGTGAACGCTGACGGATACAGTGACCTAATCCTCATATCTGCCCCGATGTACAAGGAAGCTGATAGAGAGGGAAGAGTGTACGTTTGTGGTTTAGCTGGTTCGGTAAGTGACTATTTCTTCTAGTGCCATTAAATAAATTAGTTTTTCTTAACATCCAGGCAAACGTTGACTCTCCTCCATATATTTGAACAGAGGGTCGAGTGTCACTTCGAATCTCCGCTAGTGCTGAGAGGGGTTGAGTCCGACCAGGCGAGGTTTGGCTCTTCTCTGGCTGTGCTGCCTGATCTCAACTCAGATGACCTCAGGGAGGTAGCAGTCGGTGCACCTCTGGAAAATGATGGTCAAGGCAGCATCTACATATTCCACGGTGAAGGAGGAAGCAGAGTCAGTTCAACTTACTCACAGGTGAGTAGACTCAAAAAAATTCAATGTCCCCCTCGGGTGAAAATCATAAAAACATATTCATAATTCAGGGTTGGACATGATCAAAGACAATAGTTTTTTCCACCATAAAGCTGCAGTAAACAAATGCCAGTTGGAAAATTATGGATTACAGCCGGGGTTTGTGATGTCACAAACCTAAGAAAGTCAACTTGTAGGTGGGGCCAAGCAGATGAATAAAGCTCTTCACCTGCAGGTGGTGCTGTGAGAGTTGGGATATTGGGGGCAGGGCCTGGGCCATAAGTTGTAGAGTTAAGTTGTTTCAGGCTGTGACGGGAATTTTTTCATGTCAAACCTTTTGAATATGTTATTATGAAGAACACAGAAGAGTTTAAGAGGAATTAAGTGGGACTGTTACAAATTCAGTCTGTGAGGCCTAATTATTTCAGAGGGATTATAATTTTTCATCTAAAATACTTAAATTCCACAGAGAATTGCTGCCTCTGAAGTCCGGCAACAACTTAGATTCTTCGGTATGTCAATCAGTGACTCATCTTTTGACCGCAGTGGCGACAGTCTGCCTGACTTAGCAGTGGGGTCAAAGGGCACAGTTGTCTTACTCAGGTTTGTACAATATTCTGCTGTCTGTCAACATCAATGTCCTTTGTTAACCTACTGCTTTTGTTCAATTGTAATCTTATTTTTTATAAGCTTACAATTATATCAAAATATAATTTATAGCATAGACTGTACAGATGGAAGATTTGTTAGCTCCCAAAAGTGAAGCCCAGGCTTTTTGATTACCACCTGGTGGCTGGATGCAGTTTATGTCACAAACCTTTTTTTGTTGTCTCAACATTGTCACAGCTCTTGTCAATCCGATTTATTTTTGTCTAGAAGTTAGTTCACCTCCTCCGCCATGTTCGTTGATAGGACATGGACCAGTCAAAGTGCACGTCAAATAACGTTTTCTCACATTATTCGGTAGATTTTGTCGCACCGATGTTTTTCCAAGTGTTAATTTTTTCTTGATTTAATGCTATGAAAACATGGTGGTCCTCATTTTTTCCTGCTCTATCCATTTCCAGGTCACAGCCTGTGGTAATGGTAGAGGCTACGATGTCGTTCAACCCAAACCAGATCCCTACAAAAAAACCAATCTGCGAGAACCCACTGGAGAACACAGCTGAAATTTGCTTTACCATGACCAAACTTTCTACAGTTTCCACAGGTTACTCATTCCTCTCACTTTTATTGAACCACAGAGCCACTGTCTCTCTGTTCAAATACATTTCAGTATACATGAGTAACATATTGATTTAACCGTCATTCATTCCAGCTGGAGCAAAGATCAATTATACTTTAACACTGGATGCCACCCGCAAGGTCCCAAACAACAGAGCTTACATCAACGGCAAACAACGAGAGATGACCGGGTCAATTGTCGTTAACTTACGAAGGCCAAAATGCTTCCCAGTGAAATTCTTTATTCGGGTGAGTTGTTGACATCAGATTATATCACAACCCAAAGAGGTTTCCGTCTGAAAAAAAAAAACAAGCAAACTCACTGAGTTCAAACTCACAGTATTTCCCAACTGTGCCCTCCTCTCGCAGGCTTGTCCTCAGGATGCTCTCTATGTACTTAGAAATGAGCTCAGATTCACCTTTGACGGTATTCCCTCTGCTGCAAACCTTAAACCAAGTCTTGCCCAGCAGGCTCAAACCACCACCTACCATTCTGTAAGTGACCTTTAAACAAACTTGCAAGAAATGTCGATTTAGCTGAACAGAGTAAGTGAACAGCTTCAATTTGAACTTTGATGAATTCTTGTCATTGTTATTGTTTTTCTTCATGCTCTCTTCCACAGTTGAAATTCGAGATCAACTGTGGCACTGACAACAAGTGTGTAGATAACCTGAAAGTGGATTTCAACTTCAACAGGTGAGAAACAAAAGTGAAGCCCAACCTATGGGTGTGGGCAAGGTAACATTTCTCTTCTCTGCAATAACATGTCTGGCATAGTAGACTGTGAATATCTAGCTGAGGGGATCGCTAGCTGCTAGCACAAAAGGAGAAAATTAGATTTATTGTTTTCTATGCCTTCACCTTCTCTTTTCTCTGTCAGCTCCTCAGAGTTGAAGGTGGGCATTGATGAACTGTTGGACGTCACCGTATCAGTGGAGAACCGAGAAGAAGACTCCGACAACAGCTACGTGAAACTTACGTACCCAGCTGGGCTCTCCTACAGGAAGTTCACAGGTCTGCAGGTATGGGCTCATTGGTTTAACGGTATCTCCGACATACTTCCAATGCGTTGTTTACATTGGTATGGTTGTTAAGCTGTACATCCACTAGAGGGCAGTAACGAGTCAAGAGTTTCAAGTCTCTATTCATAAAGTTCCGCCATTGATGAATTGTCTTCCTCATGTTCTGTCTCGCTTAAACGATTGGCTACATTGCCCCCTATGATAACCAGTGGTACTGCTCCATTTTGTCTGTTTATCAATATCCATAAACCTTCAGAAGATGTGCACAAAAACAAAATAAAGATTACATGAATGCAGAATACGGACAAGGCTCAAATTTATGGCGACATATCTAGTATTTAGCAAAAATTTGCCGTAAATCATTAGAATCTGGTCTGATATAATGGATTTCTTGACCATGAGTATCGGTCTTGATTAACAACAAAACATCTTTACTGCGCAGACTGTCTATTCTCAAAATGTTGCCAAAATATCAAGATGGCAGCACCCTTACTTTTAGGCTCAGGATATTTAAGGCTCATTCACGGGAGGAAGTGGAGACTCATTGCTGATTTACTGATACAGTCTATCGCTCACACAGCAATAATGTTGTTTCATTGATTGCCTTTTAATGAAGGGAAGAATCGAGTGCAACTCCTTGGACAGTGAAGATGGCTTATCGCGAGGATTGACAACCTGCACTATTAACAACCCCATTTTCAAGAGCAACACTAAGGTTTGTGTTGTTTGTAAACAGGCATCTCTTCCCATTGCTGCAGCAAACGCAGTGTCAATCTCACCCCACTTTCATTACAGGCTTTGTTCACCGTCTCCTATGGGATCGAAAGCAACAGACAATTTGACAGGAAGATTTTTATCTCTGCAAATGCTTCCAGGTACTGTGCCTGTCTATAATGTTTAATAGTCATATTACATCACTAATACATATTTTGCAGAGTTAATTTCGATTTTCTCTTTTAGTGAGAATCAGGAACATTCCACTTCAAGTGAACTTTACCAAATTAAATGGTTGGACGTGAAGTACAGTATTTTGGTCACATTGGAAAGGTTTGGTGTTTTTTTCCCTGCGTTAGACAAAGAAATCACATAAAAATATTAACAATTTTAAAGTGTAGAGTCTATTGGCTGATATTAAAACATCTGTTTCAGCTCCCTCAGCTACAACAGCTTCACATTTGGAAAGAACGATTTGCTGAAACCTCAGAAGCAGTCAATTGTGGTAATGTATCTCATCATCAAATCTATCATCAAATTTAAATTGACTAGATGCCGAACCAAATTACACACTCTCATCAGTATCAGCCACCTAAACATGCCTGGTAAAGTGTCAAGATCCATGAAAATAAGGAAAATGTAGAAAATATTGCAATTTTAAATATTAAAAAAAGTATACACATCAAAGAGTTTCTTCCTCTTTCTTGCACAATCCTTCCAAACATCAAACCCTGATGAAAACAGAATCATCTTGGCTGAGATTAATAACTTGTTCATCATCTTGATCCTGATTCAAGCTCAACCTCTTCAAATCTATCCTTTCCCTTTCTCCTCTTCTGACAGGTCACAAACAACATCAGGGCGCTGAACTTCACGGTGGTGATCAAGGTGCCAGTCAAGCTCGGCAATAAAGACATCTGGGTGGATTCGAGCAGTTTGCAGGTGACGTTACTGATCCATGAAAAGTCTCTCATGTCGCTGTTGCAGCCTCAAGAACGGGAGGGACAGGAGAACCACATCTGGTCGTCTGTTAAACTGATGCAAACCTGTTCTGTTCCAGATTCCAGACTGCCAAAGAGACACAGACGAAGACCATACTGTCACAGACTTTGTTGCTAAGATAAAGAAGAATAATGTAGTGGTGAGTAAACTATCTTCAATGGGGGATTCAAGTACTTACCCTGTACTACAACTTCTGTCGTCTCTTCCTCACCCACAGGACTGCTCTGTGGCCAGGTGCGGAGTGTTCAGGTGCAGTAGGTTCATGGGACGACTGGAGAGTAAAAAGTACAAAATCTCTGCCAACATCAGTTCAGGATGGATAGAGCAGGTAACTGATGTGCATGTGTCATATTGTGACATGCATTTTGAAGTATTTTACAACCGGTGCTCATTCTAAAGTGGTAAAATTACAGTAATTTACTAGAGAAATTGAATGTTACCAAAGGCAATGCAGGTCTCATCACGAAGTCTTTCATTTTCTAAACAGATTGGACTCGACTCGGCAAAATTCCTCTTGACCAGCACGGCTACTGTGGAGTATGACACAAACCAGTACATCTTCTTTTCTACAGAGTCTAATAACAAGCCTCCGATTCACAAGGTGATTCCACATTCTATTTATTTTACTTGTCTTTCAAATAACCTTGTTTTTGATCCACCTTCATGTCATTTCGTATCTCAGTTTGAAGCCGAGGTTGAAGTCTATCCACAACCAGATTTCACCAAAGAAATCCTCTGGGGACGGCTGGGAGGGTTAGCTCTGATGGCTTTACTCACTGCTGGCCTGTATAAGGTGAGGCTCACGAAATATATACATTATTTTAGTTAATTATACAGCATTATGGAGTCAATGAACGGTGTCCCATCCCCAATAAAAGTATATGAACACTATCCTTTCATTTTTTAACTATTCAGCACTTATTCTCTTCTTTCCCTTCATGTATGAAGCAGCTTTAATGCAGGATCAGAGTGTTTTAATGTCACTTTCTTCTTTTTTTTATCTCAGGCTGGATTTTTCAAGAGTAAATACAAAGAAATAATGAATGAGGCAAAAGCAGCAGCAGCAGCAGAACCAGGGGCTGATGAACCTTTGGCCATACCAGAACAATAAACGTAATTGGCACATATACCACTGCCAAGCCCCAACAGTCCTCTTACATGCAATCAAGCCGCAACAATTTGTTGGTGCTGTATTATTCCTGCCATCTATCTGTGTTTCTTTGTGTTCTTTAGGTGGAAGTGAGAAAAACAAAAAGCACTTGGATCTGCTGGCTTCTGCTTATCATGAAAACTGCTAAAATGAAATTTGCTTATGAGCAGCTTCTCTTGCTAAACTGGAATGAACATGAAAAAACATTTGTTTTATGCTTCATTCATTTTTATTTCAAGACTTGATATGACTTTTAAAATGTGATCAAGAAATCATGTAGACACTGCAGGAGATGGCAAATCACCAATTGTCTCCTTTAAGAATGACCCGAATCTTGAGGTTTTGGCAAATGACTGAATATCTGCCCGCACCGATTTATTCCCACTCATTGTGACAACAGCCGCCTGGAACCAAGAGGAGTCTGATTTCCAGAGCAGAGGGCTGCCCTGATCCCCCTGCAAAGAGAAAAAGAGAAGTCAACATCAGTCAGGTCCTGATCTGAAACCTTCTTCCCTGCTAAGAAAAGCAATTCGATT
The DNA here is from genome assembly GCF_949316205.1 of Platichthys flesus. Taxonomy (NCBI): domain Eukaryota; kingdom Metazoa; phylum Chordata; class Actinopteri; order Pleuronectiformes; family Pleuronectidae; genus Platichthys; species Platichthys flesus. The sequence continues at coordinate 16,514,545 of NC_084964.1, read as the reverse complement.
TCAGAAACTCAGGTGGATGGGAAGATTTTTACCTCTTGAAGGTCTACGGCATAAGTGCAAATGTTGTCCGAATCAGAAATGCTCCCACAGTTTACCACTTGAGTCTCAAGGTCTCTCAGACTTGAGCCAGCTTTGTCAGCACCTTAAAAACACAGGAATACAGTTTTTGTGAATTATCAGTCTATGTCTTACACATCATGAAGCCTGACTCATGTCAGTTAAAACTTAAAATCCAATTAAAACCAGGCCCTATTCAGACCCGGTGTTAACATCCATTCTGAGAGGATTGATCACAAGTGCTTTAGCATTCGTGCTGTGGCTTTTGTACGCATCGATTTTTTGTTATAAATAAAACTCCTTCATATCTGTGTCTGCATCTACTTCCCCTTTTCCAGCAAAAAGTGCCACGACAGCCAACAAGAGCTGAAGTTAAGGTTGTATTCTTCTGGTGTCTTTTTAAAACATGTTCTTAATGTATTGAATCATACGGTGGCCCTGAGGGCAAAGAAAACACATGCAAGTTGACCAAAAAAAAGCAAATTAAGAAAACATCTTTATCAATTTCACAACACAGCACAGCACATTACAGAAACGCGCAGTAAATAGAGAAAACGACGTGTTTACATAGGACTTGTTAACAGGTAGGCGTATTCCTTCTGCCTACCTGCACAGCGGAATAATAATTCTAAGGGATGAACAAACGTTTGTTTCTTCAGCCATCGGTCTCGTGGCGTTGTTTATTGAAGACCTGTGCACAACAGGTTGCTCTCCGTGAGAGGCAGGTACACAGAGAGAGAGGGCGGTAACATCTCCCTTATAAGGTAGTGGCGTCATCAGTCACACGTGACTCCATGCCATATGAGACGCAACAGCGCCTCCTCCTGAACAAATACAGTTACACGCATTCATACACTTATCCACTCTCAACAGGACTCCTCAAAGTGATGGACAGTGTGGCCACAGGAGACACGAACACGTCCAATACATCAGACAGATTCGGTTCCACACAGGGGTCTGCAACCCGCGGCTCCGCCCACTCGCTCGGAGACACAGTGAGATCGGAGCTCGGGAGATGGGGACGAAATGCATTTTTTTTATAGTAAAGGTTTCCCACCCCTGCACAGTATGGACAACACATGGCCTCACGAACAGGGGCTTGCTTGTTAGCGCTGTTTATTCCGTTTAACAGGAGAAGACGGCATGTCTCCAGCTCGGACCAGAGGAGTCAAGTCTTTTGACCATGTAGATTCATTGTGATTGTTTAACAGCATCTATCATTCAAATGACCTGCGTGCATATGCTGCATGAATAGATTAGGTCTGCAAAAATCTGGAAAATAATCACAGAAACACATGAGAAGAGGCTAAACTATCAACAACCCTCCCAGATATTATCTATATCTGCTCGTCCTGTGCAGAGAGGAGACTGGAGACATTGCTCACCCCTTATTCGTCAATCTTTAGAGGCAGACATCCTGAATAAAAAATTTACATTGCACATCTTTTATTCCCAATATTAAAAGATGGGATAAAATATAAAGATTTAAGAGCATTTTCTCATCTCCAGGTCTGTCTGGCACTGCACTAGTGAGTCCAGAGTTTGAAATGCTCTGCTTTGGTGCCCCCTAGAGAACACGTCCACGAACACGACCACGTTTTCTGGTCTCCAGAGAAAGACCAGAAAAACATATATTGTGGCACGAAGCATTCATATCATATGAGCTTCGTAACACAAGTGTTCAATGTTTTCTATACAGCGCCAGAATTTGCAGTCAACATGTCCCTTGGTTTGACAATGACGAAAGACCCCGAATCACAAAACACTATGGTGAGTTGTAAAACTTCAAAGATTTCCAGAACATAGTTCAAATCAATATAGAGATCAGTCAAAAGTCCAATAAAACATTTGATATGTTCACTTCTTATCACATTCTTATTGCTTTGCAGCCTGAAAAACGGTTGTTTTAAGGGGCGACTACAGAATCAAATAGTTCACTAATTCAATCAGGATGACATGATCTCGTCTCTTTTCAGGTGTGTGGCCCAACCATCCCAAAGGATTGCAAAAGTATCACCATGTACAGCGGTGCATGCTTCCAGATCGACCAGTTTAATCTGTTTGGATCTGCGGTGCCGCCGTCCTTTCCAGGTGAGTTTGTGAAAATGTACCATTATACACTTTTGGTAAACTTTTCCTCCTGAACATTTATTCATGCTCACAAATGTTTTCCTGTTTTTTATTAGATTCTTTTTTATCTTATTTGAAGTGACAAAAGTTTTAGTCAATTAGTCTCAGTTTACTTAGCTGTTAGAACTGACCTACAGCGGGGCGGACTAGATGTCTGCAGTGTAGCTCATAAAGCCTCCTCCATGTTAACAGACAAGACAAAGGACACATCAAATAGATTTTTGTCAAAGATGTGCTATGTAGATTTTAACAAATGATTCAATTCTGAAACATGTCTTTGACAGAGTGCAGAGCCGAAGCAGATATTGCTTTTCTCTTGGATGGTTCAGGCAGCGTCTACCCTAGTGAGTTTAAAACAATGACGAAATTTGTGAAAACGCTGGTACGCCCATTTGTGGGAAAAGATACACAGGTATGTTCCCAGGACGATGTTCCCACTACCACTTAAACTATTGCAGACACTCACTGAAAGATCACATTCTACAGTTTGTCACTGCCTCCATGACTGTAAGTTAAAATTTGTCTTCTTCTTCTTCTTCTTCTTCTTCTTCTTCTTCTTCTTCTTCTTCTTCTTCTTCTTCTCTCTTTGCAGTTTGCTGTTGTCTTGTTCTCGCAGGTTGTCACTGTTGAATTGAGCTTTCGTGACATTTTTTCATCTGGACGATGGGAGTCGAAAGTCGATGGAATAAGTCAAATAGGCGGAGGAACTAATACAGCTAGTGCCATCCGATATGTCGTGTAAGTGCTGATGTGATCCTGATGTGATAATGTATATGAGGGTGGTCTAATTATTGACACAGGAGCATTTAACACTCTTGAGGATGTAGTTTGTGGTATTGTGTGTGTAGTTTGTTTCTCGTACAGTGGACCAGAAAAAAAAAAAAAAACTGAGCTAGACGTAAAAATAGGGCTGGACAATATGACCAAAAGTTAGACCAAACTTTCCACGTCAATATCGATAATTATCACAATAAATGTCACATCATAATTTCTTTTGAGAGTAAAAGCAGTTTTTTGCTCCTAATAGAGAGTTGTGGTTTTAAACAAACTTGATAAACAACAAAACATTTTACAACGTGTGTGTTAAACCTCCTCACTGTGCACAATGTATAAGCAATAAAGTGACTGAACATTAGTTATATTGCTATTGGGTATATTCTTGGATAACTGTTAAAGCCAAAATATGGGAAACTAAGTCAGTTACATAATGATTTTATTTTCAAACATGAAAAAAAGGCAGATCTCAAGAGATGAAATTGTTATGTTATGTTATTGACCAAAGATTTGGACAAAAGTTTATTTAGATGATATTGTTTTTGTCTTGGCAGCCAAAATGTTTTCACATCAGCAGGAGGTTCCAGATAAAACGTGAAGAAGATCCTGATCGTCATTACTGATGGAGCATCTACTGACAGCCCAAACTTGCCAATTGCAATACACTTAGCTGAGAATGCAAAGATTATTCGATTTTCTATTGGGGTAAGTTAAGTTAACATCAATGAGCAAAATATGTTTAACAGAAAAGGCCTTGTTTTTGTTTTGACCATACATCCAGACACACAGTTACATGATACTACCCTGTGAATTGTAAGTGAAATTTCATAAATGAGAAGTTTACAATCCTTCACCACATCGCATCAACACCATCTCTTCTCTTGCTGCTTTCAGAATTGATTCTGAAAAAAGTTTACTGGTTTACAAATCCCTTAAACCTATTTATGTGGATATCAAATTCAAGACCAAACTTTTTAGACAGACTTTTCATTTAATTTTACTTATTAATCTCCCTTTTAATTTATACATTGTCTATTTTACAGATATATCTTTTCATTCTTTGTTATTTATGTTTCAATTAATGACATTCTTATTTACCTTCTCTGAATTTTTTTTACATAAATACTTTACTTTTTAACTCTGGTTTCGTGATGAGTGCAGGTGGATATATTATACACGAACGCGTAAAAAAATTCAGCTAAACTTGAACAGCTTTAAATCTATTTTCTCAACATGCCTCTAGGTGGGGAATGCGTTCTCTTCCACAAGGGCGAAACAGGAACTGGACCTCATTGGATCTTCACTCTCGACAAATCACGTGTTTCGAGTAGAGAGCTTTGACGCACTTGCTGCAATAACGAAGAATTTGCAGGACAAAATCTTCTCTATTGAGGGTATGGATGCAAACTTACAGCTTAAATTGAATTAACATTCTCAGTTGACAAATATTAGGGTTGACGTTGTCTATTGGCCTCCTTTCATGATGCACATCCAGTTCTTATGTTATGTTTTCCAACACCGAAATAATAATTATATTATAATATAGCAGGCATGTAACTGTGGGATTCAGCTCAGTGCTAATTTCTTTTGCTGTTTCAGGATCTCAGTCCAGTGGAGAGACACTGAAAATGGAAATGGCTCAGGAGGGATTCAGTGTGGCTTATGTGCCAAAGGTAATAATTATCAAAGACACCGACACCTGCCTTTGTGATAGAATATCTACACACAGGAGACATATTATGTATGTTAAAAATTAAAGGCAGTGACATGTACCACCCTGTACCTTGCACATGTTTAAATTAAAAACATGAATATATGAAACTGTGTAATATTTGAATAGTTTAGTATTGAATGCACAATAACAGGGTAGCTATGTTTATACATGGCACTAGGCCCAATTCAATATAAAACACACTTTTTTACAATATATATGGTATGGGGGCCTTGCTCCATCTCCTCACCAGCTTGGGGGTCCTTGGCCTGAAAAACGTTGAATACCCCTGCTAAAATGCATTTAACTTTCGCTTTTATGGGCTGATTGTGGTTTTCTGAATTACAGGGAATTCAAATGGGCACTGTTGGCGCCAACCAGTGGAGAGGAGGCTACATGGACTACACATTATCAGGCAAGAAGCTGAGTTCATATGAGCCTTTGTCCATGGAACAAGACAGTTATCTGGGTAAGAATTTTACAGTAATAACAAACTAATACACACGTGATTAGTACTTTTCTATTGTAACCCTCCCTCCCACGCTAATTTTATTTGCTTTGACATTTAAATTTCAGGTTACTCCATGACTATCGCAAGAACCAGACAAGGCCAAATGAAGATTGTTGGCGCTCCGAGATATAAACACAGAGGACTTGTGATGGCAGTTCGTGGACAGATCGATCAAAAGATTGATCCCTTTCCATGGCAGGTGCGTGGTTTCTGATCAGATATATAGACGATCAACATGTACATAGATCTGGAATAAACAGGCTTGTTTTCTTCTTGCTTCTTAAACAGTTTCAGACTGGTGAATATTTTGGGGCAGAGGTTCGAGCCATGGATGTGAACGCTGACGGATTCACTGACCTAATCCTCATATCTGCCCGATGTACAAGGAAGCTGATAGAGAGGGAAGAGTGTACGTTTGCGGTTTAGCTCGTTTGGTAAGTGACTATTTTTGTTTTTTTAACATCCAGGCAAACGCTGACTCTCCTCCATATATTTTTAACAGAGTGTCGAATGTCACTTCGAATCTCCGCTAGTGCTGAGAGGGGTTGAGTCCGACCAGGCGAGGTTTGGCTCTTCTCTGGCTGTTCTGCCTGATCTCAACGCAGATAACCTCAGGGAGGTGGCAGTCGGTGCACCTTTGGAGAATGGTGGTCAAGGCAGCATCTACATATTCCACGGCGAAGGAGGAAGCAGAGTCAGTTCAACTTACTCACAGGTGAGTAGGCTCAAAAAATTCATACGTCAGGGTTTGACATTATCAAAGACAAGAGTTGTTCCACCAAAAAGGTGCCGAATATGGAAAGTCAACTTGTGGGTGGGGCCAAGCAACTGAGGGTTGGGATATACAGGGAATTTTTTCATGTCAAACCTTTTGAATATGTTATTATGAAGAACAAAGAAGAGTTTAAGGGGAATTAAGTGGGACTGTAACAAATTCAGTATGTGAGGCCTAATTCTTTCAGATAGATTAACATGTTTTATCTAAAATACTTAAATTCCACAGAGAATTGCTGCCTCTGAAGTCCGGCAACAACTTAGATTCTTCGGTATGTCAATCAGTGACTCATCTTTTGACCGCAGTGGCGACAGTCTGCCTGACTTAGCAGTGGGGTCAAAGGGCACAGTTGTCTTACTCAGGTTTGTACAATATTCTACAGTCTGTCATTATTACAGTCCTTGTTAACATACTGCTTTTGCTTTTGATTTGATGCTATAAAAAAAACGTGGTGGTCCTCATTTTTTCCTGCTCTATCCATTTCCAGGTCACAGCTTGTCGTAATGGTAGAGGCTACGATGTCGTTCAACCCAAACCAGGTCCCTACAAAAAACCCAATCTGCGAGAACCCACTGGAGAACACAGCTGAAATCTGCTTTACCATGACCAAACTTTCTACAGTTTCCACAGGTTACTCGTTCTTCTAACTTTTTTTGAACCACGGAGCTACTGTCTATCTGTTCAAATACATTTCCGTGTACATGAGTAACATGTTGATTTAACCGTCATTCATTCCAGCGGGAGCAAAGGGATGCCACCCGCAAGGTCCCAAACAACAGAGCTTACATCAATGGCAAACAACGAGAGACGACCGGGTCAATTGTTGTTGACTTACGAAAGCGAAACTGCTTCCCAGTGAAATTCTTTATTCAGATGAGTTTTTAACATCATCATCATTATATATGAACAAACTTACTGAGTTCAAACTAACAGTATTTCCCAACTGTGCCTTCCTCTCCCAGGCTTGTCCTCAGGATGCTCTCAATGTACTTAGAAATGAGCTCAGATTCACCTTTGACGGTATTCCCTCTGCTACAAACCTTAAACCAAGTCTTGCCCAGCAGGCTCAAACCACCACCTACCATTCTGTAAGTGACCTTTAAACAAACTTGCAAGAAATGTCGATTTAGCTGAACAGAGTAAGTGAACAGCTTCAATTTGAACTTTGATGAATTCTTGTCATTGTTATTGTTTTTCTTCATGCTCTCTTCCACAGTTGAAATTCAAGATCAACTGTGGCACTGACAACAAGTGTGTAGATAACCTGAAAGTGGATTTTAACTTCAACAGGTGAGAAACAAAAGTGAAGCCCAACCTAAGGGTGTGAGCAAGGTAACATTTCTCTTCTCTGCAAGAACATGTCTGGCATAGTAGACTGTGAGCATCTAGCTGAGGGGGTCGCTAGCTGCTAGCACAAAAGGAGAAAATTAGATTTATTGTTTTTTTATGCCTTCACCTTCTCTTTTCTCTGTCAGCTCCTCAGAGTTGAAGGTGGGCATTGATGAACTGTTGGACGTCACCGTATCAGTGGAGAACCGAGAAGAAGACTCCGACAACAGCTACGTGAAACTTACGTACCCAGCTGGGCTCTCCTACAGGAAGTTCACAGGTTTGCAGGTAAGGGCTCATTGGTTTAACGGTCACTGCGACATACTTCCAATGCGTCGTATATATTGGTATGGTTGTTAAGCTGTACATACACTAGAGGGCAGCACAGAGTCAAGAGTTTAAAATCTCTCCTCACAAAGGACCGCCATTGATGAATTGTCTTCCTCATGTTCTGTCTTGCTTAAACTATCGGCTACACTGCCCTCTATTATTACCAGTGGTACTGCTCCATTTTGTCTGTTTTATCAATATCCATAAACCTTCAGAAGATGTGCACAGAAACAAAATAAAGATTATAGAATACGGACAAGGCTTAATTTTACGTATACATATCTAGCATTGAGCAAAAATTTGCCGTAAATCATTAGCATCTGTTCTGTTATAATGGATTTCTTGACCATGAGTATCGGTCTATTAACAACAAAACATCTTTACTGCGCAGACTGTCTATTCTCAAAATGTTGCCAAAATATCAAGATGGCAGCACCCTTACTTTTAGGTTCAGGATATTTTAAGCTCATTCACGGGAGGAACTGGAGACACGTTGCTGATTTACAGATACAGTCTACCGCCCACACAGCAATAATGTTGTTTCATTGATTGCCTTTTAATGAAGGGAAGAATCGAGTGCAACTCCTTGTACAGTGAAGATGGCTTATCGCGAGGATTGACAACCTGCACTATTAACAACCCAATTTTTAAAAGCAACACTAAGGTTTGTGTTATTTGTAAACAGGCATCTCTTCCCATTGCTGCAGCAAAACGCTGAGACCATCTCACCCCACTTTCATTACAGGCTTTGTTTACTGTCTCCTATGGGATCGAAAGCAACAGACGATTTGACAGGAAGATTATTATCAAATTTTAGCAAATGCTTCCAGGTACTGTGCTTGTCTATAATGTTTAATAGTCATATTACATCACTAATACATATTTCGCAGAATTAATTTAACTTCTCTCTTTTAGTGAAATTCAGGAACATTCCACTTCAAGTGAACTTTACCAAATGAAATGGTTGGACGTGAAGTACAGCATTTTTGTCATGATTGAAAGGTTTGGTGTTTTTTTCCCTGCGTTAGAAAAAGAAATCACATTAAAATATTAACAATTTTAATAGTACAGTCTATTGCCTGAAATTAAAACATCTGTTTCAGCTCCCGCAGCTACAACAACTTCACATCTGGAAAGAACGATTTGTTGGAGCCTCACACGCAGTCAATTGTGGTAAAGTATCTCCCCAAAAGATCATATCCTTCGCCGAGGCCCAGATGTCCCCTTATCCAACCAAATTTAAATTGACTAGATCCTAGATGTTTTAACTAAATTACCAAATTACACACGTTCATCAACATCACCCCCCTAAACATGACTTGTATAGTTTCAAGATCCATGAAAATAAGGAAAATGTAGAAAATATTTTGCAATTTTAAAGATGATTTTTTAATCTTTGATATACAGATAAAAATTATCATCCAAAAGTTTCTTTCTCTTTTCTTGAATAATCTTTCTAAATCTTGGCTGAGTTTAATAACTTGTTCATCATTAATCCTGATGCAAGCTCAACCTCTTCAAATCTATCCTTTCCCTTTCTTCTCTTCTGACAGGTCACAAACAACATCAGAGCGCGGAGCTTCACAGTGGTGATCAAGGTGCCAGTCAAGCTCGGTGATAAAGACATCTGGGTGGATTCGAGCAGTTTGCAGGTGACGTTATTGATCCATGAAAAGTCTCTCATGTCACTGTTGCAGCCTCAAGAACGGGAGGGACATGAGAACCACATCTGGTCGTCTGTTAAACTGACGCAAACCTGTTCTGTTCCAGATTCCAGACTGCCTAAGAGACGCAGACGAAGACCATACTGTCACAGACTTTGTTGCTAAGATAAAGAAGAATAATGTAGTGGTGAGTATACTATCTACAATGGGGGATTAAAGTACTTACACAGTATTACAACTTTTGTCGTCTCTTCCTCACCCACAGGACTGCTCTGTGGCCAGGTGCGGAGTGTTCAGGTGCAGTAGGTTCATGGGACGACTGGAGAGTAAAAAGTACAAAATCTCTGCCGACATCAGTTCAGGATGGATACAGCAGGTAACTGATGTGCATGTGTCATATTGTAACAGGCTTTTTGAAGTATTTTACAAATGGTGCTCATTCTAAAACTATAGTAATTTACTAACGAAATTGAAAGTCCACAAAAGCAATGTCAGTCTCATCACATCTTCTAAACAGATTGGACTCGACTCTGCAAAATTCCTCTTGACCAGCACGGCTACTCTGGAGTACGACACAAACCAGTACATCTTCTTTTCTACAGGGTCTAATAACAAGCCTCCGATTCACAAGGTGATTCCACATTCTATTTATTTTACTTGTCTTTCAAATAAACTTGATTTGAATCCACCTTCTTGTCATTTCATGTCTCAGATTGTAGCCGAGATGAAAGTGTATCCACAACCAGATTTCACCAAAGCAATCGTCGGGGGATCACTGGGAGGGTTAGCTCTGCTGGCGTTACTCACTGCTGGCCTGTATAAGGTGAGGCTCAAGAAATATATACATTGTTTTAGTTTATTATACAGCCTCATGGAGTCAATGAACGGTGTTCCGACCCCAATAAAAGTAGATGAACACTATCCTTTCATTTTTTAACCTATTCAGCAGTTATTCTCTTCTTTCCCTTTGTGTATGAAGCACCTTTATGGCAGGATTGGAGTGTTTTAATGCCACTTTCTTTCTTTTCTTCTCTTAGGCTGGATTTTTCAAGAGTAAATACAAAGAAATTATGAATGAGGCAGAAGCAGCAGCAGAACCAGGGGCTGATGAAGCTTTAGCCATACCAGAACAACAAACATAATTGGCACATATACCACTGCCAAGCCCCAACAGTTCTCTTACACGCTATCAAGCCGCCCCAATTGGTTTATTATTCCTGCCTTGGGTTCTTTAGGTGGAAGTTGTGACGCTCAGTCATTTATGTTGATGGTTTTCTGTCTCGTTGTGTTTTCTATTTCCTGTTTTATTTTGTAGCCTCGCTTTCACTGTGTCTTCTTCCAGCTTCTCTGTGTCTCACTTCCTGCCTTTGATTGTCGACTCCAATCGTCATGCGTTTCACCTGTGTGTAATTGCCCCTGCCTTCCTTTTGTGTATTTAAGCCTCTGTTTCCCTTTGTCTGGTGTCGGGTCGTTAGTTGTTTCTCCAAACGTTGTGAGATATGGTTTGTCTGTTCCTGCTGTCTCGACCAACTTCTACTGCTTCCTCGTTCCTTTTTCTCCATGCGCTTTGTCGCCAGTGTTACTTGTTAGTGTTCCTGTTTTGTTTTTGTCTAGTTAGAGACCATTTTGTATATTAAATCCCCTTTTTGTTAAAATCTCTGCATCCTGGGTCCATCTCCTCCCTCAAACCGTAACAAAAGTGAGAAAAACACAATGCACTTTGATCTGTTGCTTCTGCTTATCATGAAAACTGTCACAATAAAATATGCTTAGGAGGAGCTTCTGTTGCTAAACTGGAATGAATGTGAAAAAACATTTGTATTATGCATCATTAATATTTATTTTAAGCCTCGATTTGACTTTTATTATGTGAATCAAAGAAAATAGACAAGCTTTGATGGAACAGAGAATAAACAGTCTACTTAGAAATGCCTCATGGTGTATTCTCTTTTGTTCGACCTGAGTATTGTAAGTGCGTTCATAGTATTGGACTATTACACGCAGCTTCAACAAATACAACATCATTACAACAGGAACATGGAGGTAATAACGACAGCAAAGCTAAAGAACAAGGAAAATGCTTTTTCTGCTGCATTTGCTGTTGTAGACACTGCAGGAGATGGCAAATCACCAACCGTCTCCTTTAAGAATGACCCGAATTTTGAGGTTTTGGCAAATGACTGAATATCTGCCCGCACGGATTTATTCCCATTCATTGTGACAACGGCTGCCTGGAACCAAGAGGAGTCTGATTTACAGAGCAGAGGGCTGCCCTGATCCCCCTGCAAAGAGAAAAAGAGAATTCATTATCAGTCAGGTCCTGATCTGAAACCTTCTTCCCTGATGAGGAAAGTAACTCGATTTCAGAAACTCAGGTGGAAGGCAAACTTTGAGTTTTTACCTCTTGAAGGTTTACGGCAAAAGTGCAAATGCTGTCCGAATCAGAAACGCTCCCACAGTTTACCACTTGAGTTTCAAGGTCTCGCAGACTTGAGCCAGCTTTGTCAGCAACTAAAAAACACAAGAATACAGTTTTTGTGAATTATCGGTCTGTGTCTTACACATCATGAAGCCTGACTCATGTTTAGTTAAAACTTAAAATCCAATTAAAACCAGGCCCTATTCAGACCTGGTGTTAACATCCATTCTGAGAGGACTGATCACAAGTGCTTTAGCATTCCTGCTGTGTCTTTTGTACTCATGCTTTTACATTCATGCTTTCTGTCAATGCACTTGTGTGAAGCGTCTCGACAAAACACACATTTGTCATCACACAGCAAAAATAATGAGGCCCCATGCATCCAGGACAGGCTCCTGACTTGGTCTGCCTGATCAGATTTCAGGACGCATTTGGGTGCGTGCTGACCACTTGTGATTGGATCACTCAGGATGGATGTTAATACCAAGTCAGAGCAGGGTAACATAGCTTGAAGGATCCTCACCTCCATTCTTACTGCCCATCCCCCAGCCTGGCAGCCAGCATTGACTACCAACGGGGAAGGATCTGTCATTGTTGCTATCCAGACACACAGGCTGGATATAATCTGTGTAGCTGACTGGTTTCTCCAGCTGCAGTACAGCAATGTTAAAGCCTGTCAATTTACTCAGGATAATCTTCACAACACCCACAGACATTTCAAACTCTTCAGAACTGCCCACAAGTCGCTGGCCAAGAAACACTCTCCACTCGAGAACATTTGGACTGGAGCTGTAAGGAGTATAAAAACACATTTTCATGAAGACATGTCCGATGGAAAATACTTGTAAGTAATCAAATTAAATTACGTTTATTCTTACGTGGAGAAGCACTGGCCGGAGGTGAGGACAAACATATCAGCGATGAGGGTTCCTCCACATGTAAAGACCCCGTTTTTGTGGAGGCTCACCATCCAGGGCCACATTCCTCCAAGAACAACACTGCTGTCGCCTACAGCACGACTGTTTAAGGTAGCTTTGCCACACACTGGTCCTTCATGGAAGAAATTGATGAATTAAGAGAATCAGAATTAACTTGTAGATAGGTTAAACAAGAAGTGTGAGGTTGTAATTCATAAGACATTAAGCAGGACACTCACTTGTAGGAGTCACTAAGGTACTTGGCTTTGTTGTAGATGCAGATGTTGTGGAAGCACTTGACATGGTCAAATCGGGACTTGTGGTTTGAGACACTGCTTGGGTGGTTGTAGCTTCTGGTCCTTCAGTAGCAGGACCAGTAGCAGCAGTGGTTGTAATAAGAGGAGATGGGAGACCAGGACAGATGTAGCTGCTGTCAGCATCCGGTCCACTGGAGGTGAACTTGACGAATCCGGGCCTATCAGAGCGGATGATGGAGTTGATCCAGGACTGGTAACGGGACACTCTGGAGTAAACTCCTGGCAGATTGGGCCGAGCACAACCAAGACCAAAACTAACCACTCCAGACTGGACCCAGACGGAGCCCTGTTTGTTCACCATTGGACCTCCTGAGTCTCCCTGAGGACAAAATGAGGACACGACTGAGGAGTTCACAAAGTCCTCAACACACTGACCGACAAGTTACAAATCAATAAAAGAGGCTCACCTGACATGAGTCTTTGCCTCCTGCCAGAACACCAGCACAAATCATGTTGTCTGTGATTGTACCGATTCCATTGAGACAGTTACACTGTCTGTTGCCCAAAACTGGAACCTCCACTTCTTGTAGAGTTCCAGGGAACGATAATGACACTGAGAGGCCAACAAGAAGAGACACAATTCATACATCCACCTACAGTTAATATAACACTTAGACAACACTCTTTGTCAGCAACAAGCAGACTCACCTCCCTCCTTGACGTTGCCCCAGCCAGTGACCCAGCTATCTGTACCGCTGTTGAACACACTGTCACTGGCTGACAGACACACAGGTCTGATGTAGTCACTGAATTTCACTGGTGACGAGAGTCTGAGTAGAGCAATGTCGTTGTTGCTGCTATCGCTGTTATAGTTTGGATGCAAAATGATTGTGGCAACACTTCTAGACTCTTCGTTTGGGTTTGTGCCCTGCAGGTTCTGACGGCCGAGAGAAACTTGCAATCCAGACGTACTTGTGCTAAAATTATAGAAATAAGGGTCAGTATTAAGAAGAAAATCACAGGGGAACCACAGACTGGAACACACACAAATGCATCCTCTATTATAGACTAGTTACCCACCTGGAGAAGCAGTGAGCAGCAGTCATCACCCACTCTCTGTTAATGAGGGAGCCACCACAAAAATGGCCGCCAAACATCTGCAGACTAATCTGCCAAGGCCAACTTCCAGGTGGAGCATCTTCTCCTCCAACTATCTTGGTGTTCAGGGGAGTGATTCCACACACTGCAAACAACAAAGCAAAGAAAGTGGAGCTCAAATTAACGTGACTGACCCATAGAATAAATTCAAAGAGTTTAATGAAAGTACATGCTACTGACAGTAGTACCAACAAGATGTACAAAGTATTTGTTTAGATGGTAAACTAATTACTGCACTGTAGATGTATGCCGCCACTGACCGGTGCAGTTTCAAAAAACTGTTGCGGGAGCAGAGACATAATAAAATGACCAACTTAGAAAAAGGTGGTATTCAGAATACTTACATTTAGCACTTGACATGATCAAGTCGGGATTTGTGGTTTGAGACACTGCTTTTGTGGTTGTAGCTTCTGGTCCTTCAGTACTAGGACCAGTAACAGAAGTTGTTGTAATGAAAGGAGGAGGCATATCACCAACCGTCTCCTTTAAGAATGACCCGAATCTTGAGGTTTTGGCAAATGACTGAATATCTGCCCGCACAGATTTATTCCCACTAATTGTGACAACAGCCGCCTGGAACCAAGAGGAGTCTGATTTACAAAGCAAAGGGCTGCCCTGATCCCCCTGCAAAGAGAAAAATACAATTCAACATCAGTAGTGACCTAATCTGAAACCCTCTTTCCTGATTAGAAGAGCAATTCGATTTCAGAAACTCAGGTGGAAGGGAAACTTTGAGCTTTTACCTCTTGAACGTCTAAGGCAAAAGTGCAAATGTTGTCCGAATCAGAAACGCTCCCACAGTTTACCACTTGAGTTTCAAGGTCTCGCAGATTTGAGCCAGCTTTGTCAGCACCTTAAAAACACAAGAATACAGTTTTTGTGAATTATCAGTCTGTGTCTTACACATATTCAAGCCTGACACATGTCAGTCAAAACTTAAAATCCAATTAAAACCAGGCCCTAGTCAGACCTGATGTTAACATCCATTCTGAGAGGACTGAAACCAAGTGCTTTAGTATTCGTGCTGTGGCTTTTGTACTCATGCTTTTGCATTCATGCTCTCTGTCAATGCACTTGTGTGAAGCTTCTCGACAAAACACACATTTGTCATCACAAAGCTAAAATAATGAGGCCCCATGCATCCAGGACAGGTCTCCTGACCTGGTCTGCCTGATCAGATTTCAGGACGCATTTGGGTGCGTGCTGACCACTTGTGATTGGATCACTCAGGATGGATGTTAATACCAAGTCAGAGGAGGGTAACATAGCTTGAAGGATACTCACCTCCATTCTTACTGTCCATCCCCCAGCCTGGCAGCCAGCACTGACTACCAATGGGGAAGGATCTGTCATTGTTGCTATCCAGACACACAGGCTGGATATAATCTGTGTAGCTGACGGGTTTATCCAGCTGTAGTACAGCAATGTTAAATCCTGTAAATTTACTCAGGATAATCTTCACAACACCCACAGACATCTCAAACTCTTCAGAACTGCCCACAAGTCGCTGGCCAAGAAAAACTCTCCACTCCAGAACATTTGGACTAGAGCTGTAAGGAGTACAAAATAAATCTTCAGAAAGTCATGTCCGATGGAAAATATTTGTAATAATCAAATTAAGTTATGTTTATTCTTACGTGGAGAAGCACTGGCCGGAGGTGAGGACAAACATATCAGCGATGAGGGTTCCTCCACATGTAAAGACCCCGTTTTTGTGGAGGCTCACCATCCAGGGCCACATTCCTCCAAGAACAACACTGCTGTCGCCTACAGCACGACTGTTTAAGGTAGCTTTGCCACACACTGGTCCTTCATGGAAGAAATTGATGAATTAAGAGAATCAGAATTAACTTGTAGATAGGTTAAACAAGAAGTGTGAGGTTATGATTCATAAGACATTAAGCAGGACACTCACGTGTAGGAGTCACTAAGATAATTGGCTTTGTTGTAGATGCAGTTGTTGGGGAAGCACTTGACATGGTCAAGTCAGGTGATGTGGTTTGAGGCACTGCTTGGGTGGTTGTAGCTTCTGGTCCTTCAGTAGCAGGACCAGTAGCAGCAGTGGTTGTAATAAGAGGAGATGGGAGACCAGGACAGGTGTAGCTGCTGTCAGCATCCAGTCCACTGGAGGTGAACTTGACGAATCCGGGACTATCAGAGCGGATGATGGAGTTGATCCAGGACTGGTAACGGGACACTCTGGAGTAAACTCCTGGCAGATTGGGCCGAGCACAACCAAGACCAAAACTAACCACTCCAGACTGGACCCAGACGGAGCCCTGTTTGTTCACCATTGGACCTCCTGAGTCTCCCTGAGGACAAAATGAGGACACGACTGAGGATTTCACAAAGTCCTCAACACACTGACCGACAAGTTACAAATCAATAAAAGAGGCTCACCTGACATGAGTCTTTGCCTCCTGCCAGAACACCAGCACAAATCATGTTGTCTGTGATTGAACCGACTCCATTGAGACAGTTACACTGTCTGTTGCCCAAAACTGGAACCTCCACTTCTTGTAGAGTTCCAGGGAACGATAATGACACTGAGAGGCCAACAAGAAAGAGACACAATTCATACATCCACCTACAGTTGATATAACACTTAGACAACACTCTTTGTCAGCAACAAGCAGACTCACCTCCCTCCTTGACGTTGCCCCAGCCAGTGACCCAGCTATCTGTACCGCTGTTGAACACACTGTCACTGGCTGACAGACACACAGGTCTGATGTAGTCACTGAATTTCACTGGTGACGAGAGTCTGAGTAGAGCAATGTCGTTGTTGCTGCTGTCGCTGTCATAGTTTGGATGCAAAATGATTGTGGCAACACTTCTAGACTCTTCGTTTGGGTTTGTGCCCTGCAGGTTCTGACGGCCGAGAGAAACTTTCAAGCCCGACGTACTTGTGCTAAAATAATAGAAATAAGGGTCAGTATTAAGAAGAAAATCACAGCGGAACCACAGACTGGAACACACACAAATGCATCCTCTATTATAGACTAGTTACCCACCTGGAGAAGCAGTGAGCAGCAGTCATCACCCACTCTCTGTTAATGAGGGAGCCACCACAAAAATGGCCGCCAAACATCTGCAGACTAATCTGCCAAGGCCAACTTCCAGGTGGAGCATCTTCTCCTCCAACTATCTTGGTGCTCAGGGGAGTCATGCCACAGACTGCAAACAACAGAGCAAAGAAAGTGGAGCTCAAACTAACATGACTGACCCATAGAATAAATTCAGAGAGTTTCATGAAAGTGCATGCTACTGAAAGAAGTACCAACAAGATAAACAGAGTATTTGTTTAGATGATAACCTAATTACTGCACTGTAGATGTATGCCTCCACTGACCAGTGCAGTTTCACCACCTTTTGCCGGAGCAGAGAAATAATAGAATGACCAACTTAGGAAAAGGTGGCAGTGAGAATACTTACATTTAGCACTTGACATGGTCAGGTCGGGACTCGTGGTTTGAGACACTGCTTTGGTGGTTGTAGCTTCTGGTCCTTCAGTAGCAAGACCAGTAGCAGCGGTGGTTGTAATAAGAGGAGGTGGGAGACCAGGACAGGTGTAGCTGCTGTCAGCATCCTGTCCACTGGAGGTGAACTTGACGAATCCGGGCCTATCAGAGCGGATGATGGAGTTGATCCAGGACTGGTAACGGGACACTCTGGAGTAAACTCCTGGCAGATTGGGCCGAGCACAACCAAGACCAAAACTAACCACTCCAGACTGGACCCAGACGGAGCCCTGTTTGTTCACCATTGGACCTCCTGAGTCTCCCTGAGGACAAAATGAGGACACGACTGAGGATTTCACAAAGTCCTCAACACACTGACCGACAAGTTACAAATCAATAAAAGAGGCTCACCTGACATGAGTCTTTGCCTCCTGCCAGAACACCAGCACAAATCATGTTGTCTGTGATTGTACCGACTCCATTGAGACAGTTACACTGTCTGTTGCCCAAAACTGGAACCTCCACTTCTTGTAGAGTTTCAGGGAACGATAATGACACTGAGAGGCCAACAAGAAAGAGACACAATTCATACATCCACCTACAGTTAATATAACACTTAGACAACACTCTTAGTCAGCAACAAGCAGACTCACCTCCCTCCTTGACGTTGCCCCAGCCAGTGACCCAGCTATCTGTACCGCTGTTGAACACACTGTCACTGGCTGACAGACACACAGGTCTGATGTAGTCACTGAATTTCACTGGTGACGAGAGTCTGAGTAGAGCAATGTCGTTGTTGCTGCTGTCGCTGTCATAGTTTGGATGCAAAATGATTGTGGCAACACTTCTAGACTCTTCGTTTGGGTTTGTGCCCTGCAGGTTCTGACGGCCGAGAGAAACTTTCAAGCCCGATGTACTTGTGCTGAAATAATAGAAATAAGGGTCAGTATTAAGAAGAAAATCACAGCGGAACCACAGACTGGAACACACACAAATGCATCCTCTATTATAGACTAGTTACCCACCTGGAGAAGCAGTGAGCAGCAGTCATCACCCACTCTCTGTTAATGAGGGAGCCACCACAAAAATGGCCGCCAAACATCTGCAGACTAATCTGCCAAGGCCAACTTCCAGGTGGAGCATCTTCTCCTCCAACTATCTTGGTGCTCAGGGGAGTCATGCCACACACTGCAAACAACAGAGCAAAGAAAGTGGAGCTCAAACTAACGTGACTGACCCATAGAATAAATTCAGAGAGTTTCATGAAAGTACAAGCGACTGAAAGAAGTACCAACAAGATAAACAGAGTATTTGTTTAGATGATAACCTAATTACTGCACTGTAGATGTATGCCTTCACTGACCAGTGCAGTTTCACCACCTGTTGCTGGAGCAGAGACATAATAGAATGATCAACTTAGGAAAAGGTGGCAGTGAGAATACTTACATTTAGCACTTGACATGGTCAGGTCGGGACTCGTGGTTTGAGACACTGCTTTGGTGGTTGTAGCTTCTGGACCTTCAGTAGCAAGACCAGTAGCAGCCGTGGTTGTAATAAAAGGAGGTGGGAGACCAGGACAGGTGTAGCTGCTGTCAGCATCCAGTCCACTGGAGGTGAACTTGACGAATCCGGGCCTATCAGAGCGGATGATGGAGTTGATCCAGGACTGGTAACGGGACACTCTGGAGTAAACTCCTGGCAGATTGGGCCGAGCACAACCAAGACCAAAACTAACCACTCCAGACTGGACCCAGACGGAGCCCTGTTTGTTCACCATTGGACCTCCTGAGTCTCCCTGAGGACAAAATGAGGACACGACTGAGGATTTCACAAAGTCCTCAACACACTGACCGACAAGTTACAAATCAATAAAAGAGGCTCACCTGACATGAGTCTTTGCCTCCTGCCAGAACACCAGCACAAATCATGTTGTCTGTGATTGAACCGACTCCATTGAGACAGTTACACTGTCTGTTGCCCAAAACTGGAACCTCCACTTCTTGTAGAGTTTCAGGGAAAGATAATGACACTGAGAGGCCAACAAGAAAGAGACACAATTCATACATCCACCTACAGTTAATATAACACTTAGACAACACTCTTTGTCAGCAACAAGCAGACTCACCTCCCTCCTTGACGTTGCCCCAGCCAGTGACCCAGCTATCTGTACCGCTGTTGAACACACTGTCACTGGCTGACAGACACACAGGTCTGATGTAGTCACTGAATTTCACTGGTGACGAGAGTCTGAGTAGAGCAATGTCGTTGTTGCTGCTGTCGCTGTCATAGTTTGGATGCAAAATGATTGTGGCAACACTTCTAGACTCTTCGTTTGGGTTTGTGCCCTGCAGGTTCTGACGGCCGAGAGAAACTTTCAAGCCCAACGTACTTGTGCTAAAATAATAGAAATAAGGGTCAGTATTAAGAAGCAAATCACAGCGGAACCACAGACTGGAACACACACAAATGCATCCTCTATTATAGACTAGTTACCCACCTGGAGAAGCAGTGAGCAGCAGTCATCACCCACTCTCTGTTAATGAGGGAGCCACCACAAAAATGGCCGCCAAACATCTGCAGACTAATCTGCCAAGGCCAACTTCCAGGTGGAGCATCTTCTCCTCCAACTATCTTGGTGCTCAGGGGAGTCATGCCACACACTGCAAACAACAGAGCAAAGAAAGTGGAGCTCAAACTAACGTGACTGACCCATAGAATAAATTCAGAGAGTTTCATGAAAGTACATGCGACTGAAAGAAGTACCAACAAGATAAACAGAGTATTTGTTTAGATGATAACCTAATTACTGCACTGTAGATGTATGCCTCCACTGACCAGTGCAGTTTCACCACCTGTTGCCGGAGCAGAGACATAATAGAATGACCAACTTAGGAAAAGGTGGCAGTGAGAATACTTACATTTAGCACTTGACATGGTCAGGTCGGGACTTGTGGTTTGAGACACTGCTTTGGTGGTTGTAGCTTCTGGTCCTTCAGTAGCAAGACCAGTAGCAGCGGTGGTTGTAATAAGAGGAGGTGGGAGACCAGGACAGGTGTAGCTGCTGTCAGCATCCAGTCCACTGGAGGTGAACTTGACGAATCCGGGCCTATCAGAGCGGATGATGGAGTTGATCCAGGACTGGTAACGGGACACTCTGGAGTAAACTCCTGGCAGATTGGGCCGAGCACAACCAAGACCAAAACTAACCACTCCAGACTGGACCCAGACGGAGCCCTGTTTGTTCACCATTGGACCTCCTGAGTCTCCCTGAGGACAAAATGAGGACACGACTGAGGATTTCACAAAGTCCTCAACACACTGACCGACAAGTGACAAATCAATAAAAGAGGCTCACCTGACATGAGTCTTTGCCTCCTGCCAGAACACCAGCACAAATCATGTTGTCTGTGATTGAACCGACTCCATTGAGACAGTTACACTGTCTGTTGCCCAAAACTGGAACCTCCACTTCTTGTAGAGTTTCAGGGAACGATAATGACACTGAGAGGCCAACAAGAAAGAGACACAATTCATATATCCACCTACAGTTAATATAACACTTAGACAACACTCTTTGTCAGCAACAAGCAGACTCACCTCCCTCCTTGACGTTGCCCCAGCCAGTGACCCAGCTATCTGTACCGCTGTTGAACACACTGTCACTGGCTGACAGACACACAGGTCTGATGTAGTCACTGAATTTCACTGGTGACGAGAGTCTGAGTAGAGCAATGTCGTTGTTGCTGCTGTCGCTGTCATAGTTTGGATGCAAAATGATTGTGGCAACACTTCTAGACTCTTCGTTTGGGTTTGTGCCCTGCAGGTTCTGACGGCCGAGAGACACTTTCAAGCCCGACGTACTTGTGCTACAATAATAGAAATAAGGGTCAGTATTAAGAAGAAAATCACAGTGGAACCACAGACTGGAACACACACAAATGCATCCTCTATTATAGACTAGTTACCCACCTGGAGAAGCAGTGAGCAGCAGTCATCACCCACTCTCTGTTAATGAGGGAGCCACCACAAAAATGGCCGCCAAACATCTGCAGACTAATCTGCCAAGGCCAACTTCCAGGTGGAGCATCTTCTCCTCCAACTATCTTGGTGCTCAGGGGAGTCATGCCACACACTGCAAACAACAGAGCAAAGAAAGTGGAGCTCAAACTAACGTGACTGACCCATAGAATAAATTCAGAGAGTTTCATGAAAGTACATGCGACTGAAAGAAGTACCAACAAGATAAACAGAGTATTTGTTTAGATGATAACCTAATTACTGCACTGTAGATGTATGCCTCCACTGACCAGTGCAGTTTCACCACCTGTTGCCGGAGCAGAGACATAATAGAATGACCAACTTAGGAAAAGGTGGCAGTGAGAATACTTACATTTAGCACTTGACATGGTCAGGTCGGGACTTGTGGTTTGAGACACTGCTTTGGTGGTTGTAGCTTCTGGTCCTTCAGTAGCAAGACCAGTAGCAGCGGTGGTTGTAATAAGAGGAGGTGGGAGACCAGGACAGGTGTAGCTGCTGTCAGCATCCAGTCCACTGGAGGTGAACTTGACGAATCCGGGCCTATCAGAGCGGATGATGGAGTTGATCCAGGACTGGTAACGGGACACTCTGGCGTAAACTCCTGGCAGATTGGGCCGAGCACAACCAAGGCCAAAACTAACAACTCCAGACTGGACCCAGACGGAGCCCTGTTTGTTCACCATTGGACCTCCTGAGTCTCCCTGAGGACAAAATGAGGACATGACTGACGATTTCACAAAGTCCTCAACACACTGACCGACAAGTTCCAAATCAATAAAAGAGGCTCACCTGACATGAGTCTTTGCCTCCTGCCAGAACACCAGCACAAATCATGTTGTCTGTGATTGAACCGACTCCATTGAGACAGTTACACTGTCTGTTGCCCAAAACTGGAACCTCCACTTCTTGTAGAGTTTCAGGGAACGATAATGACACTGAGAGGCCAACAAGAAAGAGACACAATTCAAATATCCACCTACAGTTAATATAACACTTAGACAACACTCTTTGTCAGCAACAAGCAGACTCACCTCCCTCCTTGACGTTGCCCCAGCCAGTGACCCAGCTATCTGTACCGCTGTTGAACACACTGTCACTGGCTGACAGACACACAGGTCTGATGTAGTCACTGAATTTCACTGGTGACGAGAGTCTGAGTAGAGCAATGTCGTTGTTGCTGCTGTCGCTGTCATAGTTTGGATGCAAAATGATTGTGGCAACACTTCTAGACTCTTCGTTTGGGTTTGTGCCCTGCAGGTTCTGACGGCCGACAGACACTTTCAAGCCCGACGTACTTGTGCTACAATAATAGAAATAAGGGTCAGTATTAAGAAGAAAATCACAGTGGAACCACAGACTGGAACACACACAAATGCATCCTCTATTATAGACTAGTTACCCACCTGGAGAAGCAGTGAGCAGCAGTCATCACCCACTCTCTGTTAATGAGGGAGCCACCACAAAAATGGCCGCCAAACATCTGCAGACTAATCTGCCAAGGCCAACTTCCAGGTGGAGCATCTTCTCCTCCAACTATCTTGGTGCTCAGGGGAGTCATGCCACACACTGCAAACAACAGAGCAAAGAAAGTGGAGCTCAAACTAACGTGACTGACCCATAGAATAAATTCAGAGAGTTTCATGAAAGTACATGCGACTGAAAGAAGTACCAACAAGATAAACAGAGTATTTGTTTAGATGATAACCTAATTACTGCACTGTAGATGTATGCCTCCACTGACCAGTGCAGTTTCACCACCTGTTGCCGGAGCAGAGACATAGTAGAATGACCAATTTAGGAAAAGGTGGCAGTGAGAATACTTACATTTAGCACTTGACATGGTCAGGTCGGGACTCGTGGTTTGAGACACTGCTTTGGTGGTTGTAGCTTCTGGACCTTCAGTAGCAAGACCAGTAGCAGCGGTGGTTGTAATAAGAGGAGATGGGAGACCAGGACAGGTGTAGCTGCTGTCAGCATCCAGTCCACTGGAGGTGAACTTGACGAATCCGGGCCTATCAGAGCGGATGATGGAGTTGATCCAGGACTGGTAACGGGACACTCTGGAGTAAACTCCTGGCAGATTGGGCCGAGCACAACCAAGGCCAAAACTAACCACTCCAGACTGGACCCAGACGGAGCCCTGTTTGTTCACCATTGGACCTCCTGAGTCTCCCTGAGGACAAAATGAGGACACGACTGACGATTTCACAAAGTCCTCAACACACTGACCGACAAGTTACAAATCAATAAAAGAGGCTCACCTGACATGAGTCTTTGCCTCCTGCCAGAACACCAGCACAAATCATGTTGTCTGTGATTGAACCGACTCCATTGAGACAGTTACACTGTCTGTTGCCCAAAACTGGAACCTCCACTTCTTGTAGAGTTTCAGGGAACGATAATGACACTGAGAGGCCAACAAGAAAGAGACACAATTCAAATATCCACCTACAGTTAATATAACACTTAGACAACACTCTTTGTCAGCAACAATCAGACTCACCTCCCTCCTTGACGTTGCCCCAGCCAGTGACCCAGCTATCTGTACCGCTGTTGAACACACTGTCACTGGCTGACAGACACACAGGTCTGATGTAGTCACTGAATTTCACTGGTGACGAGAGTCTGAGTAGAGCAATGTCGTTGTTGCTGCTGTCGCTGTCATAGTTTGGATGCAAAATGATTGTGGCAACACTTCTAGACTCTTCGTTTGGGTTTGTGCCCTGCAGGTTCTGACGGCCGAGAGACACTTTCAAGCCCGACGTACTTGTGCTACAATAATAGAAATAAGGGTCAGTATTAAGAAGAAAATCACAGTGGAACCACAGACTGGAACACACACAAATGCATCCTCTATTATAGACTAGTTACCCACCTGGAGAAGCAGTGAGCAGCAGTCATCACCCACTCTCTGTTAATGAGGGAGCCACCACAAAAATGGCCGCCAAACATCTGCAGACTAATCTGCCAAGGCCAACTTCCAGGTGGAGCATCTTCTCCTCCAACTATCTTGGTGCTCAGGGGAGTCATGCCACACACTGCAAACAACAGAGCAAAGAAAGTGGAGCTCAAACTAACGTGACTGACCCATAGAATAAATTCAGAGAGTTTCATGAAAGTACATGCGACTGAAAGAAGTACCAACAAGATAAACAGAGTATTTGTTTAGATGATAACCTAATTATTGCACTGTAGATGTATGCCTCCACTGACCAGTGCAGTTTCACCACCTGTTGCCGGAGCAGAGACATAATAGAATGACCAACTTAGGAAAAGGTGGCAGTGAGAATACTTACATTTAGCACTTGACATGGTCAGGTCGGGACTTGTGGTTTGAGACACTGCTTTGGTGGTTGTAGCTTCTGGTCCTTCAGTAGCAAGACCAGTAGCAGCGGTGGTTGTAATAAGAGGAGGTGGGAGACCAGGACAGGTGTAGCTGCTGTCAGCATCCAGTCCACTGGAGGTGAACTTGACGAATCCGGGCCTATCAGAGCGGATGATGGAGTTGATCCAGGACTGGTAACGGGACACTCTGGAGTAAACTCCTGGCAGATTGGGCCGAGCACAACCAAGACCAAAACTAACCACTCCAGACTGGACCCAGACGGAGCCCTGTTTGTTCACCATTGGACCTCCTGAGTCTCCCTGAGGACAAAATGAGGACACGACTGAGGATTTCACAAAGTCCTCAACACACTGACCGACAAGTGACAAATCAATAAAAGAGGCTCACCTGACATGAGTCTTTGCCTCCTGCCAGAACACCAGCACAAATCATGTTGTCTGTGATTGAACCGACTCCATTGAGACAGTTACACTGTCTGTTGCCCAAAACTGGAACCTCCACTTCTTGTAGAGTTTCAGGGAACGATAATGACACTGAGAGGCCAACAAGAAAGAGACACAATTCAAATATCCACCTACAGTTGATATAACACTTAGACAACACTCTTTGTCAGCAACAAGCAGACTCACCTCCCTCCTTGACGTTGCCCCAGCCAGTGACCCAGCTATCTGTACCGCTGTTGAACACACTGTCACTGGCTGACAGACACACAGGTCTGATGTAGTCACTGAATTTCACTGGTGACGAGAGTCTGAGTAGAGCAATGTCGTTGTTGCTGCTGTCGCTGTCATAGTTTGGATGCAAAATGATTGTGGCAACACTTCTAGACTCTTCGTTTGGGTTTGTGCCCTGCAGGTTCTGACGGCCGAGAGACACTTTCAAGCCCGACGTACTTGTGCTACAATAATAGAAATAAGGGTCAGTATTAAGAAGAAAATCACAGTGGAACCACAGACTGGAACACACACAAATGCATCCTCTATTATAGACTAGTTACCCACCTGGAGAAGCAGTGAGCAGCAGTCATCACCCACTCTCTGTTAATGAGGGAGCCACCACAAAAATGGCCGCCAAACATCTGCAGACTAATCTGCCAAGGCCAACTTCCAGGTGGAGCATCTTCTCCTCCAACTATCTTGGTGCTCAGGGGAGTCATGCCACACACTGCAAACAACAGAGCAAAGAAAGTGGAGCTCAAACTAACGTGACTGACCCATAGAATAAATTCAGAGAGTTTCATGAAAGTACATGCGACTGAAAGAAGTACCAACAAGATAAACAGAGTATTTGTTTAGATGATAACCTAATTACTGCACTGTAGATGTATGCCTCCACTGACCAGTGCAGTTTCACCACCTGTTGCCGGAGCAGAGACATAGTAGAATGACCAATTTAGGAAAAGGTGGCAGTGAGAATACTTGCATTTAGCACTTGACATGGTCAGGTCGGGACTCATGGTTTGAGACACTGCTTTGGTGGTTGTAGCTTCTGGACCTTCAGTAGCAAGACCAGTAGCAGCGGTGGTTGTAATAAGAGGAGATGGGAGACCAGGACAGGTGTAGCTGCTGTCAGCATCCAGTCCACTGGAGGTGAACTTGACGAATCCGGGCCTATCAGAGCGGATGATGGAGTTGATCCAGGACTGGTAACGGGACACTCTGGAGTAAACTCCTGGCAGATTGGGCCGAGCACAACCAAGACCAAAACTAACCACTCCAGACTGGACCCAGACGGAGCCCTGTTTGTTCACCATTGGACCTCCTGAGTCTCCCTGAGGACAAAATGAGGACACGACTGAGGATTTCACAAAGTCCTCAACACACTGACCGACAAGTTACAAATCAATAAAAGAGGCTCACCTGACATGAGTCTTTGCCTCCTGCCAGAACACCAGCACAAATCATGTTGTCTGTGATTGAACCGACTCCATTGAGACAGTTACACTGTCTGTTGCCCAAAACTGGAACCTCCACTTCTTGTAGAGTTTCAGGGAACGATAATGACACTGAGAGGCCAACAAGAAAGAGACACAATTCAAATATCCACCTACAGTTAATATAACACTTAGACAACACTCTTTGTCAGCAACAATCAGACTCACCTCCCTCCTTGACGTTGCCCCAGCCAGTGACCCAGCTATCTGTACCGCTGTTGAACACACTGTCACTGGCTGACAGACACACAGGTCTGATGTAGTCACTGAATTTCACTGGTGACGAGAGTCTGAGTAGAGCAATGTCGTTGTTGCTGCTGTCGCTGTCATAGTTTGGATGCAAAATGATTGTGGCAACACTTCTAGACTCTTCGTTTGGGTTTGTGCCCTGCAGGTTCTGACGGCCGAGAGACACTTTCAAGCCCGACGTACTTGTGCTACAATAATAGAAATAAGGGTCAGTATTAAGAAGAAAATCACAGTGGAACCACAGACTGGAACACACACAAATGCATCCTCTATTATAGACTAGTTACCCACCTGGAGAAGCAGTGAGCAGCAGTCATCACCCACTCTCTGTTAATGAGGGAGCCACCACAAAAATGGCCGCCAAACATCTGCAGACTAATCTGCCAAGGCCAACTTCCAGGTGGAGCATCTTCTCCTCCAACTATCTTGGTGCTCAGGGGAGTCATGCCACACACTGCAAACAACAGAGCAAAGAAAGTGGAGCTCAAACTAACGTGACTGACCCATAGAATAAATTCAGAGAGTTTCATGAAAGTACATGCGACTGAAAGAAGTACCAACAAGATAAACAGAGTATTTGTTTAGATGATAACCTAATTACTGCACTGTAGATGTATGCCTCCACTGACCAGTGCAGTTTCACCACCTGTTGCCGGAGCAGAGACATAATAGAATGACCAACTTAGGAAAAGGTGGCAGTGAGAATACTTACATTTAGCACTTGACATGGTCAGGTCGGGACTTGTGGTTTGAGACACTGCTTTGGTGGTTGTAGCTTCTGGTCCTTCAGTAGCAAGACCAGTAGCAGCGGTGGTTGTAATAAGAGGAGGTGGGAGACCAGGACAGGTGTAGCTGCTGTCAGCATCCAGTCCACTGGAGGTGAACTTGACGAATCCGGGCCTATCAGAGCGGATGATGGAGTTGATCCAGGACTGGTAACGGGACACTCTGGAGTAAACTCCTGGCAGATTGGGCCGAGCACAACCAAGACCAAAACTAACCACTCCAGACTGGACCCAGACGGAGCCCTGTTTGTTCACCATTGGACCTCCTGAGTCTCCCTGAGGACAAAATGAGGACATGACTGAGGATTTCACAAAATCCTCAACACACTGACCGACAAGTGACAAATCAATAAAAGAGGCTCACCTGACATGAGTCTTTGCCTCCTGCCAGAACACCAGCACAAATCATGTTGTCTGTGATTGAACCGACTCCATTGAGACAGTTACACTGTCTGTTGCCCAAAACTGGAACCTCCACTTCTTGTAGAGTTTCAGGGAACGATAATGACACTGAGAGGCCAACAAGAAAGAGACACAATTCATATATCCACCTACAGTTAATATAACACTTAGACAACACTCTTTGTCAGCAACAAGCAGACTCACCTCCCTCCTTGACGTTGCCCCAGCCAGTGACCCAGCTATCTGTACCGCTGTTGAACACACTGTCACTGGCTGACAGACACACAGGTCTGATGTAGTCACTGAATTTCACTGGTGACGAGAGTCTGAGTAGAGCAATGTCGTTGTTGCTGCTGTCGCTGTCATAGTTTGGATGCAAAATGATTGTGGCAACACTTCTAGACTCTTCGTTTGGGTTTGTGCCCTGCAGGTTGTGACGGCCGAGAGAAACTTTCAAGCCTGACGTACTTGTGCTAAAATAATAGAAATAAGGGTCAGTATTAAGAAGAAAATCACAGTGGAACCACAGACTGGAACACACACAAATGCATCCTCTATTATAGACTAGTAACCCACCTGGAGAAGCAGTGAGCAGCAGTCATCACCCACTCTCTGTTAATGAGGGAGCCACCACAAAAATGGCCGCCAAACATCTGCAGACTAATCTGCCAAGGCCAACTTCCAGGTGGAGCATCTTCTCCTCCAACTATCTTGGTGCTCAGGGGAGTCATGCCACACACTGCAAACAACAGAGCAAAGAAAGTGGAGCTCAAACTAACGTGACTGACCCATAGAATAAATTCAGAGAGTTTCATGAAAGTACATGCGACTGAAAGAAGTACCAACAAGATAAACAGAGTATTTGTTTAGATGATAACCTAATTACTGCACTGTAGATGTATGCCTCCACTGACCAGTGCAGTTTCACCACCTGTTGCCGGAGCAGAGACATAATAGAATGACCAATTTAGGAAAAGGTGGCAGTGAGAATACTTACATTTAGCACTTGACATGGTCAGGTCGGGACTCATGGTTTGAGACACTGCTTTGGTGGTTGTAGCTTCTGGACCTTCAGTAGCAAGACCAGTAGCAGCGGTGGTTGTAATAAGAGGAGGTGGGAGACCAGGACAGGTGTAGCTGCTGTCAGCATCCAGTCCACTGGAGGTGAACTTGACGAATCCGGGCCTATCAGAGCGGATGATGGAGTTGATCCAGGACTGGTAACGGGACACTCTGGAGTAAACTCCTGGCAGATTGGGCCGAGCACAACCAAGGCCAAAACTAACCACTCCAGACTGGACCCAGACGGAGCCCTGTTTGTTCACCATTGGACCTCCTGAGTCTCCCTGAGGACAAAATGAGGACACGACTGAGGATTTCACAAAGTCCTCAACACACTGACCGACAAGTTACAAATCAATAAAAGAGGCTCACCTGACATGAGTCTTTGCCTCCTGCCAGAACACCAGCACAAATCATGTTGTCTGTGATTGAACCGACTCCATTGAGACAGTTACACTGTCTGTTGCCCAAAACTGGAACCTCCACTTCTTGTAGAGTTTCAGGGAACGATAATGACACTGAGAGGCCAACAAGAAAGAGACACAATTCATATATCCACCTACAGTTAATATAACACTTAGACAACACTCTTTGTCAGCAACAAGCAGACTCACCTCCCTCCTTGACGTTGCCCCAGCCAGTGACCCAGCTATCTGTACCGCTGTTGAACACACTGTCACTGGCTGACAGACACACAGGTCTGATGTAGTCACTGAATTTCACTGGTGACGAGAGTCTGAGTAGAGCAATGTCGTTGTTGCTGCTGTCGCTGTCATAGTTTGGATGCAAAATGATTGTGGCAACACTTCTAGACTCTTCGTTTGGGTTGGTGCCCTGCAGGTTCTGACGGCCGAGAGAAACTTTCAAGCCCGACGTACTTGTGCTAAAATAATAGAAATAAGGGTCAGTATTAAGAAGAAAATCACAGTGGAACCACAGACTGGAACACACACAAATGCATCCTCTATTATAGACTAGTTACCCACCTGGAGAAGCAGTGAGCAGCAGTCATCACCCACTCTCTGTTAATGAGGGAGCCACCACAAAAATGGCCGCCAAACATCTGCAGACTAATCTGCCAAGGCCAACTTCCAGGTGGAGCATCTTCTCCTCCAACTATCTTGGTGCTCAGGGGAGTCATGCCACACACTGCAAACAACAGAGCAAAGAAAGTGGAGCTCAAACTAACGTGACTGACCCATAGAATAAATTCAGAGAGTTTCATGAAAGTACATGCGACTGAAAGAAGTACCAACAAGATAAACAGAGTATTTGTTTAGATGATAACCTAATTACTGCACTGTAGATGTATGCCTCCACTGACCAGTGCAGTTTCACCACCTGTTGCCGGAGCAGAGACATAATAGAATGACCAATTTAGGAAAAGGTGGCAGTGAGAATACTTACATTTAGCACTTGACATGGTCAGGTCGGGACTCATGGTTTGAGACACTGCTTTGGTGGTTGTAGCTTCTGGACCTTCAGTAGCAAGACCAGTAGCAGCGGTGGTTGTAATAAGAGGAGATGGGAGACCAGGACAGGTGTAGCTGCTGTCAGCATCCAGTCCACTGGAGGTGAACTTGACGAATCCGGGCCTATCAGAGCGGATGATGGAGTTGATCCAGGACTGGTAACGGGACACTCTGGAGTAAACTCCTGGCAGATTGGGCCGAGCACAACCAAGGCCAAAACTAACCACTCCAGACTGGACCCAGACGGAGCCCTGTTTGTTCACCATTGGACCTCCTGAGTCTCCCTGAGGACAAAATGAGGACACGACTGAGGATTTCACAAAGTCCTCAACACACTGACCGACAAGTTACAAATCAATAAAAGAGGCTCACCTGACATGAGTCTTTGCCTCCTGCCAGAACACCAGCACAAATCATGTTGTCTGTGATTGAACCGACTCCATTGAGACAGTTACACTGTCTGTTGCCCAAAACTGGAACCTCCACTTCTTGTAGAGTTTCAGGGAACGATAATGACACTGAGAGGCCAACAAGAAAGAGACACAATTCATATATCCACCTACAGTTAATATAACACTTAGACAACACTCTTTGTCAGCAACAAGCAGACTCACCTCCCTCCTTGACGTTGCCCCAGCCAGTGACCCAGCTATCTGTACCGCTGTTGAACACACTGTCACTGGCTGACAGACACACAGGTCTGATGTAGACACTGAATTTCACTGGTGAAGAGAGTCTGAGTAGAGCAATGTCGTTGTTGCTGCTGTCGCTGTCATAGTTTGGATGCAAAATGATTGTGGCAACACTTCTAGACTCTTCGTTTGGGTTTGTGCCCTGCAGGTTCTGACGGCCGAGAGACACTTTCAAGCCCGACGTACTTGTGCTACAATAATAGAAATAAGGGTCAGTATTAAGAAGAAAATCACAGTGGAACCAGAGACTGGAACACACACAAATGCATCCTCTATTATAGACTAGTTACCCACCTGGAGAAGCAGTGAGCAGCAGTCATCACCCACTCTCTGTTAATGAGGGAGCCACCACAAAAATGGCCGCCAAACATCTGCAGACTAATCTGCCAAGGCCAACTTCCAGGTGGAGCATCTTCTCCTCCAACTATCTTGGTGCTCAGGGGAGTCATGCCACACACTGCAAACAACAGAGCAAAGAAAGTGGAGCTCAAACTAACGTGACTGACCCATAGAATAAATTCAGAGAGTTTCATGAAAGTACATGCGACTGAAAGAAGTACCAACAAGATAAACAGAGTATTTGTTTAGATGATAACCTAATTACTGCACTGTAGATGTATGCCTCCACTGACCAGTGCAGTTTCACCACCTGTTGCCGGAGCAGAGACATAGTAGAATGACCAATTTAGGAAAAGGTGGCAGTGAGAATACTTACATTTAGCACTTGACATGGTCAGGTCGGGACTCATGGTTTGAGACACTGCTTTGGTGGTTGTAGCTTCTGGACCTTCAGTAGCAAGACCAGTAGCAGCGGTGGTTGTAATAAGAGGAGATGGGAGACCAGGACAGGTGTAGCTGCTGTCAGCATCCAGTCCACTGGAGGTGAACTTGACGAATCCGGGCCTATCAGAGCGGATGATGGAGTTGATCCAGGACTGGTAACGGGACACTCTGGAGTAAACTCCTGGCAGATTGGGCCGAGCACAACCAAGACCAAAACTAACCACTCCAGACTGGACCCAGACGGAGCCCTGTTTGTTCACCATTGGACCTCCTGAGTCTCCCTGAGGACAAAATGAGGACACGACTGAGGATTTCACAAAGTCCTCAACACACTGACCGACAAGTTACAAATCAATAAAAGAGGCTCACCTGACATGAGTCTTTGCCTCCTGCCAGAACACCAGCACAAATCATGTTGTCTGTGATTGAACCGACTCCATTGAGACAGTTACACTGTCTGTTGCCCAAAACTGGAACCTCCACTTCTTGTAGAGTTTCAGGGAACGATAATGACACTGAGAGGCCAACAAGAAAGAGACACAATTCAAATATCCACCTACAGTTAATATAACACTTAGACAACACTCTTTGTCAGCAACAATCAGACTCACCTCCCTCCTTGACGTTGCCCCAGCCAGTGACCCAGCTATCTGTACCGCTGTTGAACACACTGTCACTGGCTGACAGACACACAGGTCTGATGTAGTCACTGATTTTCACTGGTGACGAGAGTCTGAGTAGAGCAATGTCGTTGTTGCTGCTGTCGCTGTCATAGTTTGGATGCAAAATGATTGTGGCAACACTTCTAGACTCTTCGTTTGGGTTTGTGCCCTGCAGGTTCTGACGGCCGAGAGACACTTTCAAGCCCGACGTACTTGTGCTACAATAATAGAAATAAGGGTCAGTATTAAGAAGAAAATCACAGTGGAACCACAGACTGGAACACACACAAATGCATCCTCTATTATAGACTAGTTACCCACCTGGAGAAGCAGTGAGCAGCAGTCATCACCCACTCTCTGTTAATGAGGGAGCCACCACAAAAATGGCCGCCAAACATCTGCAGACTAATCTGCCAAGGCCAACTTCCAGGTGGAGCATCTTCTCCTCCAACTATCTTGGTGCTCAGGGGAGTCATGCCACACACTGCAAACAACAGAGCAAAGAAAGTGGAGCTCAAACTAACGTGACTGACCCATAGAATAAATTCAGAGAGTTTCATGAAAGTACATGCGACTGAAAGAAGTACCAACAAGATAAACAGAGTATTTGTTTAGATGATAACCTAATTACTGCACTGTAGATGTATGCCTCCACTGACCAGTGCAGTTTCACCACCTGTTGCCGGAGCAGAGACATAATAGAATGACCAACTTAGGAAAAGGTGGCAGTGAGAATACTTACATTTAGCACTTGACATGGTCAGGTCGGGACTCGTGGTTTGAGACACTGCTTTGGTGGTTGTAGCTTCTGGTCCTTCAGTAGCAAGACCAGTAGCAGCGGTGGTTGTAATAAGAGGAGGTGGGAGACCAGGACAGGTGTAGCTGCTGTCAGCATCCAGTCCACTGGAGGTGAACTTGACGAATCCGGGCCTATCAGAGCGGATGATGGAGTTGATCCAGGACTGGTAACGGGACACTCTGGAGTAAACTCCTGGCAGATTGGGCCGAGCACAACCAAGACCAAAACTAACCACTCCAGACTGGACCCAGACGGAGCCCTGTTTGTTCACCATTGGACCTCCTGAGTCTCCCTGAGGACAAAATGAGGACACGACTGAGGATTTCACAAAGTCCTCAACACACTGACCGACAAGTTACAAATCAATAAAAGAGGCTCACCTGACATGAGTCTTTGCCTCCTGCCAGAACACCAGCACAAATCATGTTGTCTGTGATTGAACCGACTCCATTGAGACAGTTACACTGTCTGTTGCCCAAAACTGGAACCTCCACTTCTTGTAGAGTTTCAGGGAACGATAATGACACTGAGAGGCCAACAAGAAAGAGACACAATTCATATATCCACCTACAGTTAATATAACACTTAGACAACACTCTTTGTCAGCAACAAGCAGACTCACCTCCCTCCTTGACGTTGCCCCAGCCAGTGACCCAGCTATCTGTACCGCTGTTGAACACACTGTCACTGGCTGACAGACACACAGGTCTGATGTAGTCACTGAATTTCACTGGTGACGAGAGTCTGAGTAGAGCAATGTCGTTGTTGCTGCTGTCGCTGTCATAGTTTGGATGCAAAATGATTGTGGCAACACTTCTAGACTCTTCGTTTGGGTTTGTGCCCTGCAGGTTCTGACGGCCGAGAGACACTTTCAAGCCCGACGTACTTGTGCTACAATAATAGAAATAAGGGTCAGTATTAAGAAGAAAATCACAGTGGAACCAGAGACTGGAACACACACAAATGCATCCTCTATTATAGACTAGTTACCCACCTGGAGAAGCAGTGAGCAGCAGTCATCACCCACTCTCTGTTAATGAGGGAGCCACCACAAAAATGGCCGCCAAACATCTGCAGACTAATCTGCCAAGGCCAACTTCCAGGTGGAGCATCTTCTCCTCCAACTATCTTGGTGCTCAGGGGAGTCATGCCACACACTGCAAACAACAGAGCAAAGAAAGTGGAGCTCAAACTAACGTGACTGACCCATAGAATAAATTCAGAGAGTTTCATGAAAGTACATGCGACTGAAAGAAGTACCAACAAGATAAACAGAGTATTTGTTTAGATGATAACCTAATTACTGCACTGTAGATGTATGCCTCCACTGACCAGTGCAGTTTCACCACCTGTTGCCGGAGCAGAGACATAGTAGAATGACCAATTTAGGAAAAGGTGGCAGTGAGAATACTTACATTTAGCACTTGACATGGTCAGGTCGGGACTCATGGTTTGAGACACTGCTTTGGTGGTTGTAGCTTCTGGACCTTCAGTAGCAAGACCAGTAGCAGCGGTGGTTGTAATAAGAGGAGATGGGAGACCAGGACAGGTGTAGCTGCTGTCAGCATCCAGTCCACTGGAGGTGAACTTGACGAATCCGGGCCTATCAGAGCGGATGATGGAGTTGATCCAGGACTGGTAACGGGACACTCTGGAGTAAACTCCTGGCAGATTGGGCCGAGCACAACCAAGACCAAAACTAACCACTCCAGACTGGACCCAGACGGAGCCCTGTTTGTTCACCATTGGACCTCCTGAGTCTCCCTGAGGACAAAATGAGGACACGACTGAGGATTTCACAAAGTCCTCAACACACTGACCGACAAGTTACAAATCAATAAAAGAGGCTCACCTGACATGAGTCTTTGCCTCCTGCCAGAACACCAGCACAAATCATGTTGTCTGTGATTGAACCGACTCCATTGAGACAGTTACACTGTCTGTTGCCCAAAACTGGAACCTCCACTTCTTGTAGAGTTTCAGGGAACGATAATGACACTGAGAGGCCAACAAGAAAGAGACACAATTCAAATATCCACCTACAGTTAATATAACACTTAGACAACACTCTTTGTCAGCAACAATCAGACTCACCTCCCTCCTTGACGTTGCCCCAGCCAGTGACCCAGCTATCTGTACCGCTGTTGAACACACTGTCACTGGCTGACAGACACACAGGTCTGATGTAGTCACTGATTTTCACTGGTGACGAGAGTCTGAGTAGAGCAATGTCGTTGTTGCTGCTGTCGCTGTCATAGTTTGGATGCAAAATGATTGTGGCAACACTTCTAGACTCTTCGTTTGGGTTTGTGCCCTGCAGGTTCTGACGGCCGAGAGACACTTTCAAGCCCGACGTACTTGTGCTACAATAATAGAAATAAGGGTCAGTATTAAGAAGAAAATCACAGTGGAACCACAGACTGGAACACACACAAATGCATCCTCTATTATAGACTAGTTACCCACCTGGAGAAGCAGTGAGCAGCAGTCATCACCCACTCTCTGTTAATGAGGGAGCCACCACAAAAATGGCCGCCAAACATCTGCAGACTAATCTGCCAAGGCCAACTTCCAGGTGGAGCATCTTCTCCTCCAACTATCTTGGTGCTCAGGGGAGTCATGCCACACACTGCAAACAACAGAGCAAAGAAAGTGGAGCTCAAACTAACGTGACTGACCCATAGAATAAATTCAGAGAGTTTCATGAAAGTACATGCGACTGAAAGAAGTACCAACAAGATAAACAGAGTATTTGTTTAGATGATAACCTAATTACTGCACTGTAGATGTATGCCTCCACTGACCAGTGCAGTTTCACCACCTGTTGCCGGAGCAGAGACATAATAGAATGACCAACTTAGGAAAAGGTGGCAGTGAGAATACTTACATTTAGCACTTGACATGGTCAGGTCGGGACTTGTGGTTTGAGACACTGCTTTGGTGGTTGTAGCTTCTGGTCCTTCAGTAGCAAGACCAGTAGCAGCGGTGGTTGTAATAAGAGGAGGTGGGAGACCAGGACAGGTGTAGCTGCTGTCAGCATCCAGTCCACTGGAGGTGAACTTGACGAATCCGGGCCTATCAGAGCGGATGATGGAGTTGATCCAGGACTGGTAACGGGACACTCTGGAGTAAACTCCTGGCAGATTGGGCCGAGCACAACCAAGACCAAAACTAACCACTCCAGACTGGACCCAGACGGAGCCCTGTTTGTTCACCATTGGACCTCCTGAGTCTCCCTGAGGACAAAATGAGGACACGACTGAGGATTTCACAAAGTCCTCAACACACTGACCGACAAGTTACAAATCAATAAAAGAGGCTCACCTGACATGAGTCTTTGCCTCCTGCCAGAACACCAGCACAAATCATGTTGTCTGTGATTGAACCGACTCCATTGAGACAGTTACACTGTCTGTTGCCCAAAACTGGAACCTCCACTTCTTGTAGAGTTTCAGGGAACGATAATGACACTGAGAGGCCAACAAGAAAGAGACACAATTCATATATCCACCTACAGTTAATATAACACTTAGACAACACTCTTTGTCAGCAACAAGCAGACTCACCTCCCTCCTTGACGTTGCCCCAGCCAGTGACCCAGCTATCTGTACCGCTGTTGAACACACTGTCACTGGCTGACAGACACACAGGTCTGATGTAGTCACTGAATTTCACTGGTGACGAGAGTCTGAGTAGAGCAATGTCGTTGTTGCTGCTGTCGCTGTCATAGTTTGGATGCAAAATGATTGTGGCAACACTTCTAGACTCTTCGTTTGGGTTGGTGCCCTGCAGGTTCTGACGGCCGAGAGAAACTTTCAAGCCCGACGTACTTGTGCTAAAATAATAGAAATAAGGGTCAGTATTAAGAAGAAAATCACAGTGGAACCACAGACTGGAACACACACAAATGCATCCTCTATTATAGACTAGTTACCCACCTGGAGAAGCAGTGAGCAGCAGTCATCACCCACTCTCTGTTAATGAGGGAGCCACCACAAAAATGGCCGCCAAACATCTGCAGACTAATCTGCCAAGGCCAACTTCCAGGTGGAGCATCTTCTCCTCCAACTATCTTGGTGCTCAGGGGAGTCATGCCACACACTGCAAACAACAGAGCAAAGAAAGTGGAGCTCAAACTAACGTGACTGACCCATAGAATAAATTCAGAGAGTTTCATGAAAGTACATGCGACTGAAAGAAGTACCAACAAGATAAACAGAGTATTTGTTTAGATGATAACCTAATTACTGCACTGTAGATGTATGCCTCCACTGACCAGTGCAGTTTCACCACCTGTTGCCGGAGCAGAGACATAATAGAATGACCAATTTAGGAAAAGGTGGCAGTGAGAATACTTACATTTAGCACTTGACATGGTCAGGTCGGGACTCATGGTTTGAGACACTGCTTTGGTGGTTGTAGCTTCTGGACCTTCAGTAGCAAGACCAGTAGCAGCGGTGGTTGTAATAAGAGGAGATGGGAGACCAGGACAGGTGTAGCTGCTGTCAGCATCCAGTCCACTGGAGGTGAACTTGACGAATCCGGGCCTATCAGAGCGGATGATGGAGTTGATCCAGGACTGGTAACGGGACACTCTGGAGTAAACTCCTGGCAGATTGGGCCGAGCACAACCAAGGCCAAAACTAACCACTCCAGACTGGACCCAGACGGAGCCCTGTTTGTTCACCATTGGACCTCCTGAGTCTCCCTGAGGACAAAATGAGGACACGACTGAGGATTTCACAAAGTCCTCAACACACTGACCGACAAGTTACAAATCAATAAAAGAGGCTCACCTGACATGAGTCTTTGCCTCCTGCCAGAACACCAGCACAAATCATGTTGTCTGTGATTGAACCGACTCCATTGAGACAGTTACACTGTCTGTTGCCCAAAACTGGAACCTCCACTTCTTGTAGAGTTTCAGGGAACGATAATGACACTGAGAGGCCAACAAGAAAGAGACACAATTCATATATCCACCTACAGTTAATATAACACTTAGACAACACTCTTTGTCAGCAACAAGCAGACTCACCTCCCTCCTTGACGTTGCCCCAGCCAGTGACCCAGCTATCTGTACCGCTGTTGAACACACTGTCACTGGCTGACAGACACACAGGTCTGATGTAGTCACTGAATTTCACTGGTGAAGAGAGTCTGAGTAGAGCAATGTCGTTGTTGCTGCTGTCGCTGTCATAGTTTGGATGCAAAATGATTGTGGCAACACTTCTAGACTCTTCGTTTGGGTTTGTGCCCTGCAGGTTCTGACGGCCGAGAGACACTTTCAAGCCCGACGTACTTGTGCTACAATAATAGAAATAAGGGTCAGTATTAAGAAGAAAATCACAGTGGAACCAGAGACTGGAACACACACAAATGCATCCTCTATTATAGACTAGTTACCCACCTGGAGAAGCAGTGAGCAGCAGTCATCACCCACTCTCTGTTAATGAGGGAGCCACCACAAAAATGGCCGCCAAACATCTGCAGACTAATCTGCCAAGGCCAACTTCCAGGTGGAGCATCTTCTCCTCCAACTATCTTGGTGCTCAGGGGAGTCATGCCACACACTGCAAACAACAGAGCAAAGAAAGTGGAGCTCAAACTAACGTGACTGACCCATAGAATAAATTCAGAGAGTTTCATGAAAGTACATGCGACTGAAAGAAGTACCAACAAGATAAACAGAGTATTTGTTTAGATGATAACCTAATTACTGCACTGTAGATGTATGCCTCCACTGACCAGTGCAGTTTCACCACCTGTTGCCGGAGCAGAGACATAGTAGAATGACCAATTTAGGAAAAGGTGGCAGTGAGAATACTTACATTTAGCACTTGACATGGTCAGGTCGGGACTCATGGTTTGAGACACTGCTTTGGTGGTTGTAGCTTCTGGACCTTCAGTAGCAAGACCAGTAGCAGCGGTGGTTGTAATAAGAGGAGATGGGAGACCAGGACAGGTGTAGCTGCTGTCAGCATCCAGTCCACTGGAGGTGAACTTGACGAATCCGGGCCTATCAGAGCGGATGATGGAGTTGATCCAGGACTGGTAACGGGACACTCTGGAGTAAACTCCTGGCAGATTGGGCCGAGCACAACCAAGACCAAAACTAACCACTCCAGACTGGACCCAGACGGAGCCCTGTTTGTTCACCATTGGACCTCCTGAGTCTCCCTGAGGACAAAATGAGGACACGACTGAGGATTTCACAAAGTCCTCAACACACTGACCGACAAGTTACAAATCAATAAAAGAGGCTCACCTGACATGAGTCTTTGCCTCCTGCCAGAACACCAGCACAAATCATGTTGTCTGTGATTGAACCGACTCCATTGAGACAGTTACACTGTCTGTTGCCCAAAACTGGAACCTCCACTTCTTGTAGAGTTTCAGGGAACGATAATGACACTGAGAGGCCAACAAGAAAGAGACACAATTCAAATATCCACCTACAGTTAATATAACACTTAGACAACACTCTTTGTCAGCAACAATCAGACTCACCTCCCTCCTTGACGTTGCCCCAGCCAGTGACCCAGCTATCTGTACCGCTGTTGAACACACTGTCACTGGCTGACAGACACACAGGTCTGATGTAGTCACTGAATTTCACTGGTGACGAGAGTCTGAGTAGAGCAATGTCGTTGTTGCTGCTGTCGCTGTCATAGTTTGGATGCAAAATGATTGTGGCAACACTTCTAGACTCTTCGTTTGGGTTTGTGCCCTGCAGGTTCTGACGGCCGAGAGACACTTTCAAGCCCGACGTACTTGTGCTACAATAATAGAAATAAGGGTCAGTATTAAGAAGAAAATCACAGTGGAACCACAGACTGGAACACACACAAATGCATCCTCTATTATAGACTAGTTACCCACCTGGAGAAGCAGTGAGCAGCAGTCATCACCCACTCTCTGTTAATGAGGGAGCCACCACAAAAATGGCCGCCAAACATCTGCAGACTAATCTGCCAAGGCCAACTTCCAGGTGGAGCATCTTCTCCTCCAACTATCTTGGTGCTCAGGGGAGTCATGCCACACACTGCAAACAACAGAGCAAAGAAAGTGGAGCTCAAACTAACGTGACTGACCCATAGAATAAATTCAGAGAGTTTCATGAAAGTACATGCGACTGAAAGAAGTACCAACAAGATAAACAGAGTATTTGTTTAGATGATAACCTAATTACTGCACTGTAGATGTATGCCTCCACTGACCAGTGCAGTTTCACCACCTGTTGCCGGAGCAGAGACATAATAGAATGACCAACTTAGGAAAAGGTGGCAGTGAGAATACTTACATTTAGCACTTGACATGGTCAGGTCGGGACTTGTGGTTTGAGACACTGCTTTGGTGGTTGTAGCTTCTGGTCCTTCAGTAGCAAGACCAGTAGCAGCGGTGGTTGTAATAAGAGGAGGTGGGAGACCAGGACAGGTGTAGCTGCTGTCAGCATCCAGTCCACTGGAGGTGAACTTGACGAATCCGGGCCTATCAGAGCGGATGATGGAGTTGATCCAGGACTGGTAACGGGACACTCTGGAGTAAACTCCTGGCAGATTGGGCCGAGCACAACCAAGACCAAAACTAACCACTCCAGACTGGACCCAGACGGAGCCCTGTTTGTTCACCATTGGACCTCCTGAGTCTCCCTGAGGACAAAATGAGGACACGACTGAGGATTTCACAAAGTCCTCAACACACTGACCGACAAGTTACAAATCAATAAAAGAGGCTCACCTGACATGAGTCTTTGCCTCCTGCCAGAACACCAGCACAAATCATGTTGTCTGTGATTGAACCGACTCCATTGAGACAGTTACACTGTCTGTTGCCCAAAACTGGAACCTCCACTTCTTGTAGAGTTTCAGGGAACGATAATGACACTGAGAGGCCAACAAGAAAGAGACACAATTCATATATCCACCTACAGTTAATATAACACTTAGACAACACTCTTTGTCAGCAACAAGCAGACTCACCTCCCTCCTTGACGTTGCCCCAGCCAGTGACCCAGCTATCTGTACCGCTGTTGAACACACTGTCACTGGCTGACAGACACACAGGTCTGATGTAGTCACTGAATTTCACTGGTGACGAGAGTCTGAGTAGAGCAATGTCGTTGTTGCTGCTGTCGCTGTCATAGTTTGGATGCAAAATGATTGTGGCAACACTTCTAGACTCTTCGTTTGGGTTGGTGCCCTGCAGGTTCTGACGGCCGAGAGAAACTTTCAAGCCCGACGTACTTGTGCTAAAATAATAGAAATAAGGGTCAGTATTAAGAAGAAAATCACAGTGGAACCACAGACTGGAACACACACAAATGCATCCTCTATTATAGACTAGTTACCCACCTGGAGAAGCAGTGAGCAGCAGTCATCACCCACTCTCTGTTAATGAGGGAGCCACCACAAAAATGGCCGCCAAACATCTGCAGACTAATCTGCCAAGGCCAACTTCCAGGTGGAGCATCTTCTCCTCCAACTATCTTGGTGCTCAGGGGAGTCATGCCACACACTGCAAACAACAGAGCAAAGAAAGTGGAGCTCAAACTAACGTGACTGACCCATAGAATAAATTCAGAGAGTTTCATGAAAGTACATGCGACTGAAAGAAGTACCAACAAGATAAACAGAGTATTTGTTTAGATGATAACCTAATTACTGCACTGTAGATGTATGCCTCCACTGACCAGTGCAGTTTCACCACCTGTTGCCGGAGCAGAGACATAATAGAATGACCAATTTAGGAAAAGGTGGCAGTGAGAATACTTACATTTAGCACTTGACATGGTCAGGTCGGGACTCATGGTTTGAGACACTGCTTTGGTGGTTGTAGCTTCTGGACCTTCAGTAGCAAGACCAGTAGCAGCGGTGGTTGTAATAAGAGGAGATGGGAGACCAGGACAGGTGTAGCTGCTGTCAGCATCCAGTCCACTGGAGGTGAACTTGACGAATCCGGGCCTATCAGAGCGGATGATGGAGTTGATCCAGGACTGGTAACGGGACACTCTGGAGTAAACTCCTGGCAGATTGGGCCGAGCACAACCAAGGCCAAAACTAACCACTCCAGACTGGACCCAGACGGAGCCCTGTTTGTTCACCATTGGACCTCCTGAGTCTCCCTGAGGACAAAATGAGGACACGACTGAGGATTTCACAAAGTCCTCAACACACTGACCGACAAGTTACAAATCAATAAAAGAGGCTCACCTGACATGAGTCTTTGCCTCCTGCCAGAACACCAGCACAAATCATGTTGTCTGTGATTGAACCGACTCCATTGAGACAGTTACACTGTCTGTTGCCCAAAACTGGAACCTCCACTTCTTGTAGAGTTTCAGGGAACGATAATGACACTGAGAGGCCAACAAGAAAGAGACACAATTCAAATATCCACCTACAGTTAATATAACACTTAGACAACACTCTTTGTCAGCAACAATCAGACTCACCTCCCTCCTTGACGTTGCCCCAGCCAGTGACCCAGCTATCTGTACCGCTGTTGAACACACTGTCACTGGCTGACAGACACACAGGTCTGATGTAGTCACTGAATTTCACTGGTGACGAGAGTCTGAGTAGAGCAATGTCGTTGTTGCTGCTGTCGCTGTCATAGTTTGGATGCAAAATGATTGTGGCAACACTTCTAGACTCTTCGTTTGGGTTTGTGCCCTGCAGGTTCTGACGGCCGAGAGACACTTTCAAGCCCGACGTACTTGTGCTACAATAATAGAAATAAGGGTCAGTATTAAGAAGAAAATCACAGTGGAACCACAGACTGGAACACACACAAATGCATCCTCTATTATAGACTAGTTACCCACCTGGAG
This sequence comes from Platichthys flesus, assembly GCF_949316205.1. Lineage (NCBI taxonomy): Eukaryota > Metazoa > Chordata > Actinopteri > Pleuronectiformes > Pleuronectidae > Platichthys > Platichthys flesus. The sequence continues at coordinate 16,470,997 of NC_084964.1, read as the reverse complement.
AAGCAGTGAGCAGCAGTCATCACCCACTCTCTGTTAATGAGGGAGCCACCACAAAAATGGCCGCCAAACATCTGCAGACTAATCTGCCAAGGCCAACTTCCAGGTGGAGCATCTTCTCCTCCAACTATCTTGGTGCTCAGGGGAGTCATGCCACACACTGCAAACAACAGAGCAAAGAAAGTGGAGCTCAAACTAACGTGACTGACCCATAGAATAAATTCAGAGAGTTTCATGAAAGTACATGCGACTGAAAGAAGTACCAACAAGATAAACAGAGTATTTGTTTAGATGATAACCTAATTACTGCACTGTAGATGTATGCCTCCACTGACCAGTGCAGTTTCACCACCTGTTGCCGGAGCAGAGACATAATAGAATGACCAACTTAGGAAAAGGTGGCAGTGAGAATACTTACATTTAGCACTTGACATGGTCAGGTCGGGACTTGTGGTTTGAGACACTGCTTTGGTGGTTGTAGCTTCTGGTCCTTCAGTAGCAAGACCAGTAGCAGCGGTGGTTGTAATAAGAGGAGGTGGGAGACCAGGACAGGTGTAGCTGCTGTCAGCATCCAGTCCACTGGAGGTGAACTTGACGAATCCGGGCCTATCAGAGCGGATGATGGAGTTGATCCAGGACTGGTAACGGGACACTCTGGAGTAAACTCCTGGCAGATTGGGCCGAGCACAACCAAGGCCAAAACTAACCACTCCAGACTGGACCCAGACGGAGCCCTGTTTGTTCACCATTGGACCTCCTGAGTCTCCCTGAGGACAAAATGAGGACACGACTGAGGATTTCACAAAGTCCTCAACACACTGACCGACAAGTTACAAATCAATAAAAGAGGCTCACCTGACATGAGTCTTTGCCTCCTGCCAGAACACCAGCACAAATCATGTTGTCTGTGATTGAACCGACTCCATTGAGACAGTTACACTGTCTGTTGCCCAAAACTGGAACCTCCACTTCTTGTAGAGTTTCAGGGAACGATAATGACACTGAGAGGCCAACAAGAAAGAGACACAATTCATATATCCACCTACAGTTAATATAACACTTAGACAACACTCTTTGTCAGCAACAAGCAGACTCACCTCCCTCCTTGACGTTGCCCCAGCCAGTGACCCAGCTATCTGTACCGCTGTTGAACACACTGTCACTGGCTGACAGACACACAGGTCTGATGTAGTCACTGAATTTCACTGGTGACGAGAGTCTGAGTAGAGCAATGTCGTTGTTGCTGCTGTCGCTGTCATAGTTTGGATGCAAAATGATTGTGGCAACACTTCTAGACTCTTCGTTTGGGTTGGTGCCCTGCAGGTTCTGACGGCCGAGAGAAACTTTCAAGCCCGACGTACTTGTGCTAAAATAATAGAAATAAGGGTCAGTATTAAGAAGAAAATCACAGTGGAACCACAGACTGGAACACACACAAATGCATCCTCTATTATAGACTAGTTACCCACCTGGAGAAGCAGTGAGCAGCAGTCATCACCCACTCTCTGTTAATGAGGGAGCCACCACAAAAATGGCCGCCAAACATCTGCAGACTAATCTGCCAAGGCCAACTTCCAGGTGGAGCATCTTCTCCTCCAACTATCTTGGTGCTCAGGGGAGTCATGCCACACACTGCAAACAACAGAGCAAAGAAAGTGGAGCTCAAACTAACGTGACTGACCCATAGAATAAATTCAGAGAGTTTCATGAAAGTACATGCGACTGAAAGAAGTACCAACAAGATAAACAGAGTATTTGTTTAGATGATAACCTAATTACTGCACTGTAGATGTATGCCTCCACTGACCAGTGCAGTTTCACCACCTGTTGCCGGAGCAGAGACATAATAGAATGACCAATTTAGGAAAAGGTGGCAGTGAGAATACTTACATTTAGCACTTGACATGGTCAGGTCGGGACTCATGGTTTGAGACACTGCTTTGGTGGTTGTAGCTTCTGGACCTTCAGTAGCAAGACCAGTAGCAGCGGTGGTTGTAATAAGAGGAGATGGGAGACCAGGACAGGTGTAGCTGCTGTCAGCATCCAGTCCACTGGAGGTGAACTTGACGAATCCGGGCCTATCAGAGCGGATGATGGAGTTGATCCAGGACTGGTAACGGGACACTCTGGAGTAAACTCCTGGCAGATTGGGCCGAGCACAACCAAGGCCAAAACTAACCACTCCAGACTGGACCCAGACGGAGCCCTGTTTGTTCACCATTGGACCTCCTGAGTCTCCCTGAGGACAAAATGAGGACACGACTGAGGATTTCACAAAGTCCTCAACACACTGACCGACAAGTTACAAATCAATAAAAGAGGCTCACCTGACATGAGTCTTTGCCTCCTGCCAGAACACCAGCACAAATCATGTTGTCTGTGATTGAACCGACTCCATTGAGACAGTTACACTGTCTGTTGCCCAAAACTGGAACCTCCACTTCTTGTAGAGTTTCAGGGAACGATAATGACACTGAGAGGCCAACAAGAAAGAGACACAATTCATATATCCACCTACAGTTAATATAACACTTAGACAACACTCTTTGTCAGCAACAAGCAGACTCACCTCCCTCCTTGACGTTGCCCCAGCCAGTGACCCAGCTATCTGTACCGCTGTTGAACACACTGTCACTGGCTGACAGACACACAGGTCTGATGTAGTCACTGAATTTCACTGGTGAAGAGAGTCTGAGTAGAGCAATGTCGTTGTTGCTGCTGTCGCTGTCATAGTTTGGATGCAAAATGATTGTGGCAACACTTCTAGACTCTTCGTTTGGGTTTGTGCCCTGCAGGTTCTGACGGCCGAGAGACACTTTCAAGCCCGACGTACTTGTGCTACAATAATAGAAATAAGGGTCAGTATTAAGAAGAAAATCACAGTGGAACCAGAGACTGGAACACACACAAATGCATCCTCTATTATAGACTAGTTACCCACCTGGAGAAGCAGTGAGCAGCAGTCATCACCCACTCTCTGTTAATGAGGGAGCCACCACAAAAATGGCCGCCAAACATCTGCAGACTAATCTGCCAAGGCCAACTTCCAGGTGGAGCATCTTCTCCTCCAACTATCTTGGTGCTCAGGGGAGTCATGCCACACACTGCAAACAACAGAGCAAAGAAAGTGAAGCTCAAACTAACGTGACTGACCCATAGAATAAATTCAGAGAGTTTCATGAAAGTACATGCGACTAAAAGAAGTACCAACAAGATAAACAGAGTATTTGTTTAGATGATAACCTAATTACTGCACTGTAGATGTATGCCTCCACTGACCAGTGCAGTTTCACCACCTGTTGCCGGAGCAGAGACATAATAGAATGACCAATTTAGGAAAAGGTGGCAGTGAGAATACTTACATTTAGCACTTGACATGGTCAGGTCGGGACTCATGGTTTGAGACACTGCTTTGGTGGTTGTAGCTTCTGGACCTTCAGTAGCAAGACCAGTAGCAGCGGTGGTTGTAATAAGAGGAGGTGGGAGACCAGGACAGGTGTAGCTGCTGTCAGCATCCAGTCCACTGGAGGTGAACTTGATGAATCCGGGCCTATCAGAGCGGATGATGGAGTTGATCCAGGACTGGTAACGGGACACTCTGGAGTAAACTCCTGGCAGATTGGGCCGAGCACAACCAAGGCCAAAACTAACCACTCCAGACTGGACCCAGACGGAGCCCTGTTTGTTCACCATTGGACCTCCTGAGTCTCCCTGAGGACAAAATGAGGACACGACTGAGGATTTCACAAAGTCCTCAACACACTGACCGACAAGTTACAAATCAATAAAAGAGGCTCACCTGACATGAGTCTTTGCCTCCTGCCAGAACACCAGCACAAATCATGTTGTCTGTGATTGAACCGACTCCATTGAGACAGTTACACTGTCTGTTGCCCAAAACTGGAACCTCCACTTCTTGTAGAGGTTCAGGGAACGATAATGACACTGAGAGGCCAACAAGAAAGAGACACAATTCAAATATCCACCTACAGTTGATATAACACTTAGACAACACTCTTTGTCAGCAACAAGCAGACTCACCTCCCTCCTTGACGTTGCCCCAGCCAGTGACCCAGCTATCTGTACCGCTGTTGAACACACTGTCACTGGCTGACAGACACACAGGTCTGATGTAGTCACTGAATTTCACTGGTGACGAGAGTCTGAGTAGAGCAATGTCGTTGTTGCTGCTGTCGCTGTCATAGTTTGGATGCAAAATGATTGTGGCAACACTTCTAGACTCTTCGTTTGGGTTTGTGCCCTGCAGGTTCTGACGGCCGAGAGACACTTTCAAGCCCGACGTACTTGTGCTACAATAATAGAAATAAGGGTCAGTATTAAGAAGAAAATCACAGTGGAACCACAGACTGGAACACACACAAATGCATCCTCTATTATAGACTAGTTACCCACCTGGAGAAGCAGTGAGCAGCAGTCATCACCCACTCTCTGTTAATGAGGGAGCCACCACAAAAATGGCCGCCAAACATCTGCAGACTAATCTGCCAAGGCCAACTTCCAGGTGGAGCATCTTCTCCTCCAACTATCTTGGTGCTCAGGGGAGTCATGCCACACACTGCAAACAACAGAGCAAAGAAAGTGGAGCTCAAACTAACGTGACTGACCCATAGAATAAATTCAGAGAGTTTCATGAAAGTACATGCGACTGAAAGAAGTACCAACAAGATAAACAGAGTATTTGTTTAGATGATAACCTAATTACTGCACTGTAGATGTATGCCTCCACTGACCAGTGCAGTTTCACTACCTGTTGCCGGAGCAGAGACATAATAGAATGACCAACTTAGGAAAAGGTGGCAGTGAGAATACTTACATTTAGCACTTGACATGGTCAGGTCGGGACTCGTGGTTTGAGACACTGCTTGGGTGGTTGTAGCTTCTGGTCCTTCAGTAGCAGGACCAGTAGCAGCAGTGGTTGTAATAAGAGGAGATGGGAGACCAGGACAGATGTAGCTGCTGTCAGCATCCGGTCCACTGGAGGTGAACTTGACGAATCCGGGCCTATCAGAGCGGATGATGGAGTTGATCCAGGACTGGTAACGGGACACTCTGGAGTAAACTCCTGGCAGATTGGGCCGAGCACAACCAAGACCAAAACTAACCACTCCAGACTGGACCCAGACGGAGCCCTGTTTGTTCACCATTGGACCTCCTGAGTCTCCCTGAGGACAAAATGAGGACACGACTGAGGAGTTCACAAAGTCCTCAACACACTGACCGACAAGTTACAAATCAATAAAAGAGGCTCACCTGACATGAGTCTTTGCCTCCTGCCAGAACACCAGCACAAATCATGTTGTCTGTGATTGTACCGATTCCATTGAGACAGTTACACTGTCTGTTGCCCAAAACTGGAACCTCCACTTCTTGTAGAGTTCCAGGGAACGATAATGACACTGAGAGGCCAACAAGAAGAGACACAATTCATACATCCACCTACAGTTAATATAACACTTAGACAACACTCTTTGTCAGCAACAAGCAGACTCACCTCCCTCCTTGACGTTGCCCCAGCCAGTGACCCAGCTATCTGTACCGCTGTTGAACACACTGTCACTGGCTGACAGACACACAGGTCGGATGTAGTCAGTGAGATTCACTGGTGACGAGAGTCTGAGTAGAGCAATGTCGTTGTTGCTGCTGTCGCTGTCATAGTTTGGATGCAAAATGATTGTGGCAACACTTCTAGACTCTTCGTTTGGGTTTGTGCCCTGCAGGTTCTGACGGCCGAGAGACACTTTCAAGCCTGACGTACTTGTGCTGAAATAATAGAAATAAGGGTCAGTATTAAGAAGAAAATCACAGCGTAACCACAGACTGGAACACACACAAATGCATCCTCTATTATAGACTAGTTACCCACCTTGAGAAGCAGTGAGCAGCAGTCATCACCCACTCTCTGTTAATGAGGGAGCCACCACAAAAATGGCCGCCAAACACCTGCAAACTGATCTGCCAAGGCCAACTTCCAGGTGGAGCATCTTCTCCTCCAACTATCCTGGTGTTCAGGGGAGTGATGCCACATACTGGAAAGAAGAAAATTCCAAAATTTTTACTGTTATCTTTTTAATTGCCAGGATGATTGGAATCATGTTAAGATTAAAAAAAATTCTGATCTTACCATCCAGCTGAGCATGTAACTCTAGAGACGACAAAACAAATTGGTTAATCACAGATATATGTGATGTTTCGTAAAATATAAGCTCAACTTTAGATACAATTCCCTATTGTTAAAAAGACAGTTCTCCTCTGGAATTTATTTTAACCATTATACACCTTTTTGGTTTGCACATTTAATTCATAAATTACTTATTGTATTGGCTTTATTACTGGTATTAATGGTTAATCAAGCACTTATTCTAATAAGAGTAACTCATTGACGATAAATCAACAAATTAAAAAAATCTTAAAGGTTGTCCTTTTCTTTAGGCCAATACAGCAAAAAGTAATTTAATTTGAATGTATTCAGTCATCTCCATTTATGGATCAAATAAAACGTTAACAAAGAATATAACAATTTACATTTGCACTTTACTGAAGATGCTTGAAATAGACTAAAAGTATAGACTTTGTTTCATACTTTCATAATTTAGGATGTAAGTAATATACAGCCCCTACCCCAGTGTTTTACATCATGCTAGTTTGAGTTAATAAAATTACTTGGGTGAATTTGATTTAATTAAAAAATGTAACGCAAACACTTTTTAAAGTAATGAGGACTTTTACCTGCTCAAGATTCCATTTCGGCTTCAAGTTGAGTTTGAGACTCTGCTATTGTGCAATATTTTATCTATCAAATATTTATTTATATCATATGATGTTTAACATTTTATTGCTTTAGTGTTTTTCATTCTGTATTTTCAAATTATTTTATTTTTATATTTTTTAAGCCTTTGACTTGACTTGATCATGTGTTAATTCAAGTACAGTGTCAAATTAGTTATTTCAGCATTAATAGATAAATTGGCACGGAAAGAATATTTCTAAATAATTTACAGATTAAAACAATTATTTGGAAACTATTACATTTTGTTTCCTTGCTGACATCTGACATCTGATATCTGGTTAATTTGTTATAACAAGGGCACATCATTTCTCAATTGTTAACTTTAGCTAAGCTTAATAATTAATTTAAAGTTGTACTTGGTCCTCATCTAACATCACTGTGCTGAAAATACACAGCGGTTATTCCCATATGAGACCATTTTTCCAAACTAAATCAGAACAGATTCAGGTCACTTTAAAGTTACTTCAGGTCACCTTGGGTAGTTTAGTGTGTGCTATTGTTTATTTCTACATATGTCTACTATACTTGATAACATTTTCCCAGCATTTACCCATTAACAAAGAAGTTTTTCTCAATTCAGTGTGACTCACCTGTGGAGAAAAGGCTGGTCAGAGTGACCGCGCAGATCCATCTCACCAAAGCCATCGTTTGAGTGCACGGCTCTTGCTCGTTTCTCTATTTAAGCTTGGTTTTATCAGTCAGTGACGGGGAGGTGTGCCCCTCCCACATGACACCCTTCTTCACTGTCAACAAGAAACTGTTTCCTCCTTCCTTCTCATTCATTCTTGTAGAAAAACATTTAAAACAACCCAGCTATGTAAGTTCAGGGGCCACTGCCCCCATTAGAAAGAAGAATTAAAGGAGATGTGCAACATGGACACAATTAAATGAAGTAAACATATATAAATAATATTAAGATTTTGTTGTGATCAAACATATGATTAGTGGATTAATTGCTACATTTGTCCCTATCTCAATCTATACACAGCTTGGATTTACTGCATGAATATTGAAACTTAAGGTGAGGACAAACCACCACCTACAGTATCACATGTTTTGCAAACCCAGTGTGAGATCGGGGTAAAAACCCAGACATCTCAAATGCTTAACCAGACAGCAAAAATAATATTTGCCATTCCACAAGATGAGACAGAAGTGTCTGCTGTCACTGTTTGTGTCAGACAATTGTACATTTCAGCACCTCGTGGTAGCACGCACATTACCTGTTGCAATCCTATTGTGTAACCTATGTGATAGATACCTACATTTCTAATCACTGATCAGACATTTCGGCTGAAAACAAAGTGTAAATGACGCAGTTTCAAGTTTAATTAGAATGTCAGGGCGTACGGACACTTGGATGACACCACAGGAGAAGGAAGAAGGGATCTTTTTTTCTTTTTTTGTTCTCCGTTTGAAGAACCAGTCACTTGTTACTTCAGTTGCATTGGAATTTTGGTTGCTAAGTTGTTTACCCCTGAAACTCTGAAAGTTTTTTTTTTAACTCAAACACTTCCCGCACCCCTCCATCGCGTTTTCATGTTTGGCTGAACTTTACCTTTAACCCCAGTCTGCATCACTTTGGACTGTTCAGGGAAGCAGGAGTAACTTGAAAAACAACATGCAAACACAAGGAAAGCCTGCAAAGTCCACTGGGAAAGGCCAGGCACCTCCTTGCAGTGACAGTGCTGACCCCCACACCACATCCACAGTATGAGTTGAATGAAATAATGATACTTTCCCGAATCCATCTATCCATCCAGTATCTCTGCGGCTTGTTAGGGTCGAGGGTGGAGCTGGAGCCTGTCTATCACAGGGACAACAGACAGAGACAAACAACTATTTACACTCACACATATATACGTTCAAAATAGAGTCTCAAATGAACCTAAACCCAATATGTATGTCTTTGGACTGTGCAGAGTACCTGGAGAAAACTCACACACACGCTGGAAGAATGTGCAATTCCACACAGAACCAGGATTTCAAAAAAAAAACCTGCTGAGGTCCACTCATAAATGCTTTAATTTTAATCAAAAATCCTAGCAATCACACATTGGCTGTGAGGTTTATTGGGCAGGAAGCTATAGATCAAGCGTAGGGGTCTGACTCTTCAGCACACGTACGTAACCAGTCAAACAAGCCATTCACACAAATACCTTTCCACGACACAACTCTTCACTGATAAAGACAATACTCTTCTTTCAGTGCCATGTGGGGAAAAACAATACCACAGAGGTAAGAATTCCCTGCTGACAAGTTGGTGACGTTGCAGTGAGAGACATTACTACACTTACATCTTATGACATTTAAAGATTCGGCTTGAACCTTAACTCCTCATCCATCATTCTCTCTATTCTTTGAGTGCAAATATGTATTTTGACAGTGCAGATAAAGACCTATACAAATGTAAAGGTCGGAACGTTATGTAACGTTTCACAACACATGCTGCTGTTTTCTTACTGCACATTTTCTTTGTTCTCAGCGAGGCTGGAGTTAACTTTGTCCCTATACAATGTTCACGTGTGGCAACTTTTATTGAACATTATTTGTGGAAATATCATCAAAACTCTAAACCCCACCCATAAACTGTTCGGGCTGCTGTCATCTGGCCGACGGTACCGCAGCATCCGGGCCCGCACCACCAGGCTCAGAGACAGTTTCATCCCCCAGGCCATGCGACTGTTAAACTCCTCCACTCTGTCATAATTCCACTAACTCTTTACCTTAGCATATTTGCACTATTGCACATATTTGCAGTATTTATTTTGTCTTTAGGTATATCTATATTTAATATATAACTATATTTCATTTTCTATAAAAGGCATTGTTACAAGAGAGCCTGTGACCCAAGCATTTCATTGCCAGCGACTGCTTAATGTAATTATTGTGCATATGACAATAAACTCTTGAATCTTGAATCGAGAAGATTCTTGAACAACAGAAACAACTAAATAACATACAAACAAATGCAGATTAATGCATAACTATACTTCTGCTGTCCTGGGAGTTAATAGCGTAAGTAGATGTCAGCTTCATGATCACGGAATAAAATAGGGGGCCAGATAAGAAGTGACTTTATGGAGGATGCTAAATGTAACATTTACTTATTTACTTAACTCTTGAGCTGACTCCTTATCATTAGTCACATATACCATAAACAAATCTGAAGCCTCTTATACTTAACAGGTTAAGTATAAGAGGCTTAAGTAAACTTAACTGCTTACACAGTAAAGTAAAAGCATACACACCTACGAAGTTCATATCTGCTGCTTGAGACGAGAATCAGTGATGATGTGAGGATGTAAATCTGTTAAACAAGTCGATTGAGTTAGAGTCAGTTACCTGCCGCAGTCTGTGGAAAACTTTCGTGAGGAGAGAATCTCAATGAGGTGGGTTGGTGAAAGAGTAAATAAGTGAGGGCTTGAGATCATGATGTACGATCAGAGAAGGAAGTTAAAATTAGACACAAATGTCATTTTGGTTTTGTTAAGATGATGAATTTGTTGGTTTTTCCTTACGTCTCGTGCTGACACTTGAATCCAAGTGGAATGGGGAGCGCCTTAACCCGTTCTGTTGTAGCTGATGTGAAACAATCTGTTGAGTTCCTCCATTGATCAATTATTTGTTTAGTATTTAAAACACTGGGGAATCGTGAAGCATTGATATCATCGGGGTCCAAGGGAATGTCGTGAAATTTCTTTTTTTCCTTGGCTGTCTGACCCAGATTGACTTTTTCAGCGACAAGAAAAAAAAGCAACAGGCGTCAGAAAATCCGAACCCTGCTTATTGCTGCAGTTATTTTTATCTGTTGTGTCTGTAAATCCACAGTAATGTGCGTTCTTGTGGCTTTACATTTTCTCTTGAAAGCTGCCAAGTGTGGGTTTTCATACCTTGAGCAAATTGTCTGTTGTATACTCGTTAGAGGACAGATTTTATACTACCGAGGGCGTCACTGTGCTGCAGGACTGTGAATCTAGAAAGCAGTGGTGGGATATAACAAAGTTCATTTATTCATGTATCTTTACTTAAGTATATTTGTTTTCAGGCACTTTTTCCCACTTAAATCAGCAAATATCTGTACGTTCTTACAGTGTACTGTTACATGAACGTATTGAAAGAAAATATATGTTATTAACATAATCAATAGTGTGTGTGTGTGTGGGGGGGGGGGTTGTTCCACTGATCAAATAAGAGCAGACAGGTCACATTAGACCGAGCAGCATCACTGCAAGTTACTCTCACTTCCAATACTTACAGTATATTTAAGTACCTACTGTGTAAATGAGAGGTTGATCAAACGGTTTTAAACTTAGGAGAAAGAAAGTGGAGTTTTTGAGGGAGTCCATCAAGATTTCCTTCGCAGCATCATGGGAAAAAGAAGACAAACAGACCCTCAGTTATTTTAAATGAACAGAAATTGACATGTAGCCCCATCTACTGGTACGACTCTGTATTGCTTCACCAACATTTGATTTACTGTACATTAAAGCTTTTTTTAAAGCTTCTGTGGACTTAAATCCCATTTGACAAACAGCACTATTCAAATATACATATGGGTGTGTGTGTGTGTGCGCATCAGCATCACAAAAAATCAAATGAAGCAGAAAAGTGACTTTTGCTTTATCCAGTATCAAGCTGAGATGAGACACACATCCAGTCCCGTTTCTCAGAGAAACACAAATACTGTGGGGGTTAATATCCGGCTCCAGTTTGGCTTCACCTCAGCAGAGGCCTTGAATTTCACTTGTAGCACACTCTATCCGGCCTTTTCTTTCATTCCCCCGATCGCTCTCCTTCGCCTGACGTTGGTGAAGAGCAGTGCGAAGTTGACGATGTACGTGGACACGCAGACCATGCAGAAGTCCCCCAGGACGAAGGCGAGAATGGACGCCAGGTAGAGAGAGCCGGCCACCGACACCCAGGAGAAGAAGACCAGCAACTTTGCAGCCTTCCTGGACAGTGACAGACCTGCAATGAAGACAGACACCCAGGACTTCAGACAATCGATAAAAAGACACAGTGGCAATTCAAGGAAACACAGCAGAATCTATCACTGATAAGCTTAACTGATAAGCAATCAAATCGTATGTTGTGCTTATACCTTACATTTACTTTGACCCAATTTACAGTCATCTGGACCTTTGTGTCACAAGCGGAGCTACAGACGATCATTCACACCTTTATTCTCATCCTCAATGAATCATCTATGGAGCCTCTTGATTGTCCAGGCCAGTCGCAACTCGCTGCTTCTACCACACATCCGTTTAAAAAACTACAGGCAACTGGGCTTTGTAAGTTTTGGCCCCGTTATTATTGAATACTCTTCCCATAGATTTGCATTCGCCAGTAACTGGAAACCCAATTATTCACACTGATTTGTTTGTCTCACCGTTTACGTTTCTTTGAATCCTTGTGTTTTTGTTGTCTTTCTGAAAAGCACTATGTGACGTTGGTCGGGGAAAAGTGCTTTATTTAACTAACTAACTTACGTACTTTACTTTCTAAATTTACTTTTAATTTACTTACTTTATTTACCAACTTACCTTGCCTTATTTAATACTTTACTTACTAACTTACTTGACTTTCTAACTTTACTCACATCTCTTTAAGGGCCGGTCATGGTTCATAGAAAGGCTGGAATGTAAACAGTATCTTCCCGAAAAGCACTGAGCTATAATCAGCTGAAGATGATGACAGACTAACCGAGGCCCATCTGCAGAGTGTAGAATATGATGCCGAGCAAACTGTTGGGCTGGTTCAGAGGGCTGTCCTGGGCCACGAAGAACTGGACCAAACCAAAACCACGTCCCCATCTGCCAAAAACAAAACAAAAGGACACACATGACAGGGGTGGTGAAAGGATAGCCCGGCTGCATTCCACTATATAATTCAGAGATTATAATTATTGTCGTAAGGAAAAGTCCAGGGAAAATCACTCGGTTGTCTCACTGTGTGCAACAGTGGCTGAGGAATGTAGCACGTGGCACCGAAATGAATGGGACTGGAAGAATGCACATTTCACAGTTTACAGGCAAACGTTAGAAGCATGAATGACCCAATGCAGGAGAGAGACGAGCTCGAGGTGTGCTGCTGCTGCTGCACCACAGGCTCGCACCAGTAGAACCTAAAGAGAACCAGCACAGGGGTGAACAACCTACCTGGAGGTGAAGACTTTGGAGCAGCTCACCGACTCCCCCAGGTCACACATCGCTCTGTAGGCTGGGTTCGACTCTTTGGACACCTCGACGTGGAGCGCGTAAACTGACAGAGCCAAACCGAAGACGCACAGGAAGACGCGCACTTTCCTCTCCCACCGCGGCATCTCACCGGCCATGTTTAAAACCACACGAGTCTGCAGAAGAGTTAGATCAATCTCAAATGAGTTTTTGCTGCTGCAGAGTTTTTCTTTCCAGCTCTTCTACAGGGGACGTGTTGGAGGCCAGATTCTCTCTTCTGATTGGTTGGGGGAATTTTTGCAGCTGCTTCTCATTGGACAGCTGGGTGCCGATGTTGGACAGCCAGGATGAGGGGGTGTGTACTGTGTGTTTACTGTGGACTTCAGTCTCTGGGGCCTCTAAGGACATGGAACATAACACTACAGGTTTAAGCATCTGCAGTCTTTAGTTAAAAATACTGTAATTATAATAAATTAAACCATAGGACCCAGTAGTAACATGTATATGACCAGTGGTAGATGAACTAACTCACATTAATCATCAAGTTTTCAGTTAAGTATTGTTGGTGTTTGATACATGTCACACAAGAAGAAAATAGGGGTTATGTCGTTCCAGGAGAAAGATATGATACAATATGAATGAATATGAAATATGTGCTATATATTAAGTACTTGTTGGACATGATATTGCAGTATTGTTTTAGCAGGATTTTAACAATTGAAGAAGAAGTTTAACTACTTTATACAACTGACCTATGTTGGAGATTATACCCCCAACTGCACCAAAGTTTTGATGCATTTCATCTGGTTGTATTTACTGTACTTAATTACTCGAGTATATTCTTACATACTATGAATATTTGCACTCCCCCCCTTCTGATGTCCATCCACAAATCCATCTATCTATCTATAACTCAGTCTTATTGATACAGAAATTAGAGTAGTTATAAAATAAATAAATAAAATATATGTTAGCAAAGTATCTGAATTGTACTATTCACTTATATGTATATCTATCCATCTATCTTTTAGTGGTAGTAGTATTGGTGGTTATTCTCCTACCTATGTAAGTATTATACAAATAAAACAAGTTAAGTATTTCAATGAAACAGTTTTTCTTTGTATTATTCTTCCAATTCTTCTTTCTCTATATACAGATATAAGTAGTTATTTGAGTATTATTGACAGTAGAAGTGGTTAATGTTATACACTGTAATTATATTAGTGTAGGTCCGTTATACAAAGATCTTTAAGTGTTACAGTTTTTGTCTGATAAACCTCTGGCTCCTCCTCAACTAAATAACTTCTGGAAAATTGCGTCATCACGTCCCATAAAAAAAAAAACACCAAAAAACAGAGAGCCTACTATTCAGAGCGACGCCCCGCCCTCCACCACGTCCTCTGCTCCCATTGGACAGGCTCTTGTAGGTGCTCTCATCTCTTTGGTCCGCCGCCCGTCACTCAAACACGACGCGGAAGTGCAGCGCGGAGGAGGCGGCGGACAATAACAAGAGAAACCAGCTCTACCACGGGATCGCGAACACACTTACACGTGTTGTGGTTACTTCACATGGTGGACCGGTGCTCGGTTACTCACAGGCTCGTCTCCGGGATGTCGCAGTCCGGTTCATGACCGAGAAGGAGCCGGTTCAACGCTCCTGGGCTGAGCTGCAGGTAAGCAGCCTACGCCCCTGCGTCAAAGAGCGGGTGAGGTATCATGGAGTCAGTGGGTGTCCCTGGAAAAAGGTAGCAGCGGCTCAAAGACAGCTCGTCCCGGGTTGGTTCTCTGTTCACCGCCGCTGTGTCGTAGACTGGTGTCCGGACCGGGAGCCACAGGTTTCGGTCCCTTGTCATCCAGGCCTAACGGGTCAGGTCCCGGCTTGTCACTGTCCCACCACCTTCTGCTAATACATAGAATAACCGTTAAATAGCTGCACATTCACCTGCTGTGAAGTTTAAATCTACTGTACACCTGTGTAACTCAGGTATCAGGGAATCCTGGGGGCCTCACTGTGGGGTTAAACTCAGGTATCAGGGGCTCCTGGGGACCTCACTGTGGAGATAAACTCAAGTGTCAGGGGCTCTTGGGGGCCTCAACGTGATGTTAAACTCAGGTATCAGTAGATCTGAAGTGGCTTCCGAGGGCCTAACTGTAGAGTTAAATGTAGGTATAATCGTAAGTGGCTTTTGGGGGCCTCACTGTGGAGTTTGGCTCAGGTATCAGCAGATCTAAACTCAGGTACTAGTAATCCTGAAGAGGCTCCTGGGGGCCTCACTGTTGAGTTTGGCGCAGGTACCAGTTATCCTTAAGAGGCTCCTGGGGGCCTCACTGTGGAGTTTGGCGCAGGTACCAGTAATCCTGAAGTGGCTCCTGGGGGCCTCACTGTGAAGTCTAGTAAACTGACACCAATGAACAACTCTCATGTTGTTGTTTTTCATTCTTTACAGAAAATGTCGACCAAGGAGGACGGTGAAGGTAAGAACGGTCAACCTGTGGCCATGTCGCCCGAAAGAATGTCCACCGACAAAAGCAGAGGAAACCAGAACGAGTGCAGAGTCGAGGCGACGGGTGAAACCACAGAGACCAGCACATCAGCAAAAAACCTGGCCCTGCTCAAAGCTCACTCCCTGGATGTGAAGTTCGACGTCGGAGAGGAGTATGACGTCATAGAAACCATCGGCACAGGGGCCTATGGAGTCGTGTCATCTGCCAGGAGACGGGACACTGGTAGGGCTGATTTACTGAAGAAGAAAAAAAAATCTAGTTTTGATTTTACCACCATTCTCAGTGATGAATGAGGAAGTCCTTTTGATTATTTCTTGAATCATGTTTGCATTACACAGGCCAGCAGGTGGCGATAAAGAAGATCTCCAATGCTTTTGAAGTGGTGACGAATGCCAAGCGCACTTTGCGAGAGCTCAAGATTCTGAAGCACTTCAAACATGACAACATTATCGCCATCAAAGACATCCTGCAGCCGAACCTCCCTCACTCTGCCTTCAAGTCTGTGTATGTGTACAAACACAAAAACACACATGCCTCAGACCAAAAAAGTCTGTAAATTCATTCATATCAAGCTGACCTGATTTAAAATAATTAATTTACCCATCAAGCTGAGGATTCAGTAATATAGATTTATAAAAAAAATACACAAATATATTTCAAAAATGTGGATGTGAAATAATTAGCGGAGAACAAAACCCGTTCTCCAGTGTATATTTGACATTATTGTATTGGTGGGAATTGTACTAAGAATGTTATGTAACTGGGAGACATCATATTTCAGGTGTAAGACGGTTATATTTATTTAAACTTGTATTAAAGGAGTATTTATAGGTTTTAAGATAGTTCATCAATCATTTTATGGAGCAATAGCATCAGAGGATAATAATTCCACATAAAACCGATATGTTTATGTGTCCCAAGTTCACCTCAGTACATCAAAATGACCTCGCTTCCTGAGTATTGAGTGACCCCCTTTCTAAAGCTCATCTCTTTTCCATTTCCCATGTCCACAGGTACGTGGTGCTGGACCTCATGGAGAGCGACTTGCACCAGATCATACACTCTGCCCAATCGCTCACCCCGGAGCACACACGCTACTTTCTGTACCAGCTACTGCGTGGCCTTAAGTATGTGCACTCAGCCAACGTCATCCACCGTGACCTCAAACCCTCCAACCTGTTGGTGAACGAGAACTGTGAGCTGAAAATCGGAGACTTCGGCATGGCAAGGGGTCTCAGTTCGCACCCCGAGGAGTGTCATTCCTTCATGACTGAATACGTGGCGACGAGATGGTATCGTGCTCCTGAACTCCTGCTGTCTCTGAATCACTATACTTTGGCCATTGACTTGTGGTCGGTGGGCTGCATCTTTGCAGAAATGTTGGGGCGTAAGCAGATTTTTCCTGGGAAGCACTACGTCCATCAGCTGCAGCTCATTCTGTCTGTGTTAGGCACTCCTCCGGAGGGTTTAATCGGTGCTATCAGGGCCGACAGAGTACGCTCCTACGTTCAGAGTCTTCCAACGAGGTTGGCCGTGCCTTTGGCCAAGCTCTATCCACAGGCTGAACCGGAGGCCTTGGACCTGCTGGCGGCCATGTTGCGCTTTGACCCTCGTGAACGAATAAGTGTGACACAAGCGCTGGAGCATCCTTACCTGGCCAAGTACCACGACCCAGATGACGAGCCGATCTGTGTGCCGGCTTTCGACTTTGAATTCGACAACCTCCAAATGAACAAGGAGCAGATCAAAGAGGCGATTCTGATGGAGATCCAGGACTTTCATAAAAACAAAAAAATCACCCGTCAGAGACTGCAGTTCAGGCCTCTGGTCAGGGTGAATGGCGGAGCTGCAGCGCAGAGCAGCAACCAGTCTAACGCTCAGGCTTCCACCGTCACCAAATCAGCATTGGTTCCCATGGCACAGCACTCACAAGTAGCACAGATACAACAGCAGCAAATGAGAGAAGTGGAATCTCATCAGCAACAAGACCACACACCAGCAAAAGGGAACTATGCATTTACAAATGACATGCAGACCTTTAATAAGCCCACATCACTCCTAGAGGTTACTCCACCTCGTGTGACCCATAATTTGCCTCTGCTCTCTAAAAATGAGAGTGGCCCAGTTGATGTGGACATGCCCAGTGCCAACTCAGACTGCAGTCAGCTGGAGACCATAGATTTAACAACACCAGTGTCTAGTCAGGAGGCCCCCTCAGAAACAATGAGAGACAGTGAGGCACAGGAGCAGCTCACCAGCAGTCAAGCTCCCCTGACTCAACCCATCCAGAGCCAGTCCATGACCCAGGTTCCCACCAGTGTTCCTGCAACACCAGCACAGACCATGACACCCCTACCCACCACTGTGCCTTCCCTTTCCCTGTCTGTGGCACAAGCCCAGTCACTGTCTCAGTCCCTCTCACAGTCACTGACCAAGAACGCCAGGCCTCCTCCTGGTGCAGGAGAGGGAACCAGAAAAGAAGGAGCCATTTCGGAGGATACTAAAGCTGCACTCAAAGCAGCTTTATTGAAATCCGCTCTCAGAAATAAATGCAGGGGTGGTAAGTGTATCGTCCTCAGTGTATTAAGTTTTTAAATGTACACCGTTAAAATGTCATGCTTACACTTAATTTGTTGTCTTCATCACAGATGGAGGTATGTCTTTGCTGGATGCTGGTGGCGGAGGTATATTGTCCTCCCTGTCATCTGTTCAGGACTCGCGTCGGCCTGTCACAGCCCAAGAGCGTCAACGAGAAAGAGAGGAGAAGAGAAAGAAGAGGCAGGAACGAGCCAGAGAGAGGGAGAGGAAAGTGAAGGAAAAGGAGAGAAGAGAGGGAAAACAGGGGGACTCTCTGGGCGGGGTTCTACTGAGTGACAACGACAAAAGCCTTTTGCAGCGGTGGACGATGATGATGGACAGCCGCAACGAGAGGGTTGTTGAAAATGACTGTAACTCACACCGGGGCGTGGGGATCGCTGATGGCACTCAAGGAGCTCTGAGCAATAAAACAGACAAGGAGCTGAGGAGGATTTATATTCACAAACAGTTAATCTCTCGAGTTAAACCTAACCAGCCGAGTTTGTTCCAACCACCCAGCAGCCAGCAGGCATCATTACTTTTACCCATGAGCCAGAGGAAACCTCCTGCAGATCTAGTTGTGAGTGGAGGGATAGATATAGCGAGTGTCACTAGCAGCTTCGTTAAAAACAGCACGCTCAAACCCCACAACGAGGGCAATGGACAAAGTGGTTTCAACTGTTTGGGGAATTGGAGCGGGCAGCAATTAGCGACAAGGCCACCTCAACAACCACAACAAAACAGGAAACAGCAGACGCTACCGTCAGGCTTTCCTCAGCCGCAGCTCCAACCACAAAGCCAAACCGACCCTCAACCTCAGCTGCTCCCGCTGGAGAGTTTTTTGACTAAGGCTCCAACTCTGACCAGCAGAGAGACAAATGGGAATGTGGACATCAGAGGCCAAAATAACCTCAACTCCCACCCGACTACAAGGGCTGGGCCGATGGAGAAGCTGTGTCCCACCGCGGGAGAGAAATCGGGGACACAGCCGACAAACCCTCTCTGTGGGGCTTTAGGGGTCCCGTCACAGCCTCATCCCAGCTTAGGATTCACTGATACAGGACAACATGGACCCTCCATTGCCCCTGACATCCACACAGTAACACTGCAACTGTCAAAGTCCCAGGTTTGTGATATATTTTTGTGTTTTCCAAAGAGACGATCAGTGTAGTATGTATTAACTGAACTGAAAAAAACATTTTCTTCTACATACATTTATTGATATACGCCTTAGATGTCACAATTTTCTTTTGCCTTGACCGGATCTGAGGGATACGAAGTTCTTCTGACCTAATATTGTACCTGTTGTCCTGTCAGGTGGAAGACATCCTACCCCCGGTGTTCTCAGTCACCCCTAAAGGTAGCGGCGCTGGGTACGGCGTGGGCTTCGACCTGGACGACCTTCTCAACCAGTCTCTCACAGACCTGCAACACTGTGACCGGGACAGGTGAGGTCTTACTTGTTTCCTAATGTGAACAGCACCAGTGTCAAGCTGCACTGTGAATAACTGCTAAAAGTCTCAAACCAGCGAGTGAAAAACATTTAGTTCTACAATGAATATACTTTTGAATGATCAGAAGGGCCACTCTTAATGCTTTCTACATTCTCCTCCATCAGCTACGATTCGGCTCCCCTCTCGGCCTCCCTCTTATCTGATTGGAGCGAGGTGCACCGCATGACTCCGGCTGATCTGGAATCACTGCAGCAGGAGTTGCAGCTCGGCTCTCCCATGATCCTCTCTGATACCATTCCCCCTGACGCCTGATTTTCCTTTTCCTTTAATCTGAAAAGATGAATTTTGGATTTGTGTAGAAGTTATTTACTTTTTGAGCATGAAAACCGTAAATGAAGACTTATCAAATTAATTTAAACACGTCTTTTTAAATTTATTTCATCGTTACTACCAAGCTGTTTTTTTACCATTTTGACAAGCTGTCTGTTCTTTGTAATAAAGAAAACTTTCATGTTTCTGAATATTTGATGAACTTCAGACCATTTTAAAACTACCTTCATTTCAATCAAGAAAACATTCAAAAGGGCTGTGCACACAAATTGTTTTATTCTTTTTCGTAATACATAATCGAAGGGAAACATTTACAGGTGAGAGCAGAAGATGATTTCGTACAGTAACGGCTTAGAGGTTAAAAGAGCACTGATGATTTCAACAATCAAATTAACAATTTATTTCAAATATAGAACACATAATTTATTTAGCTATTTTTTCTGATTTAAAATACAAACCTATCAAAGCTACTTAGACTCAAATATGAATCAGTTTCATTACAAAAAATGTTTAGGACACTCAATATTAAATATGGCTCCATGTGCACATCACATTAGGTGAACTATTCAGGATCACTTTGGACATAAGTCATACATTTACGATGGACCTGGTTTACATTCTTCCTCCCTGGGTTTATTTCTGAAGCAGGATCAGTAGAGCGGACAGGCAGCTGACCACGATGGCAGCCCTCCCACACCAGTTCTGATCCGCTCGGCCGTACAGCCTGATCTCTGGTATCGTGTTGCTGATGAAGCTCGTGTAGCTGGTCATTCTGGTGTACACCCCTGGCTTATTTCGATGAGCACAGCCCAGTCCAAAGCTCACCACCCCGGCCTGCACCCATGTTCCATTTATCATTCGGCATACTAGAGGCCCTCCTGAGTCACCCTGGAAACAAACAACATACACATTCAACTTTCGCCACTGGGAGGTATCAAAGTTCTCAAAAGGAATGTCCTTACACACTAGACCGTGAATGGCTGCAGAAAGGCAACAATCCAGGTTATTGTCAAAGCACGTTCTTGTATTCGCTCATCTAAACATGCCTTGTGAACGTCAACACGGCAGCAAGAACAGTTGATCCAACAGTACCTGGCAGGAGTCCTTGCCGCCCTCCTGGTATCCAGCGCAGATCATGTCATACAGGATGTCCACCTGGTCCGATGGGTTCGTCTGGTACATGCTCTGACATGAATCCTGAGAGATGATTGGCACCTGCACGTCCTGCAGAGTCCCGACTCCTGACAGAGGGACTGAGGGGGACACAAGGCCAGATGGAGAATGAACAACAAAGTGAGTACGAGCCTCTTAAATGTCTGCAGCAGGAACAGGTGGCAGGAAAGCTTTGTTCTACTAATAGCAAGGCTAAATGGGCATGTTAAAGGTTTAAATCTTTTATGATAAAGGGTTGGAATGGGTCTTTGTCTAGAAATAACCAGGGTATCAATGCAAAGGACACACTTACATACATGTTACTGTGATCAAATGCATCAAATCTAATCTTTAGTCATTCTGCAGGAAAACTGTTGAACAAAGCAAAGAGATTTTCAGGGTTAGGGGCTGGTATGTCCTTGACTGGCCGAGACACCTGATCTCAGTCCTACTGAGCAGCATTCCACCTGGTGAAGACCACACTGACGGCAGAGAGACCCCACAACAAGACACAAAGACTGCTGGTGGGTGTGGGTCAGAGACTTTTAAAAGGATTTTACACATAATGTTAAATTGAATGAGCATATGATGATAATTACTATGAACCCAGAAGTGGGTGCAGAGGTCAACGAATTATACAATGAAAAAGGAGATCAGGAAAAATAATGAATGTTCAAACCAAATTTACGCCCTTGACACCAGTTTTCCAGATAAACAAAACAGATATTTGTGAACTGTTGAAACGTTGGACTGCTTGATAAAATAATGTAAAGAATCCAGGATGTGCTACCGTCGTCCCTGGTGTGCCCCCAGCCGCTGACGGAGCACATCATGCCACTCGGGAACAGCGTGTTTGATGTCGGCAAACAGACGGGACGAATGTGATCCGACCAGGTCAACGGGCTGCTCAGCTGCACCAGCGCCACGTCCTTCCCGTTGTTAGGGTCGCTGTAACCGGATGGGATCACCACCCGTCTCACGCGGCGCGATAACTCGTTCTGGTTATAGCCATTCAGCTGGTACCGGCCAGCGTAGATGATGTAAGAGCTCACGTCCGAGGGACTGAAAGGAGAAGAAGAGGAACATTGAACAGAACCTGCTAGATTGGACATTAAGGGGACTTTGAATGTTGATGTTTGTCATATGCACTTCTTACTGACGCCATTGCTGTGTCTGTTTATCAGCAGGACTATGCAATAAAACAATTGAACCATTTTTTCCTGACGTGGAATTGATTTATAAAAGATTTGGGGATTTTAGTGGATTTTTGAGACCAATATCTATGAGTGTGTACAATTTGATGGGACTTTATTGAATTTAATGTAATGGTTGAGAATGGCGGAGGCATGCGCTCTACTGTGTGACATTTTAGTTTAGCTCCTCAGATACTCATCTGGTACGAATGAGATGAATCACCTGTAAATGATTAACATAATTTTTGATTCCTCACAGTCAGTTTGTGTGTGCATACACTTGATAAATATTATACGTGGAGAAACGAATTATGCAAACGGGATCGATTTAGAGTTTAACGTGATGAAGTCAGTTTCCTGATTATGCACATTTCAAACATTCTCCTCGAATAAGTAGACTTTCCTTGAGGGGCTTTCTGCAGTGGCCCCTGCCAGGATTCAGACAAAGTGATTCAGACGGCTCGATAAAGAAGAAGACAGCCTGTGTGTAACTTCTCTTACTTGGGGAAACAATGCGCGGCTGATAGGACCCAGTTCTCCGTGATGATGGAGCCTCCGCAGATATGACCATCACCCTCTGTCTGGAAGCCGAGGGGAGAGAGGGAGTGAGTCACTGCAGCATCACAGGCAAAAGCCTCTCTCAGCAAGTTGGTATTCATCAACAAAACCCTGACTAACCCACTCAGAGAGCTAGCCACAGGCAGAAGTAATACTAGAGCTAGGCAATAAGACTATCAATAATCACAATGACGAAATGGAACACATCCACGCACTACCAAACACAAAACCTCTGAATTTGATTTAAATAGAATGTTTTTGCTGTTTAACTTGAGCAAAAACATGTCAAAATATTCAATTTACATCAAGAAGAAGCAGCAAATGATCAGATATGAGAATCTGGAGCTACTCAACTTTTCAGCTTGGAAAAATGACTGATGGTTGATTATTTGTCTGTCAATCATCTCAGTGGTTTTTCAATTAATGGATTCAGCTCAGCTTCTTAAATCAGATGTTTGCGATGGCGCACATGACAGAACCCTAGAAGACCAAGCCCTATTTGGTCCGTGGAGCTGTTTTTACACTTATTACGGTTATTTAGCTTTGAATCTGTATTTATATTTGGCTTCAATACTCTGCCTCGGTTGCTTGTGTCTTTCAATTACCTTATTCTTAAAAATATTTGTATTGTCAATATCTCCAAGAGCACATACGTCATTACAGTGACAGCTTGGTATTAGTTCTGGTGGCTGGACTTCCATCTCACCGCAGTGAACTTACTTTTAACTTTTATTGTTCTTATGCTCTTGTGTTTTGAATGTTCCGTGTGATACTGGCTGCATGAATTTCCCTCGGGATCCATAAAGTATCCATCTATCAATCTAGTGTTCTGTCAATCGTCTTATTATTACCAAGCATTTATTTTGATCTTTTAAAAACTTAAAGGAAATACCATTATTATATGTAAATTGTTACGTTGATGTACTTTTGGGCCACAAGTTCCAACTGTATAGCACCAAATCATAAAATGCATTATCTCAAGACCTTAAAATGAAAGAGAAACCCCAGATTGAGTGAGCAGAGTAAAATGGGTGAAGAGAGGGGAGATAAGAGAGAGAGATAGATAAGAGAGAAAGAGAGAGAGAGATAAGAGAGATTAAGAACACAGGAACAGTTGTGCACCATCACGTTTTAGCTCTGACAGACTAGTTGTTAGAATGAAAACAAACAGGAGTGATGATTGTGAAATGACGAGCTGTTTAACATCAGACTGTTGTTGATATTAATGAAAGTGGATCTGAAACACGAAGGTCAGAAACGGCATCAACACATTCAGGGAAGTGCACATCTTCACAGACCAGAACAGGAAACGAAAGACCCACCTGCACGTCCACCTGCCAGGGCCAAGCCCCATCCTGGGCGTCCATGCCCCCCACGATCCGGTTCTCCGTTAGCGGTGGTCGGCCACATTCTTGGGCGTAGGAGGCCAAAACCCCTGCGTGGAAAACGTAGAGAACATTTCTGAGTCGCTCACGGGGAGGAATTGGGCGGGGGACGACGACGACATGTTTCAGGTGTACGGAGTTAGCTGGGAGAAAGCAGGGGGACAAAGACACGCCAGACAAAGAAGGAGCAGGTGGGTGGAGGGGGGTGGAGGCGACACTCACCTGTTGTGAACCAGAAAATGGCCGAAAACCGGCAATTCGGCGACATTTTGGGACGTTTCGCGGGCACCGAACGTGTCTCGCCTTGTTTTTTTTAAGCGAAGAAGAAGAAAAACAAATCTGAGGGAAGTTTCTTTCTGAAACGTTTCTTCTTCCTCAATCTTCTTCTTCCTCTTCCTGTGTCCAGCTACAGGAACTCAGACCAGCCTCCAGGTGAGTTTCATATATTCTTAACAGATCTCTGTGGTGGGAGTCATCAGATCCATGGCCGCGGACTCGCTCCTGTAACGGATCCGAGTATCATCGTGAAACGGTTTCAGGCGAATTCCTCCCAATTCACTGTCAGCTGACTACCTGTGTGCTCACCGTCGCCCAATCAGAGCTCATGTCCCGCCTCCGCAACGCACCTGAACCAATGGCGTTGAAGAAATGCTGCGGCAGACCAATCAGATCGTCCCCAGGTGAACTAAGGGCTTCAGTCCTCAGTTCACCTAATATATTATATTACTATTACCCATTAATAGTAATATAATATAATATATTGAAATTACATCTGCATAATGGGCACTTATTTTGATACTTTGATACATTTACTGATTATACTCTACACATTATAATTTCCTTTGGAATAGTATGGTTATGGTAGTTTACTGTATTATACACATGACTATACACAGGTTATTTTATTTGAGTTATACTTCACCAGGAGTTATAGTCATATATGGAAATAGAAATGTGATAATATTTTAAGCCCAATAAGATAAATCTTTACCTAAAAGAGTATCTGCTGCTATGGTGAAATTGTTGGATGCATTGCTTTTATAATTGCATATACTTATTTATTTGTTTATTTTATTTATTTTTTACAAATTTGCAGATACATTTGGACATTTCAAAGCTTTATAAAATCAAAAAAAGGTAAAGGCCAGCATATTTTAGGTCTTTGGGATTAAAAAAAAGGAGCCTCTTCACATGTGAATGTTTAGTTTAGTTTAATAATATAATTTATCTCTATACTTTACACATCAGACTTACACTTAACATTTAGATGCAATTTATAGCAATTTATTACCACAAGTGTGACCTGGGTTAAATCATCAAAAGATGCAGTAAGCTTGTATTATGTTCTTCTTGGAAATTATTACTCTGCTGATTTTGTGTCACTTGTCATATCTCAATAACTATAATAGGCCCTGCATGAATTACATTCCCCTCTTTGGGACATGATTGTTGAGGCGTTATTGTAACTTTAACTCAGGGCTTATAGGGAGAAAGGAACACTCACGTCTTCCTTGCTCCTTTTGAAAAATACAAACCAGTCTAACAGGTCCAAACTGGTGGAGAGATGACTGGAACATAGGACAAAGACGGTTAATAACATCTGGGTCAAAACACTCCTTTAAATTGGGTAGGTGTGTATGTACACAGTCATTATGTGTTTTTAATGTTTCCAATGATACATTATTTAAGTGTTGTATATTTGTGACTGGATTGTGATGTGACGTTAACATAACTTGTTGGTTTTTTCAGAGTGTGCCACACATCTGGGCCGTGGTTGTCCTGTTTTTAATGACACCAAAAATGTATCCCTGATGTCTGTCTTTAAAGCTGTTTGTCTGTCTCCCGTTTTCCTCTCTCTTCCTCTTTTCCCTCCCTCCCTCCCTCCATCTCTTCCTCCCACCCTGCCTCCCCGCCCCAGGCAGTGTGTCTAGTTTCACAGAGCAATTGAAGGTGACAGGGACAGAGAGAGAGGGAGAGGGAGGGCGGGACAGAGGGAGGACACATCACAGTATCGCCTGGGGCTACACAACAGCAGAGGAAGAGCAAGAGATGGAGGGACAAAGAGAGAGGAAAGGAGAGACTCACGAAAGTACTCACAGGGAATTCCATAAACAGGTAATGTAGAGATAAAGTTGCACAAAAGCAGTTGAAGAAGTGTGTGCAAGTAAGCAAGTGTGCGTGTGTGTCTGCGTGTGTGTGTGCCACATGCATTTGCCTCCAGGTCAGCTGATATTCACTTTTTACCACTGGCGGCATATTTTCATGCGTGAGGCCCTTACACTCGGCTCCTCTCACTCATAATATATGAACGCATTATAGGATCCAGTCAGTAAGAGCAATTATAATGCACTCCCGTTTGTTTTTATTTTAACGACTTGATGAATATTTGTCATGGCATTGTAACCATGGCGACTGCCTCCACCGCCGCCGCCTCCCCCGCCCTCCCCTCCCAGCCCCGTCCACCGCCCCTTCCCCATCCCCCCTCCAGCGCTGAAAAAGCGAGGGATGGCGAGGGAGGGAAAGAGAGGGAGAGAGAGAGAGGTGACAGGAATGAACTAACAAGATGCACTAAAAAAAAAATGCATGTCCTGGAGCTACATGAATCTTTGCAGTGAAGCACGCGCCGTCACACACACACAACTCAACGCACACACACACACACACAAACACACAGCATTGCACTCAGCACATCGGGATCACATAGGTTAGGCCACATTCCAACAACTGGAACACAATAAGATGTAATCATGATTTCTGAGTAAAGGAAAAAACAAAAGAGTAACCGGCTGGAAAACAGGCAGTGGGAACAGAGGTGTATGTTGTCGAGCTCAGATTTAAATTAACCAAGCGGTTGTGTTACTCAACTTTCCCTTGTGTACTTCATTTTCTTTCCTCCCGTTTCTGTGCTCTTACTGAAAAATGTATTCAAGTGGTACAAATAGGAGATACTTACTTCCAGTTTCCAGCTTCTTTATGCTTAATTTTCACTAGAGAAACACAGCAAGTTTTACTCTACCTCATTTATTAGACATTTACTTGTAGTCATGACGTTGTAGATTTTTATTTTGAATAAAATATATCATGAATTTATAAAATGTGTCATTTAAAAATAAAGACAAGATAAGAAAATCCTTTGTTGATCCCTATGGAGGGAATTCTGGTAGTACAGCAGCCCAAGTACAGAGTAATTACAGATAAAAACAATAGAATAATAATAAAATAGAATAAAAATAGAAGACACAGTGATGATGAAAATACTTTTACATTTAGTAGCTTTAATAATTTCCACTTACAGATATTACAATGACAGATAAACAGTATATTTATGCATCAGAAATAATAATACATTAATACAATATATTTTATTATACCTGCACAATAAGGACTTATTTTCATACTAAGAGTAGATTTGCTGATACATCTATACGTTTATATTGTTAAAATGTTGATTAGTGGCCCCTTACTTGTTAGGGATAGGGTTGAGTATTTCACTAGTATGATTCCTGTGCTTTTACTGTACTTTTACTTCTTCCCTTGCTTTTACTCCTTTTCTTACCTTTGAACTTGTCAAGTCCTTTCCTTTCTCCAAGGCACGTCTCGGAGGAAAGTAACAGAGGAAGGGGGGGGGGGGGGGGTTAGAGAGACAGAGCAACGGGGGCAGCGGAGAAAGAATAGCAGAGTATGAAAGAGAGAGGGAGCGACAGAGAGAAAGGGAGCGCAAAGTCTTGTCAACCGGAAATAAAACAAGCTGGCACCCTCCCCATCCCCAAGCCCCTACACCCACCCCAAAGTCACATACTTCCTCTTCACTCTCTCTGTCTCTCTCTCCTCTGCCTCCCTGCTTCCATCTTCTATCTCTCTCTCCTTCTCTCCCTTCCGCTGCAGAGATATATTTAAACCCCGGTTCTACTCTGCTCTCGCTCTTTGACTCCACAATACATACCGTCATACCTGCGTCATTACCTCACATCAAACCTTGTGTCTTTATTGCCGTGGGTTTCGGTGTGGTGCTCCTCCACTCGGGGGCCATACAGTGCCATTGTTTATTGTCCCCCTAGCTCGAAGCTCAGTGTTTTATAGCAGGAGAACAATACCTCTGTTGTGAGAGGACAATGCTCAGGTGTTCTGAGGAAAGCTGCGACTCCAACTCTGTGAAACAGCCCAACAGGCCACATGTACTGGTGCTGGGGTTTTGTTACATGCATCATTATGAACAGAGGCTGATCTGTAGCTATTAATCAAATTATCAATTAGATGATCAGAAAACAGATCAACCACCAATAATTTGTCAAGCTAAAACATTTCCACTTGCAGCTTCTTATATCTGATAAGTTGCTGTATTTTCTTGATGTAAACTGAATATTTTTGGGTTGTAGACTGATCACCAATAATAGCAAAATGACAAAAACTGTTATTGCTATTTTACAATATCTTAGTTGCTTTTTAAAGACATAGATACAGAGCATTATTTTGTAAAACAATTGAATCAAAAGGGATGAGCTTTGATTCAAAAATTAACATCAAGATATAAATGTTTTCTTTTCATTTTGAGTGTGTAGGTTGAGTGAAGGTTGTGGTTTTAAACTCTTATTTATCTTAATTATGAGAAAAATATGACAAGCACTTAATAAACAACAAAACATTATATAAATCTGAGGTGGATCAATTATGTGTTAGACCATCGCTGTGCTTTCATAATGTAAAAGCAATAAATTATATTGTTATATTGTTATTTAAGAAAATTATATTGCTGTAACTATTGATATTGTTTTGTCTCCCAGCCTTAAGATACTATCCATACCATGGTTTTTAAATTATATAACATCATATAATATGTATTGTAACCTTTACATAGCAAATGTCTGGTAACAAATAAATCCAATGTGTTTCAAAAGCTAAAGATACAGACTGGAAATCTTTTGCGACATCATTTCTTATGTCGTCTTTAATAAATAAACTTTATTATAATTTTAAACCTAATATTGCTGCGTATTACTATCTTGAAATATCTCTTTCTGTCCTCTCGTTTTGTAACGTCTCAGATCTCACTCAAGCAAATAACCAAGTAATGTTTTAATACTACCAATTATTTTAATAGAGAAGTAACTCTTAATAAGATAAGTTTGTTTTATCATGATTTATTTAAACAATAAGAAAAATCCATATGACCATGTGATAGGCCTGATGTTAATGTCTACGTGCGGCTGCAGATTTGGCAGTATTTCACTATCGCGGCACAATGAATGCAGTTCGACAGCAGACGTATGTGATCTTATAAAAGCTTTATCAAAGTTTTAATTGATCTCTCCTGAGCTTGTAAATGAGGATCAGTGGACACAAGTCCTTAGTGTGAACATGACATTTAATCCGATAATCTCAGTTGTCTGGTTGCACGTTTCAGTGTAAAAAAAAAAAGACAAACACACTTGACTGACAATTGTCCTCAATACCGATGAGCAATTTATGGCTAAAATTGAATTCCATCATCTATTTATCATCCACTATCTCTCCATTATCTGGGCTTTTTGCTCGACTCTCTCGGCCTCCCCTCCTCCTCTTGCTGGCATTAAGTTCAAACTTGACACTGATGTTGACTCACTTTGTCACCCCTCGGTGGCTCTCCCTCTCTCTCTCTCTCTCTCTCTCTCTCTCTCTCTCTCTCTCTCTCTCTCTCTCTCTCTCTCTCTCTCCAGCCTCCATCGCTTGGAGGACAAGAGTGCCCGCAGACGCATTTCTCTTCAGAGCACCCCCCCTCCTCCTCTCTCTCCCTCTTTCACTCTCTCTCACCCTGTCTAACTCTCTCCATCTCTTTGCTTTA
This sequence comes from Platichthys flesus, assembly GCF_949316205.1. NCBI lineage: Eukaryota > Metazoa > Chordata > Actinopteri > Pleuronectiformes > Pleuronectidae > Platichthys > Platichthys flesus. Next base: position 16,441,041 of record NC_084964.1, on the reverse strand, counting down.
CACACACACAGTATTGTCAACAAAGCTGGAGAACAAGGGAGCAGGGGAATAAAGGTCCACGGAAGAGGAGAGTTACACACAGGACCCCCTGCATCATTTCATCTGGACACCTGGTAAGTTTGCAGAAATTGTGTGTTCAGAGGGGTTTTGTGGGTTTTCGCTCTGAGCTGTAACTTCTTTAATCCTGACTTCCCTGGAGGCTTTGGGATCCACTATGCCACCCACTCTATCATGTATATTTCTGTAATTTAATGAAAAGCAGATGAGTAAATTGTTGTTCAGGGGCTGCATCATCCAAATGAATGAAGTTTGACCTTTGACATTTTGTGCCTAGAGTAGCTAAGATTCGACTCAGTATCGACACATCGTCGTTTTCATTTCTGATTCTGCCTTAAGCTAATTTCAATAAAAAATGTGAATATTAGATAAGCCGTTTTAACGTCAGAATTATAGACACGTTATCAATGTTTATGGATGTACTGCTGCTCTTAGACAGGAAGTTAAACATGGGCTTGGTTGAAAGCTTTTACCCGATTTTTGTGCAAAAAAAAAACGACTGTGTGCGTTTGGATGCGTGAACGTGTGTGTTCATGATGCCAGTTTGTGACTTCATATAAATGCACTGTCTTTTCATGCATACGTGTGTATGTGTGAGTGCAGACTCCGGCTTCCCAGCAAAAATAGGGCTAAAAGCAAGTAGCATGATCAAAGTGGGTTCTAATGTACCTTTGCTCCCCACAGTATACCAGCCTAACAATGTATAACACATACACGGTACGACAGCGCACACATAACTAACTCCATTTCTGTCTGTCATCATGAGGCTAATTCACCACAATGCCGACCATGTGTGAACTCATGCGATATGAACCCCTCCTTCTCCATCTTCTTTTCCCTCCGTCACTCACCACCCCCCCTCTATCCACCCTCTTTTCACAGAGAAGGAGCGTGAGGGCTGAAGGAGGGAGTGAGGAGCCAAAGGTGACAGTAAACAGGAGAGACACGCACAGGACAGCGCAGGACGTCTCGGCTTCTTTTCATGCTGTTTTGGACACTCGTAGCATGTATGAGAAGTTAACCATGCTGAACCTGCAGAGCGGCTCCAACTGGAGCGGGCCCAACAACTGGTACCATGACCCCACTGGAGTTCAGACACAACACAGCACAGGTGAGGGGAAATTTCCACATATGAGTGTTCACACATCCTCACAGAGAAATCAGAAGTAGCCTCTGCACTGTGTCACCAACTTGTTGTCAGCTCACAGTGTTAATCTGCCAATCTGTGACGCGCCATCGGAGGGATTTTTTCCTGGCAATCACACGTCTCTTTTGTCACCTTCCTCTCTGCCAGTGTCTGAGGGCTGTCTGCTGGACACCGAGGGGAGCATGGGGGGAGAGGCCGGGGGTGGAGGAGCGGGCCGAGGGGGAGGAGTACCCGTGGAGCGGGACGAGGGCGAGGAGTCTCAGCTGAGGCTGCAGCTCAAGAGGAAGCTGCAGAGGAACAGGACCAGCTTCACACAGGAGCAGATCGAGGCTCTGGAGAAAGGTCAGGCCAATGCACGCACGCACAGCACTCTCTTCTGCTCTCCAGCCAATGACCCTCCAGAGAGCGGCATGACGCAGCTCGTCCTGACAACACTGTTGTCATTGGACTGTAGCCTTTACTCCTTGTTTAGAGCTTTTTGGTGAATGACAGGAGGCATAAATATGAGAATTCTCAAAGAATCCAGATCTTAATCACGTTTTCTAACTGCTTGGATATTTTAGGACACTTTTGTTTAATCAAACCCTGCGAGGGATCTGGGCTCACTTCCAGATGCATATTTTTCAGAATCCAAACTCTCATGGCCTCTGGCAGCGAGTGCAGCCGAGAGTTGTGATAATGCATCTACGTGGTTACATTATGCAGCGAGATCTGAACCCTCGCACGCTGACATCCACTGAGAGCGATCAGGAAGCCACCCTTGACTGGATATGGCTGCAGCGGGCCCCTGAGCTAAATAAGGACGCAATGTCCGCTGTGCAGCCGAGTGGAAATGTATCAGTGTGGTCACTCCGTGCAAATGACATTAATGAGGTACCCTGACCTCAGTGCATGGCCAAGGCACAATAACAATCATGTGTTGACACAGACGCCAATTATAACCAAGCCAATTAGAACAATTTGTTAGACAGACTTAATTCATCGGGCTGTTGTCTTTGTGCAATATGGATTTATTAAGCTTGTGTTACCAGTGTCACTCGCAACAGAGGTTCTGCGTTCGTATCATATTCTCAGCAATATAAAAAAACATAATTACATTTCCAGCTGCCGTTTTTCATGCAATCACATCTGTTTTAAACAAATCATTAAGTGATTTATAGTTTCTCTGTCGACATGTCATTGACACGTTAAACAAATGCTAAGCATCATGAGTGCCGACAGTTCAATCTGTAAAAGACGTCTCTGTGACTGGACGAGTTCTTCCGAGTGACTCAGACTGTCAGTTAGAAGGAGAGGCCAGCTCTTGTTTCGACTTGTCAACAACAAAAATGTCAGCAGTTTGTCAACTATGAATTAGCTGCCACGATGAGAATTGATACTCTGCTACAGAAAGTCTCTCATACATGAATGTTAAAGCAACTATAGCACGAGGATTTAACTCTCAGTAAGACTCTGTCTGTTATATACTGTGCAATTAGTCGACTGGGGATTTGTTCCACACACAAAATGCAATTCAAGATACTTTTTAATTCAATACGACAAAAGACGACAAGATTAGAACCCTCTCAGGATTTTTCTTCAGTTTAGCTTTAGTCCCTCTCCTTGGAAACGAAGTGCTTAAGCAGCTTCTCAACTTGAATCCTTTCATTTGAACTTTCCGCATGTTCCATAATGGTAAATAATTTATACAAAGTGCAACAGATAAATATTTCAAATATGGTTGTAAGGATACATCTCAGCTTTGTCGGTTTGTATACTCCACTGAAAGATAATTAGTCATGCTGATATTAAGCAGTAATTCCCCAATAGTTCGGGAAATATCAGCACAGGTGATGAGATTAAAGATAATAAATAAGCCATTAGAATTAAAATTTTCAATGTTTCATATTAATATAAAAATGCACAGATGAATCCAAAACCTAATAACACCGGGCAGGATGTGTGATGTGGCGAGCCGCTCTCCAGTCGTCCTGTCAACCCCGATTAAGACTCACACTGTGTGTTTGACGTTAGTTCATATCTTCCACAGAGTTTGAAAGGACACATTACCCAGATGTCTTTGCGAGGGAGAGATTGGCGAACAAGATCGATTTGCCAGAGGCCAGGATACAGGTGGGGAGCATCTCATTCAACCTGTGACAACACACCATCAATCATCTGCTTTCAAAAAGATCTATTCCTGCATGAGAAAAAAAAAAACAGGCCTGACGGGAGTCTTTGATTGACAGGTGTGGTTCTCCAATCGAAGAGCCAAGTGGAGGAGGGAGGAGAAGCTGCGCAACCAAAGGAGGTCAGGGGGCGTGACTTCCTGTTCGCAGAGTCAAGCTCCTCTGACCACTTCCTTCAACACATCTGTCTATCATCATCAGCAGCATGGCAGCAGCTCAGGTAAACAGCTGCTCCCTGCACCTTTAACCGTTAATCTTAATTACACTGACACTACATGTGGTGTCTTCAGATTTATATATCTGGTCACGGACGTGTGTATACTTATTTTATAGTTTATCAGCAAGAACCTCAGATCTCTCCTGCTTGATATTTGCAGCCAGGCAAACTCTCAGAGGTTCTTCATTAGAGATCATCTATATTACAGCATCTCCACAGCGAGATGTTCCCACCACATCCGTGTAAAGGCACAAATATGTGCTTGTGTAAGTGTATGAGTGTGTGTAAGTGTGTGTGCGCGCTCACCATCTCACTCTGTGTGTGTGTTCCTCCCCAGGGTCCATGTTGAGTCAGGCTGAGTCGTCCCTGCCCAGCTACAGCTCCCTGTCAGTTTTCTCATCTGGAGTCCAGGTTAGACTTTCATCCTTCATCAGCACCTTCCAAACTTTTAACAACACACGATGTCACCGCTCAGCAGGAGCGAGTCACAAGCTGCTCTACGTCACGGCTCCAGAATGTACAATAATGAAAATTAATAATAGATTTACTGCAGACATTAATGCTACTACTTGAAATATAAACTAATATTGATAATAGCAATCTTGACAAAATATATAATTTATTGTTCTTCTATCGTAATCTTATCTTTGCTGTTGTCAGATTTCTAATAATATTAATATAGTCACAGGAACTAAAAATAATTAAAATTGCAAAATCACAAAGATGCATAACTTATCTTACTTATAAAAGAAACCATCATTTAATTAATAGACATTTTGTAAAAGGGTTCTTCTAAACTCCAGAATGTCACACCTTGTTTAGGCCCATGAAGCAAATACTGATTTGTTAATATGCGCTATACCGATAAAATATGATTTTGATTAACGATTAAAAACTGCAATTAAAAATGACTTGATATCAACGGAGGAAGAAAAGCCAGAATAAGATTCACGTTAATCAATGAAATAATGTTTCCACATGAGACAATGAATGTGGACGCTCCTGTTGTCCGTTACTCTGATCACTAACAGTACTCTAGCACCCCCGTGTGGTGTAAGTGAGACCATATTGTCACTGGCTTTTACAGCACATTGTGTAACATACCATAATTAACAACATTTCAAGATTCCTACTTGATTTAATGATTTCTTGTGAATGTTAATCTAATCCGAATCTTTCCTCCGCTCCTGTGTTCACTTTCAGTCTATTTCTCCCCAGTCGGCCTCGTCCTACTCCTGCATGTTGCCTCCATCCCCCTCCACCCCGCGCAGCTTTGACTCATCGGCGTACTCCTCCCCTCATCTGCAGACTCCGTCCTCAGCCAACTCCAACACTGGTGAGTGTTTCTGTGGCAGATGTGGGTTTTGTCTGATGGGCCAGACACACTTCATTGTATGTTTCTATCTATCAGTGCTTACGTGGTAAATATGAAACTGGATGACTAACTGTGTTTCTTCTCCTCCGCCCTCTGTCTCTCAGGGCTCATATCGCCTGGTGTCTCAGTGCCGGTCCAGGTCCCAGGAAGTGAGCAGCAGAGCATGAGTCAGAACCTGGGTCAGTACTGGGCCAGATTACAATGAGCGACAGACACTCACTTCCAACAGGCGTAGGAGAAGAAGAAGAAGAAGAAGGAGAAAAGGGGCATGTTAAAAAAAAATAGGAATACAAAATTATGGTGGACACACAAGGGAGCACAGGTCTGAGCTTGTGAGGGGTCTGGACGAGTCGCAGACCCCCAAATGCATTAAATGTTTACAAATTCAGCCGAGAGCAGCTTTGGTTGCACTTGACAGGACTCTGGTATTTGCTTAGTATTATCAGGTGGCACTTTTTGGGGGGATTAGTGTGTTAATCATGGTGGAAGTGTATATTTTTAGGATTAGCTCTATTTGAGAAATAGATTTGAACCCTTCAGAAGTCAAAATAATTTGGCTTTTACAAACTATAACGACAAAAACAAGAAGGGCGGATACCTGCTTGAACTACGAGGAATGGATAACCACCATGAGGAGTCAGTGTTCTTACCATAGAGGGGGCAGGAGACTAATTCAAGGTTTGAATTCTGGTATGTTTCAACCTGATTCCTATGTTTTTAAATGTGGGTGTGTAAATTAATGGTACTTATATAAACTTTTGAAATGAGCACAGTAGATCATCTCTAACGGCAGCTAAGACACCGCGTCTTTACTGAAACATTACACACGTCTCACCCTGTTGATCAAGGGGGGGGGGGGGGGGGGGGGATTTTCTGTCACAATGCTTCATCAACTTCATCAGAATAAGATTCAGCCCTCATAGTTTCTCTCACTTCCTCCTCCGTCTTCCTGCAACAACCCACATCTCAGCAGTCCTGACAGAATAAAAAGGACCTTTAGTTAGAATTTGCTGGACTGTGGCAGTTGACCCATAGGATCACATGATAGCTACTGCCTCCGTGTCAGGGCTGCTAGTGGAGACCATCCAGGTTGAAAAATACCAGAAGTCCCCGGCAAGAGATACTTCCACAAAGTTAATTTTATAAAAGTAAATTTAAAAAGAAACTATGAGTAGAACTGTAGCCTTGAGCGTTGAGATGATCAACATGTGACCAATAAGTATGGACCTATAATAGATAAGGAAGGGATGAGTGGTACTAAGTAAATGCCAGCAGATGTATGTATCATGAGGTGTAACCACAGTTTCTTGTTACTTGAGCAGCTCGATGATATTGTGATAACTTTGCTTGTCCCCCCCCCCCGAGCATAAGCTAGTGTGAAGCTGCTGGGAAGATTTTAGACTTGCATAAGGCAATCACTTTTACTAAAACGTATTAAAAAAAAATTACCATAAAAAAAAAAACTTCCTGCCTATCCTGCCAGCAAAGTTACACTGAGACTGAAACTGCATATTTTTGTACAGACGTCTGTGTATGAGGAAGATTAACCGGACTATCGTCAGATGTTATCAGAGGGAAGAATGTAGCATGTTGTGGACTCGAATCATCCTCCAAGCACAAGTTTCATCTGTCGTGATAAAATAATAGGGACGCACCATATCACTGTTGGATTCAGATGTCGTCTAAAACATAGAAATACTACAGATCATGTACAGGTTTAACAGATTATTACCAAAAACTCCTCTTGTGTTTTTTCTTCTGTCAGAAATATGAGGATGTTTAGTTTCTTTTTTTAATTAGAGACAGTTTTTGGGGCGTTGTACTTATCATGAAGCGTCCTCAGTATTAGCACTAATGAAACATATCCATGAGCCAGTGACAATCAAGCATCGTGAGAGACTGACAATCAAAGCTGTAGGTAGAGGAGATCCAAATGTAAAAAGTAATAACGACAAACTGTGAAATCATTGCCTCACTGTCCATTGAATAGCAATGACTCTATCAACTGTGCATGACCAAAAACAAGCCGCTGTAGACAATCAGCTACTCGCAGAAAGGAATCAAGTATTGTACAAAAAACTGTGACCGTCGTTTGCAGGGTTCTCTGCTCACTTTCCAATATTGTTTTTCGTTGATGCATCTCGGTTTTGATCTCGTATGAAACGTCTTTAAACTCTTATTTATTTGTGTTCTCACTCGTTCACATAAGTCCTTCCGTGTTGTTTCTGTTGTTGTCGCGTGTCGTGTTAGCACTGTATAGCTACCAAGAGTCAACCCTTTTGTGAAGGCCTTGGATCCCTTTAACGAAAAATAAAGCTGTGCGTAATGAAAATAAACCCGTAAAGGTCTTTGTTTGTGTCGTCATGTCATGCTTTACTCCCCGTCCATGTGGTTCAAGGGGAAGAAAGTTCAAATCACATCAACTTAAACTGAATTTTTTAAGTTTGGTCTAATTAAAGCTGCTTCAATCAACAATTCGACATCAAGAATCGATTGATTTGGTTGGATACGTAATTTAAAGAGAAACACAAGCAGAAGGTTTTTTGCTGACTTCAAGAGGTTGAAGTTATGCTTTAAGGCAGAGGTGTGGAAAGATCTTTGAGGGATTAAAGTGCTGCAGACTCACAGTTTCAACTCAAAGATTTTCTGACTGGTGTTACGCTTCTAGACAGAGTGACTCCAAGAAGAAATATCAAATATGTCTGATCATTTCCATCTGGATGAAAAAACAATTTCCTTACAAACATAATTTCTTCCTTGGAAATAAGCATTTCAAAAATATCCATAAACTTTAGACCTCTTTTTAGTTCCATAGATTAGTTTTAACCTCCTATATTCAGAATCAGAATATGTAGATTCTAATTCTATACTAATTCTAGTTTATACACAATAGATACATTATAATATTTAAAAACTAAAGCATAGTTTTGTTGATGTAGCCTCAAAGTCACAAGATTATGAAAGGTCCTTGTGTAATTTGAGTTCATGCACAATCACTGCAGAAAGACCAGTAACATCCTGATGACACAATAATTATTATAGATAATACAAACAGGTATTATGTGATATCTGCAGGTACATGGAAATAATACGAGGCGTGCCTTTAGTGTCTTATTGTATTTTCTGTCAGGTACCTGTAAGAATGCCTCTGTGTGTGTGTGTGTGAGTGTGTGTGTGTGTGTGAGGCAACATGCAGTGTGAAGGTTACTGTAATAACACATGGGAGACAGTGTGTTAAAGCAGTCCCAGTTTGAGTCATTGTGATTAGGGCGCTGAGAAAAGGCACTTTGCAGAAATGGTCCTGGATGACTTCAGCCTGTTGTTGAAGGATGGATGACTGCACGCTGCTCTTTCGCTGACTTTCAATGGACTCTCAGCTGGTGCCTCGGACTGTAAGTCAACACAAATACACACACATGCACACACAAACACACACACAAAGGATTAAGGATTTATCCGAGACACTGATAACGTGAGGTAGCTTTTTATGTGAATGGCTGTTCCACTGATTTACACAGTAGATTTACTGTGATTTACACAGCTCCTTGGGCTGTACAGTATTCAGACTGTGAAAAGAGTTGTGAATAGGGCCTCAACGAGCAGTGGACACTAAACGCTACTTTAAAAGCAAAGAATTATGGGTAAAGCCAGCATCTTTGGAGATTTTTCACACAAAGGACCTAAAGTTTTAGCTCCTGTCTTTTTGTGAGTCCTACAAGAGCCTGATAGAGTATGAAATATAACCAAGATTATAAATCAATCTAGATGTGGTTCCATTTGTTTAGTTTTTAACAAAATTGAAGAGGTGAGCTCTGTTTACCTTTCAGAGGTTGGGTCACCTTAACTGCTTTCTCCTGGTCAGTGCCTTGATGTCACGTTTCAAAACCTGCCTCCTTCGCCCTCTTGCCCCGTCACTGGCCTCATATGTATGGGAAGCACACGAGCTGGCAACCTTGCTCAATCATAATACAGGTGGATTAGGAAATAAAAGAAGATTTTAACCAAATTTTAACTCTGTGCCCTGATGGTGTTGAAGGTGAGCAGGCGGGCCCGGCGCTGTAATCCATGCTTTTGTTGTCGTCCAAACACAGACATTAAATGTGATAAGATGCTGGTTGGATAGTGACACAGTGCGACTGGTTCTCTGCACATACCAAGTCGCTGTATTGACTATCAATATTATGGGTGAGACCTGAGTGCATCAACCTGTCGGAAGTATGTGTGTGTGTGTTCGTGAGAGAGTTTGAGTGTGCATGTGCATTTCTGTGTGTGTGCAATACATGCAATAGTCCCACCCATCATCAGGCAGCATACATCCACACACTTGCAGCTGCAAAGAGGTGGTGTGTATAAAGTCACACTTTTCGGCCATTCTGGGGTCAGTTGTCATCAGTGTCAGCTTTGGCAATTACCTGCAGGAGGTAAGTGTCATTCTTATTTTGCTTATGTAAAAAATGCAAAAATAGCATAAATATATGAAAATATTAAAAGTAGGAATACGCACTACGCACTATTATTGATATTGACTTATGGTCAGATCTGCATGTAGGATAGCGAAGACAAGATGTAGTCTTCAATCTCAGTCTTTTTTTATAAAAAATATATATCAAAACTAAGACTAAATATTGCAGTTTAATAATAATTAACAATGTTGGACAACTTAGGAGGAAATTTAAACTTTATTTCAGTGTATAGTAATACATCTATGGAGGCTCTCAGCCATCTACATCAGGAGGTAACGCACAAGTCACGAGAAGCGAATGAGCCTGAGCCGCAAAACAAGTCTTCTCTGCAGGTCCAGGTCCAACGTGTAGGTGTGTTTTATTTTATAATGAATACAAAATATTATTTGATATTATTTTATTGTAATGATGCAACTTCAGGGGAGTTAAAAGCAGGTCTGACTTGTGTGTGAGTGATCGCAGCAGACAGAAAAACACACAGAAATTTTGCAAGATGTAAGAAGCAGAATTTAGAAGGAATTTTGTGTTTGCAAAATTAAATAATTATGTTCCCTCATGCATATTAATCAAAACAAGACAATACTCTCAGTTACATACACACTTTAAACATCTATCAATATTTAGTTTTATTCAGCATGTGTGTGTGTGTGTGTTAGAGGCATAAATACTTACAAAACAACAGACATGCACTTTACAGAAAGACAGATTTGCAGACACGTGCACATGCACTTACTCATACATACATAACAATAATCTACCTTTAAAAACATGCACATTTGTACAGGATCCATATATGCACACACACAAACACACTTGTATGCAGTGTAGACAGTGTCTATCAGTCTGATCTGAATCTTCCACCCCTTCGCTCAGCTGTGTTTTGGAAATAAATCTCTGTGTTGTGACTGACGATGTCAACATGTCGGTCCAATCTGAGATAAAATGGACACTCTGAGGATAACTTACATAAGACTGCACACATGCACCAACCACAACCTGAACCCATGTAAAAAACAATATTCACTCATTCATTCGGTCTCTCTGCAGCACACAGGAAAGATATTATCACTGTTACTGGTAAAACTGAGTAGTTTGTAACTGGGTCCATTGTGTTTGTTCTCCAGCTGCGTGGAACATTAACACCAACCTTGGTGCAGAGTTTCAGGTGAGGGGAAGATACACACATACACACACAAACACACACACACACACACACACACGCACACGCACACGCACACACACACACACACACACACACACGCACATATTCCCTACTCCAGGCACACGACGTGTGTTGACAGTCCAAACATGCCCGGGACAAACCATCATCCGTTTCCTCACCGGATATCGCAGTGGCTCAGATCCTTGAGCCTGCTGGCTGTTGAGCCAGGACAACCACCATGTTTACCTCATAGACGTTCAGTGTCACCTGGACCTCACCTCTACACGTTCGCCTCATCCACATCCACTTTGATGCTGCCAATAGATGACTGGAGGGATAGTGGCTCCTGTGGTGGAAAATAACACCCAAAATATCATCAGTGTTTGTGTATCGTAGTGAAGCACGAACGTGTTGTTCAATCCGGTCGTTCCTGCACAGAGGATTTCTCTGTAGAACGAGTCTCTTTGTTGAAGTTTGACCCTCAGACCCTCAAAGTTCCCGATGTGGTTCAGTGAATTCTGTTTAAAATCAATTCGCTTTTTTAAAACTTACATTTACCAGAAACCTTTTTTCTATTCAAACAGGCTCATTATTATTATTGTTTTTAGTAGTAGTAGCAATAATATAATTAATAGATAATACCAGTAGATGATCAGCTCAGCATTACAACTATCAATACATCTGAATATTGATAGAAGTCGGAAGGATGTCACATTTATTATGACTTTAAAGTTATGTTTGCAGTTTTTCAAGACTGTTGGAAAAAAATAATTTATTTCAATTTAGGTTCAATTTACTAAATTAGTTAACCCTAACCCTAACTATTTGTATTTAGGATTTCCACGTTTCCTCAGACTAAAAGTAAAAAATTATAAAAATATTTAAATACCTGTTCCCACATTTCACTCACGGTGACAAACCACCTCACTACGGCAAGTTTAGAGAGTTCATTAAATGCTTTCCCTTATTTTCAGTGCTGTATTTAATGTTACAACCTTCATTGTCCACAATTGCATAACTGTTTACTAAACAGAGGTGCTAATCTTTGTTGCTGCACACGTTTGTGATGTCCACTCTCATGTTTCCCATCCAGTTCAAGCGCAAACATGTACAGATGCATCAGAGAACTAGTGAAAAAGTTAATTCTTTCACTGTTGTAGTTAGTTAGTTTAACAGTTTCCTTTTTGAACCTCCACACCAGTAAGAGAGTGAGGCGGTGCTCACAAGCTCTTCACCCATCCCAGAATAAAATGTGAGAGTCGGAAATGGGTGAATTCTGTGACCTTTAAGCTGTTCTGGTGTGAGGTGAAACTTGAATTCACCCTCTTCGACCTCTCTGTTTCGCTGTGCCCCCCCTGTGAAGCCAAAGGAGCCAATGACGGACCAGAAGCAGGAGACCTACTGGCAGGAAACGGGCCGATGGGCGGGCTACGAGGAGACCTTCGACCCTCAGTCTGGGGCGTGGGCGTCCCCGCACATCTCCTACCTCACCTTCAAGAGCCTCATCCAGCTGAGACGCACCATGACCACGGGTCAGTGAAGGAACTCGGTCAACACTCGTGGTTCTTTTTTCACAATTTAATTTTTATCATTACCAGTTGCATCACTGGTGCATCAATAATAGCATCAGATTTTCATGTCAGTGCTCTCTTGCCTGTGACATCCTTCTCTGACTGTATGACACCAAGGGAATCGAACCCTTAAAATGCCATCCTAAGCCTCTCACCCTTCTACAACACTTTCCTTCATCAAGGCGTGACGATCTTCGACTGCGAAGAGCGGACCCTGGCCACCATCGCCGAGAAGATGCTGAACGAAATGGTTAAAAAGAAGGAGATCAGGCCGGGCGACCGGGAGGGCGTGCTGAAGGCTCTGCTCCAAAACCGCAGGTATCCTCCAGGAGACATCACCCGACAGTGACTCAAAACACAAATGACCTACATTTAGGCTTTTAGCTGATGCTGTTTTCTGAAGCTGAGAGGGGGGGACGTGTCAGTAACTCGCCCGGAGAAAGTCGAACGGAGCATGTAGCTATTGTGGAGGTCCAACTTGTAATTATGGTCTGTAACCACCAAACCAGCCTGACTGTCAGTGCTGCACTGAGCTCCAACTTAGCACCAGCTTACTGTGTCCAACAAGAATACATGTCGTCACTGCATAGGATAAAGGCATTTTGTAAAACACACTATGTGAAAGGCAAACGCACAAAGGAGACTCTATAAATCATAACTGTTCATTTGTTCCTTTCTTAGACTGCAGGCTATTTTTTCAAATAGGTGAAACAGGTTTGAAGAACAAGTCTCATGTCAGTCAGCGAAAGATGTAGATTCACCAGCTGCTGATTTGTTATATCATCACCTTCATTGTGGTCAGCCATTCAGTCTTCAGCCTGACATAAAACTCAGCCAATGACTCATGTGGATTTCTCCCCTCAGCCAATCAGACGACCCAGAAAGCCAGGCGCTGACTGATAGGTTGGACCTGCAGAGGTTCTCAGTCATGGAGAGGGTGAGTTCCCTCATGTGATCAAGTTGCTGATATCTTCATCTAGAATCATGACAATGATGAGATGATGGTAAATAGTTTCTCCTGCCATTTTGGGGTTTAGGGTCATTTTCAAGAAGGAGCTCCACTTTAAAAATGTTCTTTTAAAAATGTAAGAATTGGAAAGTCTGGTGTTTGCTCATTCGATCTGTTCACACTGTGTTTCTGCAGAAGGATGAATCTGAACGTGATGAGGTCTCTTTGGTGCTAGTAGGTGAGCCACCGTTTCCATATTTCATTAAAGATATATAGCGAGTGTGTGTTTTTGTAAGCCGATTTCAACCTATGTATTTTTGTTTGTCTAACTCTCTTTGAACCAGGAGCCTTGGACTTTCTGGAGAAGCCCACAGTCACGTTTGTGCGTCTGAAGGAGGCGCTGGAGCTCGACTCGGCCTTGGAGGCCCGGGGGCCAGTACGCTTCATCTTTGTTCTGGTCGGCCCAAACAAGACGGACATGGACTACCACGAGACGGGCCGTGCCATGGCCGCACTGATGGCTGACAAGGTGAGTGAGCGGATCTTTTTGTGTTAATGTTAACTAAACACACACAATAATATAAATGTTGACTTTTAATGGGGCTTGAAACCTGCTGCACTCTTCTCTCCACCTCAGGTGTTCAATCAAGCGGCGTTGAAGGCAAAGAGCGCCCGGGAGCTGACGAATACCGTGGCTGACTTCATGGACTGCAGCATCGTCATCCCCCCCACCGAGATCCAGAACGAAGCCATGCTCAGCTCCATCATCAGCTTTCAGAAGAAGCTGCTTCAGGGCCGGCTCCAGGCCTTCAAGCCCATTCTCCCTCTGGACTCCAAACCTCGCAGGGGTGCTTCCCACAAGAACACAAAACTACCATTTCTGACCTGGAAAACATATAAACAATTATTTGATGGAATAGTTTTTATATAAATGTCCATTATTGCAATTAGATTGTAATTGTTTCCCCACAGTTTCCATCGCTAGCGGGTCTTCGCGCTCAGAAGACCCCCTGTCCCGTACGGGTCGCCCATTTGGAGGGATGATTCGGGACATAAAGAGACGCTACCGGTACTACAAGAGTGACATCACAGATGCTCTCAACTCCCAGGTCCTTGCTGCCATCATTTTCATCTATTTTGCTGCCCTGTCTCCAGCCATCACCTTTGGAGGGCTACTGGGTGTGTGTGTCTGTGTGTGTGTGCTTATATTTGTATTCAAAATGCATGGTTGTTGTGGATCCATATAATTACTCTTTGCCGTCATCTGTCCCACTTCAGCTGATAAGGTGGACAATATGATGGGCGTTCCGGAGCTCCTCATCTCCACCAGCATCCAGGGGATCATCTTCTGCTTTGTTGCTGCTCAGCCCGTCCTGGTCATCGGGTTCTCTGGTCCTCTGTTAGTGTTTGAGGAGGCCTTCTACGCTGTACGTCATAACACTGTGACTAACTCATTAAAATGTGCAAACTATGGCAAATGTCATAGTGGTCAATCATCAACTCATCCCCACATTGCTTCATTCAGTTCTGCAAGTCCCAGGACATTGAGTACATCGTGGGGCGAGTGTGGGTCGGAGTGTGGCTGGTCATCATCGTGGTGATCATTGTGGCCTTTGAGGGCAGCTTCCTGGTGCGATACATCTCACGCTTCACCCAGGAAATCTTCTCCATCCTCATCTCCCTCATCTTCATCTATGAAACTTTTGCCAAGCTGGCGAGGGTAAACCATCCACGTCCATTTCACATGTTTCATCTGTCCAAATTAAATCACAGGGGACTCAGCTTCTAATCCTTCTTCATCTTTTCTCTCCCGACTTCTCTACAGATCTATAAGGCACATCCGCTCATTCTGAATTACGATCATCTGAATTCAACTCTGGAAAACCCCTGGCACCCAAAGGTGGAAGAGACCGTCATCTTTGACAATGCTACCGGCAATACGACTGTCCTCATCCAAACCATTAAGCCGCCTTACCCCAACACAGCTCTGCTCTCCATGTGCCTCATGTTAGGATGTTTCTTTATTGCTTTTTTCCTGCGGCAGTTTAAAAACGGGACATTTCTTCCCGGAAATGTGAGTTTGATATGATTGTGAATTTAAATTTAATTTTAATCTAATCTAATGTTGTTGTTGTCGTTGTTTTTCTGCCACTTATGACGAGACGTTTTTCTTTATTTTAATGTTCCTCATCTGTGGTCTCCAGGTGAGACGTTTGATTGGCGACTTTGGAGTCCCTATCGCCATTTTCCTCATGATTGTCGTGGACTACAACATCGACGATACCTACACTCAGGTTGGGCCTCGCTCTTCCACTTCATGGTCTGAATTCACGCACAATATTAATATGTGGCTTTTTCTGCACAGAAACTAGTGGTTCCCAAAGGTCTGATGGTGTCTAATCCGGCCAAAAGAGGCTGGCTCATCAACCCCTTCGGAGAGCACCAGCCCTTCCCTGTGTGGGTGATGTTTGCGTGCTGCGTCCCGGCCTTGCTCGTCTTCATCCTCATCTTTCTGGAGTCTCAGATCACCACGTGAGTGATTCAAATCTCAATCGCACCGAATACATGCTCAGAAAATGTGACTTTTCCTGCCTCTCACCACAAGCTTGACTCAAATGAGACATCTGTCAACAGTTTGATTGTGAGTAAACCTGAGAGGAAGATGGTCAAGGGCTCCGGGTTCCACTTTGACTTGCTGGTTCTAGTTGGCATGGGAGGGCTCGGTGCGATATTCGGCGTACCGTGGCTCAGCGCCGCCACGGTGCGGTCCGTCACGCACGCCAATGCCCTCACTGTCATGAGCAAAGGACCAAAGCCTGTGATAGAGAAAGCGATGGAGCAGAGGATCAGTGGCATTGTGGTGGCTTTGCTGGTCGGTAGGTGCATTTTAATCCTTCAAAGTAAACTACAGCTGCTTGTTTAGATTTGAGTCTGAGAATATCAGAATGTCATCCCTCATTAAAAGTTAATAGATTATCCTTTATCTACATGTTTCTTTTTATTAAGGTTTGTCTATTCTGATGGAGCCGATCCTGAAGATGATCCCCATGTCGGCCTTGTTTGGGATCTTCCTCTACATGGGAGTCACGTCGCTGAATGGCATCCAGCTGTGGGATCGTATCCTGCTTCTGCTCATCCCGAAGAAATACCACCCGGATGAGCCCTACGCCACCAGAGTAAGAGTCCTGTAACAACATTGTGATTATGGTCCTAACAGTAAAAAGGATTATCATCAAGAGATCTCACCCAAGCCGTTAGAATTTATCCTCTGGGGAACATGAATGCTCTAAAACAGTCTCGTGCAGCTCCATGTCTGCTGCCTTGTTCGTGTAGCTAATGTTTTTTTTATCTTGGACACAGGTGAGCACCGGGCGAATGCACTTGTTCACAGCCATCCAGCTAGTGTGCCTCGCACTGCTCTGGATCGTGAAGTCCAGTCCAGTTTCCCTCGCACTTCCTTTCATACTCATCCTCACCATCCCTCTACGCATGTTTATGACTGGGCGTCTCTTCACCGAAGTGGAAATGAAATGTGTAAGTTGTGTCTCTGCATTCTAAAAACTTAACTGATGAGCCTGAATGTTTATGTGGAATATGTGTTTGTAGTAATGTATCTTCTCCCTGTATCCCAACGCCCTGATTCTTCTGTGCTTCTTGTGTTTCAGCTGGACGCTGATGACGCCAAGGTGACGTTCGAGGAGGAGCCGGGACAGGACGTATACTGTGAATCTCAAATGCCACTGTAGACGTCTTCCATGTCTGCTACCAGAAATCTTTTATTTTAACAAAAATATATTTATTTTATTTATAGTTCAGATGATATAGTGTCCACAATCTATGAGCAAAGACATGTTTTTTTAATTGAAAAATGTAGCTATAATTACCCAGGTAGTGTCAGTATGGAAGACGAGTTGTCAGACCTTCCTGAGAAGTTTTCAACAGTCAGGTGAAATATTTGCATCGCATGTGGTTTGGTCTTTAAGAGCCTTATACAACACTGAAGCTTGAAATATTTGTATGACATTGAAATATCTTTACAAAAAATGGATACATTTTACATGAAGGATTGGGGCAAGGCATTCATACATGAAATAAAATTAATGTAAGTCATGTCAGCACAAAGATTGGTGGAACATGTTGCAATATTAAAGCCAAAATCGTGTGTTTTCTCAGGCAATAGCACATTGAATGTAATGTTTTTGTTGCATTCACTTGTTTGATGTGGATTAAGTCCAAACTCTGAATGCAATACAAGCTAAACATGAAAGTATTTCTATTCCATTAATAAATTGAATTTTTTGTGTGTTGATGAAAATGTACATGTTGCTATTTTCTTGCCATCTCTCTATAAATGAAAAAATAAAAATATAAACTACCTCCAAAAAGACCCATCTTTGTGGATTATAGATTAATTTATTAATTTTCATTTGTTCACAAAACACTTCATTTATGTTTCCTATATTTGTAATTTTTCAGTATCAAGATGAGGCCATGCCATTTATTGTACACACTCCGGCTCAGTAGGTGGCGCCTCTCATCTAAATGTTTCATTTGCCAACAATAACCACGACGAAGAAAAAGAAGCTTGAGCTCATTGGCTGTTAGCTGCTTTTCTCCCGGTGACGCAACCCCTTTCCTCCTCTCTGATTGGTAGCTCTCACAGCAGGGACCCTCCTACCAGAAATGTAACCAACTTTTAAAATAAAACAAAAACACGCTCGAAGCACCTTCACGGTGGTTCTATGCAAAAGACGTGAATGATTCCACGTTTGTTTTTCTTGCCAGAGATCGTAACGGTAACAAGGGAGTTTAGTGAACGTCTTGATTCCCTTCAGGTCGTAGTTTTCTCGTCGGTGACTGAACTTAGCTAGTTAGGCTGGCTAACTCTGTTGCTCTGCACCAGAAACACGTGTTATTGGGAAAATGAATGCAGAAACATCTGGTTGGTATAATTAAATAAACCTGTACACATCTTCACAACATCACAACATCACAACCACCACGCGACTGAGTCAACAGTGACTCTGGACTTGGATTCATTCATGTTCGTCTCCATTCGTGTGTCTCTGCTGACTTCAGGTTGGACCATGGAGAACGTCCAGAGGCTGTTTGTAAAAATGAAAAGCGGGATCCCCAGGACCTACGCTACGTGCTCCTACGTGAAGGGACTGAAGCACGTAGACTGGAACAAGGTGGCCTTCGCTCCTTTCTCTGCGGAAGACTGTGAGCGAAAGTGGAGACTGCTTATGAAGAAGGTGACTCAGGGTTTATATCAACATGTCAGTCAAGAGCTGCTCTGGAGCTTTCTATCATGTTACATAATAAACTCAAACCCATTTTCTAGTTAACAATAGCTTTTCTTTGAGGATTGGATTCATTTGTTTTCAATCAACACAAACATTATCGTGAACTTTATACTTGAGTCTCTGGGTTCAGCCTCATTTCTTTGTGTCATGATTTCACAAGAAGATGGAGACACACCTTTGGGATTCTCCAGCACGTTCAAATTATTACATCACATTGTTTCTCCAAATATTCTACTTTACCAGATCCGAACTGGGCTCAATTTGACATGGAGCATTACAATTAGAGATGTTCTATACCCTTTTTCACTTTCTGATTCTGATGCCTGGCCTTTGCCGAACCCAGGCACCAATCATATAGATGTTTTACTTCTGGGACTTTCCAGCATGAAATATTGCCAACTTGCTGACACTTTAGCTAGCTCTGGCTAAAGCTACACTACCAGAAACGCTAAAACAGTATTGGTCAGTGATAGAGAGGCAACACGCGTTATACGTTATAACTTCAATAGAGTGTAATAATCTATCTGCTGTCTCTCAGATGCGCAAACAGCGGTCCCTCATAGAGCTCATTGTTGAAGCTGAAGACGTCCTGTCAGACCCTGTCCTGAACAGTAAGGTGAGAACAGCATGATGGAGCTCTTTAAAAGGATATAAAATGGCTCTGTGCAAGGTTATATTTTCATTAATAAGACAATGACACTGATAGATGTGAAGGAGTAAGATGTTGCTATTGCAGCCATGAAAAAGAAAAGACAAATTAACAGTGACTGTTTCTGCTGCAGATCCATCCAGACTACCCAACTAGACCCCCCACTTCATTTGTCTTGTTTTATGAGGAGAACTGGGTCAAAATTAAAGAACAGCATCCAGAGCTGAGTCACGCTGAGGTAGTGGCGGCAACGAGCAAGGCGTACATAGAGCTCCCAGATAGCAAAAAGGTACTTTGAGTGGCGGGCCACTGCGGAAACCTTCACATTCAGTGTTGCTTTAACCATTTAACAAGAAGTACTGACCTTTATGCAAATCACAGGCTCTATATTTGAGGAAATACCAGCTTGCTCACCACAAATACAGGGAAAAGACAAAGGAGTTCAGGTAGGAAATGAACACACTAACAATACAGTGTTACAATACACTATGTGATTTGAACTGGAAGGCTCCCACTGTAAATTCACTGTTTTGCTAATTCTTTGTCTTTCAGGGAAACGCATCTCAAGCTTTCAGATATTGTGGACACGAGTAAGCAGGTGACTGTAGATGTAAGTGATCCAAGTCACATGAGGCAGTTCTCTTTGTGAACTGCAGTGAGCTGTTTGTATTGTTTCTGCTTCAACTTCTTACAAGTTTCTAATTCTCACTTGTGTTAAACTTATGTGTGACTTGTCAACAGGGTGAAGATGCAGAAGGTCTGCCGCCCAGGCCTCCTATGTAAGCAACACAGTTAGTTAGTTAATTTCTTTTTTTAAATTCACTAATTCACATTTAACGCACCAAATCGCGCACACTCCTAATTATCATTCCCACTAAACATGCCTGATTTTTTTCTTCATCAAAATCCACAATAATAAGTTGTGTGTGTCATCACAGCACTGTCGATACATGTGTTGTACCCAAATGCCTCAATTGAACACAATACAGGCCACTCCCATTCAGTTTAAATAGGCCGGTCAGGTTTGAAGCGCACCCTCTTCATACCCCACCTGACAAAGAGAGAAAGAGAGGATGCATCACAATTTGTGCCTGGTCGAGGACAAACACAATGGATTTAATTTAGTCTTGCTTTCTTTGGACTTTATTATACTTCTTAATCATCTTTTTGTTCCTTTTGTATTTTCCTGTGTATGTATCTTTAGAAATGGCTATAAGATATTCTGCAAAGAGCAACTGGAGTCCATGGCTGGGGTCTCTAATAGAGACTATATGAAAGTGTGGTCCCAACGTTGGCGGGACTTGACTAAGAGTCAGAAGAAAGAGTACTCTGAACACTGCGCCGAGGTATGAACACACACACACACACACACACACACACACACACACGCAGAGTTTCATAAAGGTGGAAAACAAACTAGTGTGCCACAATTTTCTGATATCAAGATCATCATGGTTGATGTGAGTATTCTGTTCAATCTTAATGCAGTACTTGGTTGATTTCTTTCAGATGAAGAAAACCTATACAATCAAGCTGCATAAATATATAAAGGTGAGTAATTTATAAATTTTAAGAGGCAGCTTCCAACGGACTCTGATGGACTTTTTGTAATGTTGCTGTTTACCTTTCTCAGAACTTGGATGAGGAGGAACAGAATAAGATCCTAACCGAAAATGCCAGGTACATATCTAAAGAGGTGAGAGGTTATTTTGTTGTAATGACGATTAAGCCTTTTTCACTTTGCCTCATATTAACATCAGTTTAGACTCAGTGTTGATGGTGTGTGTGCTCTTCACTTGTGGAAACTACATTGGATCAATCTTCTCTTCTAAGGCTGTTATGAAAAGTGGCGAGTCCAAGGGGACATCTCGGTGAGCAACGTCAGACAACGGTTACGTCACTAGATTCATCACGACTTGCAACAAAATGAATTCTTCAGTTGTCTGTTCTCAGCGGGCTTTACAAGAAGAAACGCCCAAAAGAGAAAGCACCGGGAGACATTATAGGATATTCAAAGGACCTGCAGAAGTGGTTTAAGGTATACAGAATCCATTTTCCATATTATATATCCAAATATTTATAATTTTACATCTCAGCACGTTTGTTGTTTATTTTTCTTTAAATTGTGTCAAATTTTACATTCTGCAGTCATTGACTGCAGCCGAGCAAGAGGAATATCAGGCATCGAACCCAACTGTATGTATTTTAGTAGCTATTTCTTTTACTGTAATAATTTTTCAGTGACCATTTCTTTCAAATTCACAATAAACTTTACATGTACCTGTCTTTGCAGAAATGTCGATACGTCAATGTCAAAAGATCGTCCGTAAGTTGCCTTGTTAATACATCTTGCTTGAAGTTGCTCTTCTAAACTGAAGTAAATGTATTTCACTTAGTAAAGTCATAAATTACCATGTGAGTTATATAATAAATAATTCATAGAATAAAGACATATTGTATATGCTGCACTCAGGATTGAAAAGCTCTCTTCTCAGTCTACATGTATTCTCTCACAGGATTCAGAAGATGAAGACATTGAGGACAGCAGCAGTGATGAAGAAGAGGTCTATCTAGACTGCGATGAGGTTTGAAAACTAAATCATAGTTATATGTTTTGTATTCAGTTTTGCATCTGTGCATCCAGATGGTATAAAATATCAACTCTTGATCCACAGTACATGGGGGAAGAAGAGGAGGGTGACGTCACGTTCGATATGTATTAGATGGTGAGATGGCCAGCAGAGATCTCGCAGACGCACATCAAGTCCAGAGCCGGATTCTGGATTTGATAATATCGACAAGGGCCTCAGTGACAGATTTTGACCTGCATAACTAAATTATGTAACTGTGGCTTACGTGGTGTGTATTCCCAAATAAATTAGTACATTTTATAAGAGAGCAAATCTGTTTATTTAATAATCTGCCAAAGCAATCATGTCAGTGTGTTGGGATTTCTCCAGGTCATGTGAGTGTGAATGGTTAATCGGCCCCTTTGATGGATTTGCAGCCTCTCCAGGCTGTATACCCCCCCCCCCCCTCGCCCAGTGTCAGTTGGGATCGGCTCCAGCAGCCCTACGACCTTTCAAGGACACACAGCATAGATAATGTATGGATGCTATAGAAATGCTGTTTACTAGTGGAAAACATTTGGACTCTAGAGGAGCCTGTAGTACATTTCCTCAGGGATCCCAGGATAATGGATCTAGCCCCTTCAAGGAACATAATACATCTGTGAACAAATGAATTCCACTTTGGAATTCATTTGTTCAATGATTGTATCATTAGTTAAGATGAGTTAAAATGAGATATAGAAAATATTCACCACGGAAAAAATTCTTGTTTATATTATCTGTGAATAATGGGATTATTGAAATGAAATATAGAATGTATGTATAAAAATGAAAAATATTTCATCATCAAACATTAGTTATTTAAGTGAAAAAGCCTTGCTCATTGTGCTGTCGGTCAACAAATGCAAAAAGATACATTTCCAATAAACATTTTTATTTTACTGGGCGTCTATTTTTTACTATGACCTTTGCAGTTAAAGTGGGACTCTGGCTATTATCATCATAACTGCTAAGTGGTGCTGCTATAGGTATAAACACCATCACATCTGTAAGTATCACTTATTACTTCTAGTATACCAACGAGATGGAGATGCTCGCTTTTAAATCTCTGAATGGAGCCGATCCCAAATACATAGCAAACACACATAAAACTGTTATTCACAAGTGCTTAACTAGCTATATTATAAGGTCATACCATTACATACATTTGTATCGTATGTATTATAGTAGTATGTTTCCCCTTTTGAAGTTATTTTTAGTTATTGATATTCTATTCTACTTTTTTTAGTCTTCTTTGACTTAAATTTGTTATACAAATTGTTTACTTTACATGTTGTTCAACTAACTGGTCACAAACCAGTGGCTTGCAGCGGCTCATGGTAGCACTGAGCCGGCGCACAGAGCCAGAAGACCCGGCCCCGCTGCGGAGGAAGAGGGGGGGGAGGAGGAGGAGGAGGAAACCCTCGCTGGAGGAAAAGTCGTCGTGTTGCAATCGATTACTACTGCCTGCTCTCTCTGACGTCAAGATGGACGCCTGCCGAAACAGGTAAATAAACACAATTAGTGGTTTTGCGGGGCCGTGATTGAAGGTTTCCCCGGCACCGAGGCCTTTTATGTCGGGACTCGAACGTCGTTTGTGCGTCTCCTCTCCGCCGCTTCGCTGACGGTTTGTCCGGGGGAGCTGAGAGGCGGAAAGCCGCAGTGCAGCAGCAGCAGCTCCCGGTTCGTGGAACAAACCCTTTAATGATTTCCTCCAAACAACAAGAACTTCCAGGTACAACGCAACACACCGCTTTGTTCCGCCTGTCCTCAGCCCCGGTTCGGTGCGGTACACCGGGGGTTAGCTTGTAGCTTTAGCCGCGGAGCACCCGGTGGTTTGGGAGCAGGAGAACCCGCCGCTCCTCCCCGCTAACCTCTGCTCGTTCTCGGTTCCTCGGGGCTATTCGCAGCCCCGCTCTTTGTTTTCGAGCTCCGGGCTACAGCTGCCTCCATTGAACCCACAAGGAGCCGCCAGCACCGGGGTTGTTAACTGTGTGTGAAGGTGTTAAACAACCACACACAGTTACGTTATGTTATTTTGTGTTATTCGCAGGTTATAACGAGGGAAGCGGCTCCTCTGCAGTGTTCAACGTGCATTTGTGAGTAGCCGCATCGCATTACATGTTGCACCACACACACCCAGACGAACCAGGGATTCTAACTCCTGCGCCGTGTGTTTGCCCCCTGCTGCAGCCCCTGTCCTGCGCTACAGCATGACCACAGCAGCGGTGGCTCATCTCACACTTCTGGCAAATGAAAATGGAGGAGGTTTCAATGTCCAGCCTGGACAACAGCAAGCTGGAGGTACGGTGGAGTCAACAAGGCTGCAGCCCGCTGGCATCTGCTGAGACACAACAGGATGCTGCAGGATGCACACCCAGGGGAGAGGGACACTCAAAAACAAGATGCTTTCTTCTGCTGGAGTCATAACTGAGCTCACCATCTAAATCATGGCTTTCCTTCTTCTTGTCTGAGCCAGATCATTATTTAAGATCTTGTCTAGGATACGTCCAGAGACATCCAGATTGAGGTTAGGTTAATTGAAGACTCAAAATCCCTCGACCTGTCTAGGGTCATCCAGGGTCAGCTTGGATTGGCTCCAGCCCGATTAAACAAGATAAGCTGTATAGATAATGGATGGATGAAATTAAGACTCTGTTATCATACTTCTTAAATTTAGCTCCTGAGAATTAGCCGTCCTCTTGTCATCCTTATTTAAGATCCTAGGTTATATTTGGTAGTTTTTCAGCACTCCTGTTGAGGGCTAAGGACACAAGGATGTCACATTTTCTTAAGCCCCATGCAACAAATTGGGATGTGTATGGGCTGTACCCAAAATAATAGACAGGTTTAGGAGAAACAGATCGGAATTTAGTCATCTTCGAATAAGAGGCTGATTTATTCTCACCAAACAAAGAAAAGACAGTTGTCCTTCTCCTCTGGGCAGACAGCATAAACACAAACACAGATGATCCCTGTATGTGTCCTGGCTTTACTTTACTCGTGTCTCCTTCCTGATTCCTCCCCTGGCAGGGCCTAGCTCAAGACATCCTGTCTGACCTGGTGGAGGATGCATGCCTGGGTCTGTGCTTCGACGTCCACCGGGCCGTCAAGCAGGGTTACTTTTTCCTGGATGACACGGACCAAGAAAGCATGAGGGATTTTGGTGAGCATGAAGTCCTTCTCTCTCTCTTTACCGGAGGAGTAAATCCTCTTTATTTCTCAGCCACCTACACGGAACGTTGTTTTAGCATTATGCCTTCAATTTTCAGAAATCGTGGACCAGCCGGGACTTGACGTGTTTGGCCAGGTATACAACCAGTGGAAAAACAAAGAGTGTGTGTGTCCCAACTGCAGCCGAAGCATCGCCGCGTCCCGCTTCGCCCCGCACCTGGAGAAATGTCTGGGCATGGGACGCAACAGCAGCCGTATAGCCAACCGCAGGTAATGTGAAAGTACATCTCTCCCAACAGCCTACCCGTAAGATATTGCTGTGGATTCCAGTAAAGAATAAAAAAAAAAACGAGACAGGCTCCTGGTAGGTTTGCTTCACTAAACTGGATTCTGGCTGTTTGACGCTGCTTCTTTTGTTCTGTAAGATCAATAAAAAAAAAAAAACTCCTGCTGTGAGCATGAAAATTAAGCTGTGCCAGCTATTAAATAATGCACATAGAAGGTATTCATGTGGAGGAGGTGTAATCACTCTCGCTGCCGTATGTGAATTTGTGCTCCTTTTCCTTACACGTTACAAAATACAAAATAAAGAAATATCTTAGAGATTAATGCAAATGTAGCTCAGATAAAAAGTAGCTTGTATTCATAATAAAACTGTGAGTAAGCCAGTTGTGTGTGTGTGTCGTGTCCTGTTCTTTCCTCTTCTATAGAATAGTCACTGGTAATAACACAAACAACAAATCAGAGAGTGACCAAGAGGACAATGATGATGTCAATGATAATGACTGGTCTTATGGGGCAGAGAAGAAAGGTAATGCACAAACGCAATGGCTGTTAACTGCTGAATGTATGTCACATATATGAAATTACTTTGAATATTCTAAAAATGAATCTTCTATCCCTTTTACAGCTAAGAAAAGGAAATCTGATAAGGTACGTTGCATTTTTTTTACTATAAAAACCATTAAAATTGACACAACAAATTTTATATTAAAAACATTGAGAATATTACTCACTGCATCTAATATTTTTTTTAACCCTTTTTTTCACCTCAGAATCCAAACTCACCCAGAAGATCCAAATCATTCAAGCATAAGAGCAGTAAGTGGACACCACTAAACTTGTTCTTGTAAACAGGTTTACAGTTTGTGTAGTTCAGTGCTTGTCTCTGTTTAGTTTGAATCACACTTTACTTAAGACAATAGTTAAACCCAGGAAATCGAGGCGTGAAAAGACTAAATGCACAATTATGCCTCCATTCTCCTTTTAGAAACATGGGACATGATCTACAAGTTCACACTACATTACTACCAACAGGCTATGATATAATACTTTTGACATTGGATCTTTTCAAACTGCTGATCTCTTCCTGCTCTTTCTCTCCCACAGGCATGATGGGTCCCAGACGTCGGATGGACAACCAGGAGAGTCCGCGCATGCTAATGAAAGATGAGGCATTCCCTCAATAACACACTCAGCCACAAATACACGTTATTTTGCCATCGTGTGTGTGGTGTGTCTGCACGTACTCACACACACTCAAGCACGGAGAGACCAACAACACTTCACCTTTGGTTCTTAATCATGTGATATCAATGGACATTTATGGTGTTTGCTGCTCTGCAGAAGCAGTCCAGACCTCCTACTGTATACTTGACATATTTTATTTTTCTTCCACAAAGTCATTGTACCAACACTCATTTTATTTTTGTTGAGTTATTTTTTTTCTTTTTTCGCTGCAGTCCCAAATAATAAATATCAGCGCACACAATTTGACTGCACAGAAGTAGATTGTGTTGTTAATGCACCCAATGGCCCGAACACAGGGTATGCACAGGGAACACACAATATGTTGTTTCTTAAAACACACATATGATTAAGTGTAGTTAACGTTTCCTCATTCTTTGAAAAAAATACGTCAAAGACAATCTTTGCTAATTGTTTGTCTTTTTAGTTTCACATTCATTGTCAGGTTCGGAGCTCTCCAGTTGAATTGTAACCCAGTATGTGTGGGAGTGTGTTGTGTGTCTGTGTGTGTGTGTGTGTGTGTGTGTGAGAGAGAAATAATGGCTTGTCATTCACCTGTGGAAACTTGTTGAAAGTGTTCAGTAAATGAACCCCTAATTGTACAAGCAGGAATTAACTTCAGAAAGCAGCAGGTTTCTTTTGATTTTTTTTTTTTTTTTCCGGTGGATAGACCGGCTTGTTTTCTAGCATTGAAATGATGTGTTCGTATCATGTGTTTACATTGTAAAGGGCGACATGTATCCTTTTTGTGTGACGTGTTAGTGTAAATATTCCAATAGTTGAATTGCTGCTATCATGGCTCAGTTTGTTTCATCTGTCTAGCATAATAAATGATTTGTTACCTCTCCCATGGTCTTGTGCTGAATTGAACCCTTGCTCTGCTCTGACTGGAGTTTGATGGACGTGACACAATAACCTCAGTGGCTCTGCCCATGTACTTTGACCCACTAACCAACAGGAGGTGCTCTAGATCAAGTGATTGGGTGTGAGTCAACTCGAGTTGTGTGGGTTGCACGAGACAGTAAACACTTAACAGATGGAAAACACAACACGCGGTTAAAACAGTTAGCAGCCAGGGGGCGTCTTCCTACAGTTTTATTTCTGGGTTCTGTTTAAGGTGAGTGTGTGTGTGTGTGTGTGTGTGGACGGAGACGTTCAGCAAAAGGGCTTGAAAACAAAACCGTCATGGCCTGGTTGTTTGCAGGATGTATCGCAATAGCGTTGAACCACATGCTCTGCAAATGGGACATATTACAAAATTCATTCATCTGATATGAATCATGTGATTCTGCTCCTCTGATCAAAAGAATGAGACATGCTTTTACATCTATGAATGATCATTTTGTCAAAACACCTGCGTCTGTCTTTCACGATCTTGTATGATTTGAGTTAACCCTCCTTATACCTAAATTCAGTTATAGCTGCAAACATAAAAAAACACGACCCCATGGCAGAAAACACTATTTACAGTTGCTTGTATTAAGAACAGACTCTGGGCAAACTCAGTAGACAATTCTCCGGGTTTTAGCTGGAAGTCATGTCTGAAAATGCCCTATGAGGCCAAAGGTCAACCCTAGTCCCGGTATAGGCAGTTACCAAAAAAGACCCTGAAAAATCTGCAAATTACAACCTAAAAGTACAATATGATCTAAAGCAGGTCCTGTATTGTTATTGATTCAGGCCTTTTTTAGTTTTAAGACCTACAGGTATACGTTTACAGCATCTTCTTACTCACACAGTGGACATTGCTGCTTAAAGCTGGAGGTATAATAATAATAGCCTAAGTAATAATCATAATTCCTGCACAGGAGTAACTGGTGTGTATCTGCACGATGACGTTTCCATACATGTTCTGTTGCGGACACAGTTCCTATGGAGGGAACGTGGAGGTTACATGGTGTGTGTTCAAACCCTGGAGCAGAGTTGTGGTGTAAACATGAACCCAGCAGTAATTTTCATTTCGCCCCGAGGACACACAAACAGGTCGATCCAGTTGGTTATGGCAGTTTTGTTAATGTGGCTCCAAGTTCCGTGTCGAGTTTGTGAGCGGCCAACACAAAACAGATCACCGTCACCTCGTGGAAACACATGGGAATAGGTTGACTGAGCTCATTCTCATTAGATAACACACACGTTCAATAAAAAGTAAGTCGGGCTGACCTCTGTGTTTTAGTTTGTTCACGCTCAGAGGAGAAACAACCAAGAGAGAGCGAGTAGAACCCAAACCTCCGACACATGTGAATGCAGCACCCAGTGTTGTGTGTGGGTGTGAGTGTGTGTCTGTGGGGGGGCAGTTTGACGCTTTAACTGGGGTTTTTAGTCGCTGTGCTAGTTTGTGGTTATCATGTTTCTTCCGTCATTCACCGGGAACTAGCCGGTAATCTCCCGCCATGTTCTAGTTCAGCGACATCGGGAGGAGGTGACGAGAACCGGCCGCCTTCCAGGTGCCCACGAGCCAGGCAGCAGCAGCAGCAGCAGCAGACCCCGGAACTCGCAGCGACAGCAGCTAACGTTAGCTAGCTTTTTGTGTGACAGGCTGTCCTGCTGTCAAACCAGAAACTCTTCCCGCTGATAGAGTTTGTTTCCCCGCTTTTCTCTCCACGACGTCTCGCCCCCCGCCCTCTGGAGCTTTAAACCACTTCGCACCGCAGTTGCCGTCACTTTTCACCCACTTGTGGAGCCGGGAGATGGCATCGAGGGGAGGCTTCCCTGGTTCCCCGATGAATCCGGGTGTGAACCCCATGAGCGTCGGGCACCCAGCGGGCATGAGGATGACAGGAATGCAGCAGGCTCCGGCGGGATTCCCCCGGAGCATGAGCGGCTCTGCCCACTACCTCCAGGTCGGTCCCCGGGCTCCTTCTATCCGTGTTAAACCTGTTTATGTGACTTTTTTATGACTGTGGTAAGTTGTTAAAACACGCTTTAATGTTTTAAGAGTAAAACAACCTAATACATCTAGTTAAAATAAGTCAAACATATTAAAACAAACATCAGCCTCATCAATCATTAAATATCAAAGTGACTACTTCCGCATTTGATTCTTCCTGTAATCACTCACTGCTTCTAATATTACTATCTTTATTACTTGTTATTGTTATTATTATGATTAGTAGTAGTTGTAGTAATATAAATATAAATTAATATCGATTCTTCACTGTGTCTGAAACATTTGAATTTGATTCAAATTACTACTACAATTTCTTTTTGTGTGTGCGTGTGTGCATGTGTCTAAAAAGTGAGAATCACGTGGCCTCCTGTCAGTTAATGTCGAAAGTAAGTTTTATTAACCCCGCCATCTGTCAGCGCCTCCGCCTGCACGTGCTCCCCCCGGCTTCACCTCCTCCATCTGCGGGTCCTCGTGCTCCGGAGATCACATGCATTATTGTTGTTGTGGTGGTTTTCAGTTGGAGCCATATGGGGTCAGACATATGTTTTTGAATGAGGGGGGGGGGGGGGGGGGGGCACAGTGTGAAAGTGTGCAGCAGAGGAAATTAGCTCAAATGTTTAAAAAGGATCTTTAACATCGCATTCAAACATTGATAAAATATGTATTATAATATCATTAGGTCTGTGAAAAGCATGTACACGTTTTACATAATTGTTACCCTGATATTCTTGATATATTATGAGTTTGAATGATCCAGCAATCTAATTATTGTTGGCCTCAATTTAATTATCTATTAATTATCAATTAAATGGAGTACTAGAAGTACTAGATATAAGTAAGGGGATCTGGAAAGAGAAATTAGATTTGTTCACAGCGATGTGTATTTTTTACAGCACTTCTTCTTATTCTTGTGATTGTGAAATTATAGCATCAACCTCCATCCTTTTGTCTCTAGCGCCAAGGGATGCCCCCCGGCAGGATCGGGGGCCCCATGGGGTCAATGGGGAGCCAGCTGCCTGGTCCCTCCTATGGGAACATGCCCATGCGGCCGGGCATGGGGCCTCCGAGCATGGAAGCCTCGAGGAAGCGGTTCCTTCATCAGCATCAACAACACCAGCAAGAGGCGCTGGGAGGAGGCCACAGACGAGGGTAAACTGGGGAGAAGTGAGAGTGTTTGTGTGAGGGAAGGAGAAGTAAGGGAGAGGAACATTCACCAAGACAGCTTGACGCCAAACCAATGAATAGATATATGGATTTGTTTTCCTAGCTTATTTATATTTCTTTCATTTAAAGAAGGTGCAACATATAGGTCATTTTGTATTACATTTTCAAGTTTCTTAGTACGAGCCCTTAAAATCTACTTGTGGAATTTTCAACCAAATTTTCGTCCTTTTTCATAACTTTGAATACAGAAAACCTAATTGTCTGATTTTGAAGGACTACAACAAACAACTGGTGTAAATCCGCATCTTTATAATATTGTTATTTTGCTATTAATGGTTCCAGAGGATCATGGACAGTTATACAGGATGCTGTAAAGAGGGAAGTGCCATTATGAAACTGGGTGTTTCATATGACCATGTTTGCAACACAATGTGTAATAAACAGGATATTCTGACCTAACGGTTAATAACCTTACCAAGTACAACACCTACAGGAAGGCCTTAAAATTTAAAATCTTACTTTTTTGTTGTACTTTGTGTGCTTGGAAGATTTATTAAATAAATATGATAATTTGTAGGGTAAAATCTATTCAAATTATAGCTCATAGTAAAACAAAAATTCAACCATTGTGTGTTGTGAATGCATATTTTTATACATGTCATCACAGTAGTAACATTGTCCCAGTTATAAATAGAAGAACTGCTATATTTTCCCGCTGTAGTTCATGGACATTAAAACAAAGCTACTCTTTATAGATGTTTTCTGTACTGAACTGTACTGCTGTACTCAGATCAGATCACACGTGGAACGGAGCATCTCATGACTGACATTTGCCTTCAAAGCAGCAGACACACGAGCAGATATTTCTGACTTCAGTGACGCCACGCTCATAGATGTGGCGAGTCATGATGAGAGGCAGCGTTTACAGTTTTTCATGCACAATGATCCTCTTGTTTTAAAGGCTTATTTCATAACAACAGATCTCAGTATAGAAGGATTCACGAGCCACAAGGCTTGAAGCAACATCCTAAATTCTCATTAGAGAGGGGCGAAATTCAATTTAGTCATAATGAGGGGGAACTGTGTGATTTAATTTCAGAAACAAAAGTGCTCTTATGAAGTCGGTAGCGATGATAACTGGGAGCCCGAGGTGCTTGTTCGAGGGAGTTAATGAAGAGACAGCAGTGGCCAAGATTTTCTTATCGCACTTTGAAGTTTTCACAAATTATAATCGAATGAAGTGAATTGGGTCTTTCGGTTAGCCCTGTGTTAGTCTGGTATCTGCCAGTGAGTCAGTAATTGGTCAATGAAGGTCATATTTTAAAGAGGGCTAATGCTAAATGACGCAACAACATTGACAACAGAGTACAGAACGTCCTTCTCTAATTAAATCCAATTATCCTTGGATTTTTTGAAAAAGCTTGTTTTTACCTTGGAAATCCTCACATTTCATATTTTCTGTGTGATTCAGGGCAAAAAGACGTAAAATGGCAGATAAGGTTCTCCCGCAAAGGGTAAGAAGCTTTTCATTTCCTGATTCAAGTGCTGGATGGAACCAGTTTACCTTGAGTTGTCTGTAATTACTTGTAACCTAACATCCTATCACGTTCTATTTAGATTAGAGACCTGGTCCCTGAATCCCAGGCCTACATGGACCTCTTGGCCTTTGAGAGGAAACTGGATCAAACCATTGCCCGGAAGCGCATGGAGATTCAGGAAGCCATCAAGAAGCCAATAATGGTATCTCCTCGTGATAGTGCATTATCAATAAGGACATTTAATAACATGTTTCAGTTAATCTGGTGACACGTGGGCACAGGAGAGGAGCAGTGGGTGTGGATTCATTCCACAGCTAAACACATTCTAAAGCAGCTCCTTTGTCAGAAATAAAACAGAAGAGCAACTGATGTATCCGTTTACAGTGCAGCCAAACAAGTATTTTAATAAAGACGTCAGTCAACAATAATGTGGTCGGCCCACAATAAAAGCCTCTCTGTTTTCCAGCAGCTGAATTTTTGTAATGTGAAGCAGCAGCAGTAGGAACTTTGCATTAACAGTAACTTGATATCGCTTCATGAAAGAGAAAGAGCGAGGCAGGTTTGGGATTATAACAGTGATGCTGGATCATATGCAAGCATCATTTTCAGTGAATCTGTTATGGGTAGAAATTCAGCATATATTGTTTTCTATAACTTATAATCATTTTAAAAGACCCATTTCTGACTGCCGTGTGCAGTTACACAAAATGCCTAGTTGCTAAATGAATCTGATTCAGATTTCTTATAGATCGTTATAATTTGAGAACCACCGTTTTTTACTGGAACTCATGATGCATCTGTTTGTTCCTCTCGCAGCAAAAACGCAAACTCAGGATCTACATTTCCAACACATACACACCCAGCAAGCCCGAGGGCGAGGAGGCTGAGAAGGTGTCGTCCTGGGAGCTGCGAGTGGAGGGAAAGCTTCTGGAGGAAGTATGTGAACAACACGGCCGTTACATATGAATGTTTCTCGCCCTGTTTCACAATTGTCTCCCCGTGGTCTGACTCCCAAGTATTTTGGTCTCTGGTTCTGTGTTTCTGAAAACTTCACAGTCACTCAGCTCTGGTTGGCCCGGGTCCTTGGCTCAACCACGCAACCAGATGTGTGTGTTTGCAGCTCTGCTCGCTCCACCTCACAACTCCTGACATACACACACATGCGCTCACACACACAGACTCATGTTCTTTTTGAGACAAGGAATTGAAACCATTGGCCTCTACATACCAAGAGCTGACATGCCTCCCCTCCCTCCATCAGTTCCAGCACAACTCATTGTGTCGTCTGGGACCACATGAAGGATCCTTTTTTTTTCTTTCTCCCTGTTAATGATTCTCCTCTGGCTCTTTGGGCTAGGCATGCGTAGGAGGGTTTTTTACATGGAGAAACTGAAAAAGAGCCAACGTGAGGGAAGGAGTAAAAGGGGACGTGTTGTGCAAACAGTTTCGCTGGGCAGGGGAGAGGGTGGGGGTGCAACAGCTTTTTCTAGTTGTCTCCAGTTGACAGAGTACAATAATCACATATATGCCTGTATATGCTCTCTTTTCACGCTCTTTTTATGCACTTTGTAATTCTAGACCGGCAAGCAAAAGAGGAAGTTCTCATCTTTCTTCAAGAGCCTGGTGATTGAGCTCGAGAAGGAGCTCTATGGACCCGACAACCACTTAGTAGAGGTATTACAAAATGACACAAGTATTTGATGGCACATAGACACACAAGCTCTGGAGCTCAGATGGAATCAATCAAAATTTGGAGCACTTCCTTTTTGAGCCAGTGTGGGAGAGAGAGCAAGAATTCTTGAATGCCTGTTATTTTAATTAATTCCACAGAAACTATTAAACCAGAACCTTTTGAGAAAACATTTTGATTGTATTTATGCCTGAAAGTCGTTTTGATATTGTTAAGATAACTGTATAAATAGTGGGCTGTTATTTGATAAATGTGATCACAGTGGACAAAACAAAAAAGAAGTCAGTCGATATTTTACTTATTTTATTATTTGTTATATCTAACAGTGGCATAGAATGCCCACCACTCAGGAGACGGATGGATTCCAGGTTAAAAGACCTGGTGATGTGAATGTTAAATGCACCCTACTGCTCATGCTTGACCACCAG
The DNA here is from genome assembly GCF_949316205.1 of Platichthys flesus. Classification (NCBI taxonomy): domain Eukaryota; kingdom Metazoa; phylum Chordata; class Actinopteri; order Pleuronectiformes; family Pleuronectidae; genus Platichthys; species Platichthys flesus. Next base: position 16,406,960 of record NC_084964.1, on the reverse strand, counting down.
GTATGTGCACATGCACCCCCACAGTAACACTAACACACAAACCAGTTATAAGTTACCAGTTGCAACCCTGGCTTGTAGGAGCTGGTCAAACTATTTCCACCTAACTTTGTGTCTGGCCGAATCCCTTCTTTTTTTCTCAGCCCCCCCAGTACAAACTGGATCCACGGCTGGCTCGTCTGCTGGGTGTGCACACGCAGACCCGGGCCAGCATCATGCAAGCCCTCTGGCTCTATATCAAGAACAACAAGCTGCAAGATGGCCATGAGAAGGAGTACATCAACTGCAACCGCTATTTCAGACAAGTACTGCAATATTTTCTTATGTCTATAATAGATGGCACAGTGATGGAGAGACAGGAAACAGGGTTAGAGAGGAGGGGAGTGACGTGAGCCAGCCGGCTTTTTTAATATTTGAGGAGATAAAGGAATAGCAAAACATTACCTTTAACATGTCCGACATTATCTGTCCTCTAAACAAATGTTTTTCAGATCTTCAGTTGTCCTCGCATGAGGTTCGCTGAGATTCCCATGAAACTGGCGGGCCTGCTGCAGCATCCTGACCCCATCATCATCAATCATGTCATTAGGTAAGGGAGTGTGGATCATTATCTCTCTTCCTCTGGGTTTGTTCATGTGTTAGAATGAGGCTGTTAAACGTTGAAGTCAACCTCACTCATGTGTTACTACAGTCCTGCTCAATGTCTGTCTTTCTGTCTGTGTGTCATCTGTGAGCAGTGTGGACCCCACAGATCAGAAGAAGACAGCTTGCTATGACATAGATGTGGAGGTGGACGATCCACTCAAAGGCCAAATGAACAGTTTCTTGTCCTCAACAACCAACCAACAGGAAATTGCTTCTCTGGAGATGAAGGTAAGGGCCACCAGTCAATATCTGATACCTGCATTGTAGAATAATTCTTATAAAGGGGGGAAAGTTTGTTAAAGGTGCATTTACCAATTACTGTACTATGGCTGTGTTCTCTACAGATCCATGAGACCATTGAGTACATTAACCAGCTGAAGACAGAGAGAGACTTTATGCTGAGCTTCAGCAATAATCCACAGGACTTCATCAAGGACTGGCTCAAGTCTCAGAGCAGAGATCTGAAGGTAAACACAAACAGAATAAATAAATACTTATTTGAAAAAAGAGGTTTAATTATCAGTTGGAAGCTAAAACAATATTTAACCAATGAAGCAGTATAATTATATTAAATTAGTTTAATGTCTAGGTTCTTTGCCAGTAATGTTAAAGTGCATGAAAAGGTTATTAGGATGGCTTGTTAGATTAATATAGTATTTGTAGTCATATGTTAGATAATACCTTTCTTATTTAATATCCCCCACTTCTTCACCCTGAAAACTGTTGCTTCATTTGAATTTATTTGACTATGTTATATGTTATACATATATTCATATTATTTTATTTAATATTCCCCACTCCTTCACCCTGTAAACTGCTGCTTCATTTAAATTTGACTTTAATTTGACTATGTTATATGTTATACATATATTCATATTACTTAATTTATTATTCACTTGACTGTGTTATATGTTATATGTTACAATGTTATGTTATGTGTTATGTTACATAGTATGTTATTTTTTTGTCATTTTGTAAAGTCGCCTACTGCGTAGATATTTGCCTGCCCTGTCGTAAGAATTTCACTGCTCCGATGACGCTGTCATTGGTGCATGTGACAATAAACTTTGATTTGATTTGATTTGATTCTTTTTCCACCAGGTGATGACGGATGTGACAGGAAACCCAGAGGAGGAGAGGAAGACGGAGTTCTACGAGGCGCCCTGGGTTCCAGAGGCAGTGGGCAGATACGTTTACTCCAAAGTAAGGAATTACAGAGCCTGATGCATCCCCTGCATGATGAATCATGTTTCATGAGGGTTCAGCTGATTGTTATTGGTTGTAACTGTGCACTGGTCTGAACTGTTACCACTTCTTTGTTGTCAGGTGCAACAGAGGAGACAAGAGCTGGAGCAGGTGCTGGGGATCCGACTCACCTAAATATTCCATATTCCAGAGGAGCCACAGCCAACTTGAGTTCAAACCTCAAATGTTAACCCTTTTCTTGCATTCACATTGGAATCAGCTTCTGAAAGACACAAGCTAATGTTGCAGCTTAAGTGTTCACTATGCATTCCTCACCGACATGATATGAGAAGTGTGAATTTATACATGTTTCTATTGTGTTTGCCATAGATACTCATTTAAAAAGAGAGTTTAAGGGACTAAAGAGGTTAGTTCCATGTCCTTAATAACACGTTTTCCTTGCATTGTCTGTGAGATTGAGCCTTTAAAATACTCTTTGCCTTGATTTGCAGTATATGTTCTTTATGGTACATTATGCTTAGCACATTGTAAGCATCGCTGCTGTTGACGTGGTTTTCACCGTCACTTTGTCGCTCTTTTGAACGGGTTTCTGTTTACTTTCATATATTAAAGCCATAACCTTTAAATAGGAAGAAGACAAAACTGATGTCTGGTAATATCTCAGTAAAGAAGAATTTGCAGGCATGTTTGAATTACTTCATTATAATATATCCATGTATTCAAAAGTATATTTGTAATGTTTTTGATTTTATCCTTAAAATAATCCAGCAGTTCACAAGATGTCTCGAGCCTTAGATAAGAAGCTTTTAAAGCCAATAGTAGTTTTGCAGGTGTTGGTGCTGTTTTATATCAGTGGATGTGTCATTTGAAATGCTTTGTAAGTAACAGGGATTTCCTGGAAAGCTCGACTCTGGGGGAAAATTGAGCTTCTAATTTGTACAAAGACATGATTCTTACTCTGTTGAGCTTTAATTCAGCTGTTGTGAATGTTTACATGCTGTTTTCATTTGTTTTTTTGGGGGTAGGGGGGGTTGCATTGTTTTAATGCCAGAAAGAGGAATGGTGGATGGTCATTTGGGTTTGAGGGTTCCTCCTCTGACATCCACCTCCCAGCAAGCTTAACTGGTGATTGTAGCTTGTCAACTAAACAATGGAACACATTATTGTGTACAGTTCATTTTTTCATGTCTTCACTTTTCATTGAAATGCTATTTTCTTAAGGTTTTATATGAAAATATTTCCAGCGCTTCTCTTGAAACATTCCATGTCAGCAGATACCACTGTGCCTGTTTTGTGTCTAAGGCACTTTTGAGAAATATGTGTACAATGTGCTTTTTTGTACAACCTCTCTGTTTAATGTTTGCATGTTGTGTACCAATCAAATGTCCTTATCTTTTATAAATTTGGAGTGTTTTATACAATAAATATACTTGCAAATGATTGTTATATTGTCCTTCTTTAAGAGTCTATACTCCTATAGTTTAAGACACGTGTTTCTTTGAAATTACACCCATGTGACTGTTAAACAAAATTCAGTTTTCAGGTTCATCTAATGTAATAGTTGGTATTTTTTACCCTAACCCTAACCCTTTTAAATATACTTACATACCGTTAAATATCCATATCATATATATATATACCTATACCTATAACAGTTTATAAATGCATATACAGTATATGTATGCATTTATTTCAATATCTCCTACATAATGTACAAATAGTATATATCCTTGTGGAATCATCCTGGACCTCTCCACTTTACTCAAGAACATTTATCTACAGATAATATTCCTGTGTGTAGTGATTGTGAAAGGTGTATATTATTTAAAAATCCTCTTTATTTAATTTTTAATTTAATCTATTAATCTAATCTGTTTAAGAAAATATCTTACCCTATTTTTATACTTTCATGTGTTCTCTTGTCTACACCATTGGGACTTTCTGCTACAGCAACAAGGGAAGTTCCCCAGCATGGGATCAATACACTACACTCATCTCATCTTTTCTATAATAAAAGACGAAGGCCTCTCCTCATGCTGCACAGCCACAGAGCTGTGAGCATGTCGGTGCAGGTTCAGGAGCTCAAGCGTCTCAGAGAGCAGTAGTTTCAACCGGTACGGCTGCTTCTCACCTGCAGAGGAGCTGAGACACGTCTGCCACACCTCAGACAACCACCAGCCTCCAACTCTCTGCAGTCTCAGCTTGTGCAGTAACACTGGAGGGAATTTACTGATAACTTGCACAATGAATATTTGAGTAAACTCAGCTGTGAAACTCAACAAACTCTCAATAAAGTGAGTGAAACGTGCTTTTTAGAGCCAAAACTTCAGCTGGGACGAAAGGTGTAATGCTAAACCAGGACAACAGGGGGCGTCGTGTGAATTCAGTTCCTCTTCATAGTGACACTCAGCCGGATGCTCCTTTTGTCCAGCGGATGCAGAAAATTCAAGATGGAGGTGGACGGGATCGACCATGTAGGTGCTTTTTCTTTGCCGTTTGGCTCATTTTACTGGTTCATCGTCAGGGAAACGTCGCGACGAAGCGCCGAGGGGAGGATCTAGTTAGAATCGGACGTTAGTGACGATGCTCTGAACTTTTAACTCTCAGTTTACTCAACCACAGTGAACGAGCTGCGTTCAGCCGGTTTGCTGTCTCATTGTAGCTAACCCGGCTAGTTAGCCCGTGCTAGCTCCTCTGAATGACTGGCAGTTGTGTGTCCGCGTCAGCCGCCAATGTATGTTTAAGTTTATAATACACAACGGATACACAACAAAAAAGTACAAATTGTTATCACCTCATTAATAGCGTTACTTTGTTAATGACAGTGACAGTTAGCTTAGGCGAGCTAACGTCAACTAGCGTTAGTTAGCAAATAACCTAGCTGGGTGATATTAGTGTTGTGCGGTTGTTCAGAACTACAGGACTTTGCTGACTGTTAAAATCTTAGTTGTGTCAACACTTGAACTCTGGTATGTTTGTGTGGTTAATGACGTCTGACAGTGTTTCAATAAGGCAATTACATCTGATTAGAGAATTTTCAATACGGATGATATTGACAATTATCACGATAAATGTCACTTTAAAGGTTCTTGCTCCTAAATAGATGCTGTGGTTTTAAACGTATAGCTCCTTACTGTGTTTACACAATGTAACAGGATTATATTGATTTGTATATAACCTATATGCTAATGATGAAAATGACACCGCGGTAATTATCCCTAAATGTGTGTATTAAATCTTGATGCCTATGTTTTAAATTTGATGATTTGTCTCTCTTACAGATGGAGATGGGCGACAGTAAAGGCGGCTCAGGTCTCCGGCAATACTACTTGTCAAAGATAGAAGAGTTACAGGTGAGATGAACTAAATGTGCAAATTTTAAACCGGTAAAATGGCTCCGATTGCTCAACTTTTGGTTTCCTGCAAATGCTGAACCTTTGTTTTCTCGCCAGCTGACGGTCAATGATAAAAGCCAGAATCTCAGACGTCTGCAGGCACAGAGGAATGAGCTCAATGCCAAAGGTATCCTGCAGTCCATTACTGTAACATCAATGTGTTTGAAAATGTATTTTCCGTTTAATGAAGCTCTACTGAAATGTGTTATTAGGTAGAAGGCACTCAGGTTTTTCTCTTTTCTTCATAGTACGTCTCCTTCGGGAGGAGCTGCAGCTGCTGCAGGAGCAGGGATCCTACGTAGGTGAAGTCGTTCGGGTGATGGACAAAAAGAAAGTGCTTGTCAAGGTATTTTGTATTTTTATTTGTATTCGGAGCTCAATCTATATTGAATGACAGTTGACAGTTTACATTAAAATGTATCTTCATGATTTTCAGGTGCATCCAGAAGGAAAATTCGTTGTGGATGTGGACAAGAACATTGACATCAATGATGTAAGTATTATAGTTGTTGTAACTGTGATAATGTTTGCAAGATTAATTTCATGATTGGTATTTACGAGTTCAAGCATTTCATCGCTCCTTTCACTTCTGCTCCAGGTGACTCCCAATTGCCGCGTGGCTCTGCGTAACGACAGCTACACCCTGCACAAGATCCTGCCCAACAAGGTGGACCCTCTGGTGTCCCTCATGATGGTGGAGAAAGTGCCGGACTCCACCTACGAAATGATTGGTGGCCTGGATAAGCAGATCAAAGAAATCAAGGAAGTTATTGAGCTGCCTGTCAAGCACCCAGAGCTGTTTGAGGCTTTAGGCATTGCTCAGCCCAAGGTGGGTGACTGACCAGAGAGCTGATCACACACAAGCACATTTTTTATTTTAATGTACTGATTCTTAAAGAAAAGAGGGATATTTTTTATTTAACAAAGCTCTAGTCTTATGTTGTCTGCATCTGTCAGAGTAAATAAGATTCTGATTACTGACTTTGTGTTTGCAGGGTGTGCTGTTGTACGGCCCCCCAGGTACTGGAAAGACCCTGCTGGCCAGAGCCGTGGCCCACCACACCGACTGTACCTTCATCAGGGTGTCCGGCTCTGAGCTGGTCCAGAAGTTCATCGGAGAAGGTGCTCCCCTCTGTCTTACACTAATCAATTTCACATCCATTATTTTGATTAGAACTTATCAAAAGCATCTGGCCGTCTGTCCTAATTCCTCCCTCTCTTGCCCCAGGTGCCCGTATGGTGCGCGAGCTGTTCGTCATGGCCAGAGAGCACGCCCCCTCCATCATCTTCATGGACGAGATCGACTCCATCGGCTCGTCTCGGCTGGAGGGCGGCTCAGGTGGTGACAGCGAGGTGCAGAGGACAATGTTAGAGCTTCTCAATCAGCTGGACGGCTTTGAGGCAACTAAGAACATTAAGGTATCAAAACACTGTTTCTGGAGCATTCACATATCTGATTATTGTCACAGTACACTTATGTGTATTTCATTAAATGGTTTCTTAAATCAAATATATTTACCTAAATGTAGTTTCAGAGTGTGCAGCCTCAGTACATTATTTCGTTTGGTTACACTTTTTTAGTTGGTACACACTTATTTCTGCTTGGTTATAAAATGTATTAAATATTTATATACAGCTTATAAATGCTAAAAGGAGGTAGAAAAAAACGGATTTGTTCTCAATCGACTTTTTGTTTATACATCTTGACTATTCAAGTACTCCATTAACTTTATCGGTTTGTTTTTGTCTTAATTTGGCTAAAATGCACCCCCTCTGTTCCTGCAGGTCATTATGGCCACCAACCGTATTGACATCCTGGACTCGGCTCTGCTCAGACCAGGCAGAATCGACAGGAAGATCGAGTTCCCCCCTCCCAATGAAGAGGTAGACACTTGCACAGGACTTTTACACAGGTATACGTGCAGTGGGAGGTTTTGTGTCTGAGTAATTTTAAATGTTGCACCATTTTAGGCCCGTCTGGACATCCTGAAGATCCACTCGAGGAAGATGAACCTGACCCGTGGCATTAACCTGAGGAAGATCGCAGAACTGATGCCTGGAGCCTCTGGTGCTGAGGTTAAGGTGAGTTGCTGCAGTGAATGGTGGCAGTCTGGTGTGAAATGAGGTCGTACACAATTTTAATTTCCTTCTTGTTTGCTCGTCAGGGTGTTTGCACAGAGGCGGGTATGTACGCTCTGAGAGAGAGGAGAGTTCACGTCACCCAGGAGGACTTTGAGATGGCTGTGGCAAAGGTTAGTAGAATAAACTCTCCTTTCCTGAATAGAAATACTCTAATCCTGCACCTACTTTTTAATTATTTTATCCTTTTCTTACACAATTAACCTTTCTACCTCTACCTGCCTATTGACCCTGCTCTCCCCTCTCGTCCCCAGGTGATGCAGAAAGACAGTGAGAAGAACATGTCGATCAAGAAACTGTGGAAGTAAAGGGCCTTCTGTAGTTCTTGCACACGACGCAACAACACATGTATATTTTTCTTCTTTTTCGTTTATGGTTTGTAATTGTTGAGTCATTCTAAAGTAAATGGTTTCCCCAAATAATCCTGGATGGATCGTGAGTTTTTTCCCCCTCAGTTTTCTATAAATAGAGTTGCCAACAGAAAACATCTTCACCAAACTTGTTTAATTCAGTCACATCAGGTAACAGCACAGTTCAACGTGTTCAATATGGCACTTCACATTATAGCTGCTACAATAGACGTTTTGGGTCTTGGAACACACAACAGCAGATTCTTGCTTTAGGAACTTTGTCCTGCATGCATGTGCTTCCTGCCTGTCGGAGCTGATCTACTGCCACTGTACAACATAGATATACAGTATATTCACCTGCACTGTACCTGCAGTGATCAATCTAATCAAAACCACAAGATGTTCATACTGATGAAAGAAAACAGCTTTCAGAGATCGCTGATGTTCGGTTATGACTCAGCTCATTAACCTGTATCTGTGGAATGGTTATGGCAGCAGACGCTGGATCGCTGCAGCACTCTGATCCTCAGGCAGTTTTCCAAACTCGCAGTGTTTCACGGTTTGAATATGAAGCAGCCGGCCGTAGCTGAGCAGACTAGCTCCTGACCCAGGACACAGGCACCCACTGAGGCTCCATCTGCACCCTCTCCAGTACGACCTGGAGCTCTGCTAAGGCACTGACTGGGTCCTCTTTCACCAAAACATAGTCCATCCAATGGCCGTAGCTCTCTTCCATCTCCTCCGCCGACTGCTTTAATTCCTGTTTATCGTCCTACTCAGCAAGAGGAGAGAGACGTAGATTCAGAGCAGCTTTTAAAATGATACCACCTTCTTCAGAGCATATTCTTTGATGTAAGGCTGCAGTCAATGTTACCAAGTGTTCTGTGAGCAGTGTTTCTATGTGACTCACCGTTAAGCCCAAGCTGAGAGAGGAACAGGAGCCGAGCGGTTTCCTTTGACTGTCATGGACGCGAGGTCGCACAAAGACTACGTACGGTTTGAAGTCAGCAGCACGGAGAGTCTTCAGGGCCTGAAAGTGAGGGAGGAACAAAAGACCCAATGATTCTAGCAGAATTTGAGATACTACATCTACTGTACAGTTAAAACGTTGTGTTTTTGGTTTACTCAGCTAATAAAACCATAGTGAACAAAATCTTTAAACATTGACTGTGCATTCAAACCATAGACAATATAAACATGGACAAGACGTCTCCACTTCCTCCCAATATCTAGAAATGCCATAATATCCTAGATTTGCATTTGGAGGAGGAGTCTGTGCTGTAGCCATCATAGGAAGAAGCTGTGGCATTTACTTTTACTTTCTAGTTTGATCTGGTTTATGGTTTGGCTTCACCTCGGAGGAGCTGTCATGTCCGACCATCTTTACTTTCAGTCTGATTCAAACCAGAGGTGTGGAAAAAAAGCCAATAACATTTCACAATGACAGTGACACTTTTTTAATAGAGATACAATGAGCTGCTGTAAACTCAGGGTATGAGACAAGCTATGATCCTGACAACTGAGGGGATGAGACACTTAAAAATAATATTCCACATTATATACACAGATTTTTCTCTCCAGTACTTTTTGAGCGATTGGTCTGACCTCTGGTTGCACGTCCACCAAACAGACTTTGTTTTGATCCAAAACTCTATGGATGGATTCCAAACTGGTGCCGTACAAATTATCTTTGTACTCCCCGTATTCAATAAACCTGCAGAAACAATAAAGAACAATTTGGTAACGAGTAATTACATATCCTTGAGGGCTTGTTAATCAGTTTCTCTGCTTGAGCGGCTTAATTGTTAAATATAAAAAACAAACCATTTGGTTTATTTTCTTTTTTTTAATTCTGTGTCTGACACTTACTTGCCGCTCTGGATGTCGGCCTCGAACGCTGCTTTCGAATTGAAGTGGTACTCCACTCCTTCTCTCTCGTGACCCTTCCTGGCTCGAGTGGTGTCTCGTGTTGGAACACAGGCAGGAGGACATTGTGGGGGGGGAAGATGATTACTCAACATGTGTGTGTTTGAGTGCACATTATTAAGTAACGTGCAAATCGGTATGGTTTCATATCCTCGCATTCATACTCACGAGGCACGGCCAGACCGTAGCGTCGAGGATTCTCAGCTATCACCTTCTGTTTGAGTTCGGAGAGCCGAGCTCCCAGGGAACCTGTGAGCAGACGAGTGACAGGAGAGACTTGTGTAGTGTGGTCACGTGCCAGGAATATACCTACAGCCACATTAACAATATATCACTGAACTCCACATCAGCAGACCCACCTATCAGTACTATGAGGCGCGGCCTGTCACCGGGGCGGGGCAGGTATTGTGTCACTTCTTCATAAATCAGGAAATCGGTGTGATTGGCCTCTGGAGTGTGAGCTTCACTGGCGGATCCATGGCGCTCTTTCCGGTGGCGGAGGCTCCTGCGCAGGCTGGCTGTGGTCACACACGCACAGAGGTAAGATGGACAAACATCTGGACACACGCTCGTCTTACACACAATTCAAGAAACATGTCACACTCCCTGATAAATAAAAATGAAATCCTGAGCCATAGAAAACACAACACAGCAACTGAACACCACCAGAAGAAATCAGTAAGTGTACCTGAGTAAAAATCCCATGAGAAAGCCTGGCCACAGAGGGCAGGGGCGGCCTTACTCTTGGGAGAGACTACAGCTTTTATCATTAGACCATTTATTCAACCAGCCTTTGTAAAGACGACGTGAAGCCATGCATGCTGCCTCTGACTCTTCACCAAACACAAGCCAAGCAGCTTGAGCACGTAGCGTGAGGAAGAGCGTGTGGAGCACAATGAGATCAATGAGATGACACTGTGAGCAGCTCGGTGGTTTTTAGCGTCGTGCACGAAAAGTCGCTGCCACAAGTGTCCTTTGAGCTTCGTGGCGACAATAGTACGGTGGCCCAGAGAGCTCAACACACTGCAATTTCAGAAAACAACTTTTGAAGGAAGTCTGAAGGAACGCCACAAAGCATTGAACTACAGCCAGGTTCATCACTGTTTTAGGTCCCCTGGAAATATTTCTGTTGTTGTTTTGACAATTTGCAGTGTGTTTCTGTTTTTGCGGGTGTGTTTTAAAATTGAAGAAGTTGTCTTAATTATAGCTGATAAATGTTTTACTGTTTGGTGGAGGTATACAACCATGGATTTGGTCAAAGCTGTAGCACTAACATTAAACAAGGAATGACTTAAATGTGCACCTTACTGAATAAGTAACTGTGCATGGATGTTGGACATATAGCTGTTCCCTCTGTAGCCTCTTTATGGCCCCTGATCCTGGACCTGCCACTGAACGCAGCCATTTGCAGTACAGACAAACTGAACTGAACAATATCCTGAAAGACGGATCTGAAATGAAGCTGCTGTGCATCAGATTAAATCTGCATGATTGAAAAATGATGCAAAGATGAGGTAAAGGTCAAACTGGCTGTGGCAGCGGTTTCCAGTCATTTTAAGCCTGATGATTAACAAACTGCTGAGATTGGAACTGGGCTGAGAGGACGACCTGGCTCAGATCAGCTGTGGTGAAAAAACTCTCTTTGCATGATGGATGTTTCTTTTGAACCCTGACTCTCAAAAACCAAACCCATAGCGAAGGACAACAACAACAACAACAACACCTAAGGTATGGTTTGCAGCTTCTAAAAGAAGGGATGGGTTAGCACACACAGAGATGCGATGCGGCAGTGATCAGTAGAAACTCACTGATTGTGCCTCCTCACCTATTTCCTTTCCATTCAGAGAACCCTCACTGCCACAGTCTTCTGTGGGACGGCAAGCAGGAAGAGAAGACAGGGTAAGAGCGGGGAGGGACAGGTCCACGTGGAGGGAAATCACATGTCAGGACACAGCAGGTTAGGACTCAGATTGACAAGGGGGGGGGGGGGCAACAAAAAAAGCAAAGTACAGCGACAAAATAAAGTTCACAAAAATCGATGAGTTTGGGAAACTGCATCCACAAAAACATGAGCTACTTTCAGACATGAACTGAACTAAAGACATTTTCCTGAATTTCCTTAAAAATTGAATGTGTGACGGTTCCAGTTTCTCTAATGTGACGATTTGCAGATTTTCTTTGCATCATGCGGTTATAAGCTTTTTATCTGTCGGGGGAAGATGTGTCTTCAGCCGCTTTCACACATGCACTGAGCTCCAGAACATTTCCCTGATATTTTCCGGAGCGGCCTTACACAAGAAAGCCGTTTCCTTCAGATATTTTCCCAGTAGCCACCTGGTCACATGTCCTGAAAATGTCCAAGTGAGCCCATGTGAGAAAACAGCAGAGAAATGTCCCTTTCATGTCTGAGAACAGCGAAGTGGTCGGACCGGAGACGTCTCGTTCACGTACCTCTGTCAGTACGATCATCTGAGGGCAGCGATGCAAGGGACAACACACAGAGTCACTGTGTTACAGAACATTACAGCCACGGTTCTGTGTTCTCATGGTTATGACGTAAACAGTCTCAAATTTGATTATAAAATGTTCCAAATGTCACATCTGATTTTAATCTCTACATTAAAATCCCTTACAAAGTTATCCAATGTTACTTATATGTTAGTTAAAGAGTCTATACAAAATAAAGGCCATTGCACTACAGAAATGTTTTGCATTCACTTGAGATGAGAGCTTTAGTTTGTAAAAGTTAGAGACACAAGAAAAGAACTTGGACGTTACCACCGTCCGTCGTTTTTCAGACCACTTTGTTTCATTTAACTTTTTTAAAAATTGGATTAAGGATTGAAAACGATGGATTAGGGTTGTTTTATTTTAGATTAACATCAGATCCCCTGTTCTCCTACATAATCTCTCTTTCTGTGTCTCCTTACTGAGAGTAGATGTGACCTGCATCATGAGCTGTATCTGTGGATCTAAGCTTCTCGTACATATAAGGTCAGAGGAGTTCATCGTGATTAAAGGGCTGAAGCAAGGCTCACATGTCGAAGGTTTCAGGGACACAGGAGACGGAAAGGAACCCATTTTCATTCTGTATCTGAGACGCCTGAGAAGAAGAAAATAAAAAGATTCATTATTGATCTGATGAAAGGTGAGAAGTTAGTTATTTGACGGATGATTTGATGAAGGCTACCTCTCCTGGAACTGTGAGGAGGGGATGAGGGCGGCACGCAGGTTACAGTCGCCCACTCTCTTGGCCTGCCACCAGGTGGCGTCCTCGTGGCTCACCACCTGAAGAATGTCTCCCCTCTGAAAAGGAAGTCCTGCCTCTTGACACGGTGTGGCCCTGTCCTCGAAGGGAGTGTAGTCAAACAGAGCCCGAAGGTAGACCTGCAGGAGTAGTGGGACCTTTTTCTTTAACTTTTTAAAGCCATAACATCTCCTCAAAAGTGAGGCCAAATCATCTTAATCGCCCCCTGGTGGCTGGCTGTAGTATATGTCACTAACCAAGGCAAATTACTTATTTTATAGAAAAATTTGCTGCATTTTTGTATAACAGAAGGAGGTAAAGCATCATCATCTATCGTTAAATTAAAGCTATTGAGTTCCCAAAGAAAGATATGATGTGTAGGTGAGTTTCAAAGAAGATTCTTGGTTTGGCTGTTGATGCTAAGCTAACTGACAACTGGCTGCATTCTTCTAATGAATGCAATCGATGGGTGCACATCTTCTGATATAAAAACATGAAGGTAGTCAAAGATAGCTACAAACACCACCATGCGGTCGTATGACTCCACCAACCAGTGCTGTTTCAGCTTAAAGGTTTTTGGAGAATCATATGAGGTCACTGTGACCTTTGACCTCTGAAATCGAATCAGTTAATACGTGAGTTTAAGTGAACATTTCTACTGAATTTGAACTAATTCCCTCAAGTCGTTCTTGAAATATCGGGTTCACAACGATTGAGTGGTCACAGAACTTTGACATTTTCCTTTAGTATATTGAATCACAAAGTCCTCACCCTGCTTTCCCTCAGTTCGTCTTCCTCTGCAACAGCTGGGATGATTTTGAGCGTGATGGAGCCTTGTGACTGCGACTGGTGAGAAACATCACAGCAGCTCCGTCATCCACAGGAATCCTCAGAGTCTGAACTATAGTACGACGCTACGTGGAAAAGTATTTGGTGTATTTTGATCTTTTACCAGAATCTGACTTATTTCATCCGGCCTCTTGTGGGTTATCAGGTTCCCGTTGACCTCGCGAAGCTCGTCCCCGACGTGCACCAGACCTGGAAACACACACACACACACACACACACACACACACACACACACACACACACACACACACACACACACACACACACACACACACACACACACACACACACACACACACACACACACACACACACACACACACACACACACACACACACACACACACACACACACACACCAAACAAAAGGAGAATCCCAGTGTGTTTATTAAAGTTATTTTTTAAAGTTAATAGCTCTTGTTTGTTATCTCAAAATATGCAATCTCGTGGTCCTAATCTCAGGGATTTGATCTCTTTTGACAGTTCATGTGGTTACACAACGTAATCCCCCCAACTTCTCTGTCAGTGGTGACAAAGAGTTTCACACGCTCAGCAGGAGTCAGATTGTTTCCTCACGGCACTCTGCTGCTGCAGTCAGAATCGTATTCACCGTCTTATTCAGAGAGAGCAAAGGAAGAACACATCTGACTCTTGAGTCGTGATGTTTGACGTCATTGATCGTCTCACCGCTGCGGTCGGCTGCTCCTCCCCTCATGATTCTGGCCACGATCACGGCCCCCGTCGCATCGTCTCTCCGAATCGTCGCTCCCTGGGAGAAAAGAGGACAGATCAGATTTCCAAACACTAATCTTCAGTCCACTGCGCCGACACAATCCTCGGACAGGCCAGAGAGAGGTGGCTGGAACAGACAATATCCTGCTAAGAGTAAATACACAATCTCTTGTGCGGGTGGAGTTGTTGATACTCGTCTATGTTTGTGCTGGTAATTGTGTGGTTGAATCCCTCATTATGTATGTTTGTTGCTGTTTAGTCTCTGACAACACAAATCTATAAAAGGTCTCATGCTGTCACGTCTTCAGCTCTGAGGAGACTCTCACCAGAGGCTCCTTGTTCTTCACCAGCCGGACGATCTTCACCGACTCCTCATCCAGGTCATCATCCAGATCCTCCGGCAGCGGCGGCAGCACCGGGTCAAAGTTCTTCTGGGCCACCGTGTCGTGAGCTGACAGCATGGCCTGCATGAACAATCCAGCCACACATGCAAAGATTTAAAATAGCCTGATTGACGATGCTCATAAAGAAAGAGAGAAAAAAAAAAAAGCTTAAGCAAAACTCACAAACAATTCAAAAAAGGAGGAATAACATCTTCACTGGCTACTCTTAGCAATGAGTGTTCAGATTGCAGAGCCATCACTTCTCCTCACTGCCCAGAAACCCCAAAAACTTGAGCATATTCACATACCAGGGGCAGTTAGGACGTGTTGGGGCAGGAGGCTCTGATAGACCCGATGCTGCGGTTATTTAATAGATGATCAACTTAGAGCAAAATCAGGGGCAACTCAGGACTGACGGGTTTGAGAGGCGATGGCATTTAAGATATCGAGCCCCAGACGGAAAGAGAGTCGGGCACCTTGAGGTGAGGCGTGCTCAGCAGGAGAAGCAGCTCCCTCTCGTCCTCCTCCAGGGGGCCGTTCTGGAGCTCCTCAGCCACCTGATGATGAGGAAAATCACTGACATTTTAAAACAAATCCCACATCTCCTAATGAGTTACTTTAGAAAGGTGTGTTAGTGTTTAATCACAATACTATTTAATATTCAGATAGGGTTCAGAATGCACCTACGTCCTCTGCCAGACAGGAGGCGCTGTGCAGGACTGGAGTGGGGTTCTGTTTCTCGTAGAGCTTCAGTTTTTCATGGATCTGTGACGGAGCAACAAACATCAGCAACGTCCAGTATTTTCCTTATTAGGTAACATTTATGTTTATTATTATTCATTTACACTTTAAAAATCTACTCTTTTAAGTTTTGGGTAGAATGTTCTGTTAATGTTGCTGCTCTAGGTTCTTTGCTGCACAATAAATCACAAACACCACATATGTCAAAAGTCCCATTTCCTCCGATAGAGTACATCAGCTTTACCGTCATGAGGTAACCGAGGCTCTTCTCACTGAAGACGTCTTTGAGGAAGTGGAGGTCATCTTTGTGTTTGGCGCCCGGGTGGAGCTGAGAGGTGAGCAGGGCCAGGGTCTCATGCAGCCCTGCAGTCAATCAACAGTGTGTTGTGTTCAAGGACACACAAAAGGGGGCTGCACTCGATGCTGACAAGAAGCTTTGCTATTATTACAAATGCAGTAATAAAGAAGATGCATCGATTCACAGCGGATTAAAGCAGGGCGATAAAACGAAGGCAGTTATCAAATTATAATTAGCATAATATATATATTGATTTACTGCTTATGCAAGAAAAGAAAATTAATTTAGCTCAGGTTTTGGTTGTGACACCATTTAGGAACAGGTATAGGAAACTTCATGAAATATTATCTAAACTCCAGTGATGTTTGTTTGATATTTAAGCATGTGCATGATTTATAAGGTGAGCATAAAGCATCAGAGAGAATGAAGAAGTAGTTTGAGCGTATGTTCAGCTGTACCTTTGCTTGTAGACACGATGGGCATGGCTTCAATCATTCAGAGGAGGGTGCAGAGGGGGGAGAACAGGGAAGGGGGGAGGAAGGCCTCTTTAACTCTCTTCTCTTCTCGTTGGCCTCCGAGGAAAATCACCAGCACAACTGGGGATAGAAAAAAAACACCCACACTTACTTACCCTCAGGAATATGGTTTGTTTTTGCAAAGAAGAAGAGTTTTATTAGCAATCTACTGTGGGATTAAATCTGAGACACATATTTCTGCAGATATTTAAAAAAAGATACAAACTGGAAAGACGATAGATGCTAATTGATGCTAATAAAGAGAAGAAACCTCTATGACAAACTAGAGGTGAGGAAAAAAAACATCATCCATCTCCTTTAATAATTCCTCCTTCCAAATTAATATAAAATGTAAATACATTCAAAAAGAGCCACAACCTGACAGTGATGAATCAACCCATTACTGCGCTGATGGAATAATTAATAGCTGCTCTCATTACTGAGTCTCCCGGTGTTAATTTCACTTCATAACGAGCGGCCGTCCAACGAGAGGAGACGGAGACGGAGACAGAGACCGACCACTTTCCTCCTGTAGCATCCTTCAGATCGGCTGTCACCCTGGCACCGTCATACCGGTAGTAATGCCTTCCTTTGTGTAAAACTCTAGAGTCTCGTTGATGATGCCTTTCATTATCGCCCTGTTGTTGTGTCACATTGAAGCATGTGGCCTCACATCATTTACATTAACTCAGCACAGCATTACATCATTATGAGTCTCTGAATAAGAGTTTTAAAGCAAACGCAGAATCTGAAATCATAACTGTCCAACTAGTGTGGGTTCTGCCAGTATAAAGTTGCTGGGTGCACTGGTTAGATCATCGTCCACATTCTTAATTAACAGCTGCACATGGCCGCTTGCTGAATACCTGCTCTAACCCTGAACCAGTGACGAGTGGCTGTGTAGGTGGCTCGAGGGGCCGAGACCCCAGCACCAGCACTCGTCTGTGGGAGGGTCGCAGCGATAAGATGCCAGTTGAACCCACAGCAGCACGTACGTGTGTGTGTGTGTGTGTGTGTGTGGGCTTGATCTGAAAACTCATGCCCAGGCTGAGGGGCATTCATGAGAGCAGTTATTCATCACATCCAATTTCCCCAGCAAAACAGCATTAACTCTATCGAGGTACACGGAGCAGAGCCGGATTAAGGTTGTTTGAAATCCACGATTAAATCCAGTCAAAGGTCCAGAACACGCCAGCATTAGTTAAACAGAACAGTCGGGGGGGGCTGTGTTTTTACTTCAGTGATGTGATGTAGCTACACCGTCACTGCAAAGCTTCAGAGAGGAAAGCTCCTCAATCAACTCTCGCCAACAATAAAATGATATCAATATAATCCAATTTCAAAATACGATCAAGGGCCGATCATGGTTGTAGTCAGAAAGAGCTCAGGCTGCCTGTTTAAATGACAAAACATCCATGAAGTCAATTATCATGTCGTCCATCTTTACCTACAATCTATAGCTGTGTCTGAATTCGGACGCCCTTGGAAGTTGCATTTGAAGACAGAGGTGTGATTAGGTCCAACTTAAAACCAACAAGAAACAGCTAGTTCCAAAAATTGAGGTTTTGTGTGTTTTTCTGCTGCAACTTAGTAAACACACACAGCACTGCTGGAGCACGACATGACCTTTGACCTCTCCCTGTGAGCGACCCCTTAATCGGGCATTGATCATAAATCCCCCAGATTGATTCTGTCTAATGCTGCCCCGTCATCGGGATGTAAAACAAAATCCATTCTGCACATTATCAGACACACACACTCTGCAGAGCTGGTTTATAACTGGACGAACCAGCGGCTAATATCTATGTTTGTTTCTCTGTCAGTGGAACGACCATGAACCTCAGTGGACAAACAGATTAACAGCAAAGGAAAGCTACTTTAAAATGACTTTAAAAAAGAAGTTTGAATTGTCATAACAAAGGCTGGGTCGGGAATCAGCGAGAGCACAAATCTACCGACAAATCCCATATCATGTCTTTAGAGTAGATTAGTTTGATCCAGATAAAACTGCACATTTATTTTCCCGGAAATCACTTCTTCTCCGCCGCTGGCTCCAAAACAGCAGCTGCACTTTATCGTCCCTGTTTTAAAAGCAGTCATTTACCGATTTTGTATCGTTACAATTTGGAAATAATTCATGCAGTCAAGCGGCGGCGTGTGATGAATGCAAGGCTTCAGTTTCGAGTGGGTTTTAATCATTTGTGTTCTTTTCCTGTTATGACTCAAACTAGATGATGAAAGATTTTTTTGTTTTTTATCACTGTGCGTATTTGCGTTTCAAATCTGAGTCAGTAACATACAAACATACGCTAAATCTGGATATCGGAAGCAGTCTACTATAACAATGAATTGATATGTAGCCTCTATTTATGTTGGGGAGGTGATAAACTTCATTTTCCTGGTGTTCAAAGGAAAAATCGGTTTTAGTTTTGCAGCCTCACAAACCATCCCCCGGTGTGTGTCTCCCTGCCGTCATTCAACCGCGCTCTCCTCTGCACACTTTCCAAGTTGCTGACCTTTCCCTCCATCTCCTCTTGCCCTCCATCAGACTCTCTCTCTCTAATCACAAGAGGCTGAGCGCAGATTAAACATCCTTCTGGGCCCCCCCTCCTCCCTCTCCTCCCTCTCTCACTCAGCGACTCTTCGGTCTAAATACTTGAGGTTCCCAGCGGCCATATGGTGGTATTAAGCGGCTCCCTTGATTTGAGACGGCATTTGTCGCGGCTGTGTGCATCACAGAGGATTTCAGTGAACACAATGGTGCCGATAAGAAAGAGCTGGTGGATTAGAAGAGAGACTGAAGAGCAGCGAGGACGGAGCGGAGCTGAGGAGCGAGCTCAGGTCTTTTCAGCGTCGCCTCTACATAAACGAACAGACTGATATTTCTTAACTCCATGAAGCCCGACGCAATTAAATGATTAGATTGTTGGTAAAAAAAATCAAATAGGAACTATTTTAATTACTGATTTATCGTGTTGAGTAATCTATAAAGAAATTTAAATATGCAAAGGTTCCAGTTTCTCCTTATTAGCAGATTATTCTCTAGATCATTAAATGAATTAAGGTAGTTAAACTTTCCATATTGTCCATGACGTCTCTCTGCCTCTTCCTCGTTTATCCTCCCAACACCTGAGGATCGTGACCAAATTATTCAGCTACAGACAAGCACGGGACCTTATACACGAACCTTATGTCGCTGTCCACGCTACACACGCTACACACACACACACACACACACACACACACACACACACACACACACACACACACACACACACACACACACACACACACACACACACACACACACACACACACACACACACTGCACACACCCTGCACCTGTTTACCAGACTCATTTGCTGTTGGACGGGTCCCGAGGGGAGACTGAGAGGGGTGAGGTCGCCATCACGCTGCTGACGCCATCTGCCCACCACTCTGTGGGTATATGTGCGTGTGTGTGTCTGTGCGTGTGTGTGTCTGTGTGTGTGTGTGTGTTTGTGATGCCACCCCCATGGCTGATCTGACATGTTTGGATATGACAGATTTCATTCCAATATCCGCATGAAAATAAATGAGAAGTTGCCTGCTGTACATTTTGCCGCAGAATTACAGTCTAATCCTGTAGCAACTCCACAAAAGATTTGTGTCCCTCAATCCAAATATCAACAGCTTTCCCTTCCCTGTGAGAATTATAAACTACAGCACGTTTCAAATAGGATGATTTGGTCTTTAAAAGACGTTTGTTCAACAAAAAGTCAGATTAGAAGTAGAATGGCAGTCAGTGTCCCCTTATGAAACCACATTTAAACTCACTACATCCAGGTTTTGACTCTGGATAAAACGTTGAGATGTTGACGAAACTTGGATCGAGCCCCTGATCAAGATTCGCAGTAAAATCCCTGATCCAAGTTTCATGCTAATCTGTAATCCAGCAGTTTGTGTTTGATCAAACTGTCAGACACAACGCAGCAAAACCCGACGTCTCTCCACAAGTCTTTCAGCAGCCAAACAGGTTCGAGGGTCAGAAGAGGACGTTGACATGTTGGCTGATAACGAGCCATTGTGTCTGGTCCACAGCCAAACTTTGACTGATGTGAACTCCCACTGAGCCCACAGGGGTCGGAGTAAGTGCATCGAGCCACAGGGAGGACGAGGGGACATGGCTGGGCGATGGATTACGAGACAACGGGATGCTGAGGGGGAAACAAACAAGCACACGCCCACTCGACAAGAGGAAGACACCCGGACTGAAAGACACAAGTCTTCATGTCGTTTCTTTACAGCTATTTTTGCCTGAAGACATTTGGTTCCACATTCATGTAGTTTTGTCTCTTTGTCTTTGTGTTTCATCTCTTTAGACACTATTAACGTCTCTGTATTGCCATGTTTCATCCATGTGGTCTCTTTGCATCTCTCTGTGGTCTCTTTGCATCTCTCTGTGGTCTCTGCATCTATCTGTGGTCTCTTTGCATCTCTCTGTGGTCTCTTTGCATCTCTCTGTGGTCTCTTTGCATCTCTCTGTGGTCTCTTTGCATCTCTCTGTGGTCACCTTGCGTCTCTCTGTGGTCTCTGCATCTATCTGTGGTCTCTTTGCATCTCTCTGTGGTCTCTTTGCATCTCTCTGTGGTCTCTTTGCATGTCTCTGTGGTCACCTTGCGTCTCTCTGTGGTCTCTTTGTGTCTGTCTCTGGTCATATTGCATCTTTCTGTGGTCTCTTTGCATCTATCTGTGGTCTCTTTGCATCTCTCTGTGGTCTCTTTGCATCTCTCTGTGGTCTCTTTGCATCTATCTGTGGTCTCTGCATCTATCTGTGGTCTCTTTGCATCTCTCTGTTGTCTCTTTGCATCTCTCTGTGGTCTCTTTGCATCTCTCTGTGGTCTCTTTGCATCTCTCTGTGGTCACCTTGCGTCTCTCTGTGGTCTCTGCATCTATCTGTGGTCTCTTTGCATCTCTCTGTGGTCTCTTTGCATCTCTCTGTGGTCTCTTTGCATGTCTCTGTGGTCTCTTTGCATGTCTCTGTGGTCACCTTGCGTCTCTCTGTGGTCTCTTTGTGTCTGTCTCTGGTCATATTGCATCTTTCTGTGGTCTCTTTGCATCTATCTGTGGTCTCTTTGCATCTCTCTGTGGTCTCTTTGCATCTCTCTGTGGTCTCTTTGCATCTATCTGTGGTCTCTGCATCTATCTGTGGTCTCTTTGCATCTCTCTGTGGTCTCTTTGCATCTCTCTGTGGTCTCTTTGCATGTCTCTGTGGTCACCTTGCTTCTCTCTGTGGTCTCTTTGTGTCTGTCTCTGGTCATATTGCATCTTTCTGTGGTCTCTTTGCATCTCTCTGTGGTCTCTTTGCATCTCTCTGTGGTCTCTTTGCATCTCTCTGTGGTCTCTTTGCATCTATCTGTGGTCTCTTTGCATCTATCTGTGGTCTCTTTGCATCTATCTGTGGTCTCTTTGCATCTCTCTGTGGTCTCTTTGCATCTCTCTGTGGTCTCTTTGCATCTTTCTGTGGTCTCTTTGCATCAATCTGTGGTCTCTTTGCGTCTCTCTGTGGTCTCTTTGCATCTCTCTGTGGTCTCTTTGCATCTTTCTGTGGTCTCTTTGCATCAATCTGTGGTCTCTTTGCGTCTCTCTGTGGTCTCTTTGCATCTCTCTCTGGTCTCTTTGCGTCTCTCTGTGGTCTCTTTGCAACTCTCTGCAGTTGTTTTGTGTCTCTTTGAGCCATTTTTGCATCTCTCTGCTGTCTTTTTGCATCTTGCATCAAACCAACAGCATCAAGAAATAACGACAAACCACCTGCCTACAAACAAGGTCCTCTTCCTAATCAGTGCATCGGTTTCACTCACAGAAGTCAATCATTAAAGCAACCTGTTACTAAAAACGAGTCTGGAGTGTCCCTCTGTCTTCTGGCTGGGTTTAAACACACGTTATCCCTGGAGTCTGTGTTGAGTAGAACTACAGTGCGTGACCCTGACCTTCAGCCTTCGAGGAGGCTGCTCCTCCTCGGAGCCTCAGAACCATGAAACAGAGCCTGTGCTGTCCTGCAGAGAAGCGTGACCGAGCTGCAGACCTGTCCTGTCAACCCACCGCTCACTGAGGTCACCAGCCACTGAGCTGTATTTATACCGATCAGCCTCCCCCTTTTATTTACTACATTAATTCAGTATTTAATGAGCCCATACGGTGTAGAAGACTGTGCACGACCACATGCCTCCTCCTCCTCTATCTGTCATTAATATGCAGAACAGTCACATGGAAACAAAAAGCCTTAGAAACACAAAGCAGAACAAGTCTGGTTCTTGGTCGACTCATCCTGCAGTTTATATGTCATCCAACGAACAACAGACAGATGCACAATCAAAGGGTAAAAACATATTTATTCTAGTTTAACTTGCAGGAATAAATCAATTGAGAAAATAGTTTCTCATAATTTTCCTGTTGATCCACCGATCGTTGCTGTTCTAATCCAGAAGGATTTTCTGTTAAATCTCAATATCCAGAAACCTGTCCACCAAACACAAGAAGTTTCATCTGTATGACAAAACCGAATGTGGCTTCACCTCAGACTCACACATCTCCCTTTTCCTATGATGATTGGAACCCACACAGTGTGTAAGATGCTGCACATCAACACACACCCTCTGTCCCAGTGTGATGTTGTGTTGTTGTTGGTCACATGCAAACCTTCATTCACATGTCAGTGATCCACATGGGTTAAACACACGTGGAAACAAAAAGCCTGAGCTACACGTGGATCCTGCACAAGACTGATGGAGAGTAAACACACACACACAGAAACACACACAGACACACAGACACACACACACACCCATAGACACACACAGACACACACAGAAGGACCATCAACACCCTCACCTTGTGGAGACTCCTCTTGTGTTTCCCTCTGTTGTCTACAGACCAGAGACTCAACCCTCCTCTCTCTCTCTCTCTCTCTCTCTCTCTCTCTCTCTCTCTCTCTCTCTCTTTCCTCTTTTCTCTCCTCTTTTATTTTCTCTGTGTTCAGCTTTTATTCCTCCGCTCAGTCCAGTCTCTTTATATTTTATCTATCTGTTTATTTATCTATCTATCGCTCAGTGAACCTCCCCTTCCCCCTCTGTCAGTCAGCTCTCTCCCTCTTTCTCGCTTTCTCTTCCTCCGTGTTGCCTTCAAGTGCTGCTCCTAAAACTGGACTTCTTGTATTTACACAGTACCTTTAACAAAGCGATTTTTAAAAGTCATATCATCGTTGTATTTTATGATATATATTTGTATCTTTTATTTTACACTGTTCTATCTATTTTGTTTGTATTCTTTTTCGTCTTCAACCCATTTTTATTTTTTCATAAAGATTTATCCCTTTTGCCTCTATTTATCCTTTCACTTCCTTAGTTCTGCTCTTATTCTTCTTTTGCTTGAAATTGTTTCAAACTGTGTTTTATTATTTGATTCGTTGTTCTCAATTTAGTCTTTGTCTTTTTGTTGTTGTTTAATGTGTGTGTATTCATCCCACCTGGTGTATCTGTAGTCAAGATTTTCATAAATTACGCTGAATTTGATTTATCACTCGTGTGTGGACGTCAGGTTTGAATATGGTCTTAGTCAGTTGTCGGATGAAGAAAAAGTTCTATCGCCAGGTTATTAAATAAATACATTTGTCATTTTAAATTTTTTGTCCTCAGTCAACCAAAAAATTAATTTCACCACAAATTAGAAGTCCAGAATTAATTTTCTGTCTTGAATAAAGGATTCCCAATAAACAAGTGGTTTCCTGCTCATTGAAGAATCGTGTAGAAATCCATTGTTGGATGACTCCTGTGATTTCCGACAGTCCCTGAACGCTTCACGGTGAGCACACATGCTGCAGGCTGCACGCCCCCTGGACCCGCCCCTCTCAAATCCATCCATCCCTCTTCACCTCCTCCCTCTGCATGTGGTGTGTGTGTCTGTGTGTGTGTATGTGTGTGTGTGTCTGTGTGTGTATGTGTGTGTGTGTCTGTGTGTGTGTGTGTGTGTGTTTCAGGGCACGGTGAAGTGCATGTTCTGGCTGATGGTCATGAAAGGCCTTGTTGAGTGCAATAAAAACTGTGTATCACGAACACACTGGTCACAGCTCTCTATCTGTTGTTTCCATGTCCTTCTGACACTTGTTTGCTTTCCTTGTCTCCTCGTCTTCTTTCTGTCGTCTCCTTGCTGGCTGGCCTAGTTGTTCCCTCCTCAGGGGGACGGCTGAAATGTACAGCCGCAGCATCGTCACTGTTTCAAGTGTGTCTCTGTGTGATTAGATGAACGATGAGGCAGCCTTTGCTAAGTGGCTCAGATTCAGAAGCTGCGGATCAGGGTCCCCTCAGTGGATTACACCGGTGGGATCGTGTGATGTCAGATCAACTCCCCGGGATACGTGTGCACCTGCCCGACATCCCATCAGGACAGAGAGCTCGGATGTTTGTTTAATCAAATGAAGTGTTCAAGCCTCAGGAGGTTAATCTGATCCAAAGGGCACCAACTCTGGAACTTTAGAGTCAACTCTCATTACATTTACAGTCCGGTCATTATACTGTCACTCAACAGAAACACACACACACACAGTGACGATAGTGGCAGTTTTAATATTCAAATTAACGACAATCAAAATTTAGAAAAAGATACAAAAACAAACGTAATCATAGAAACAGCATTTACAGGTTTTTAGTCACTTTATCACCTTCGCCAAGGAGGCCTTGTTTTCATCTGCGTGTTTGTTTGTTTGTTTTCTTTTTTGTTTGTCAGCAGGATTACACAAAAAAACACCCAACCGATTCCCATGACATGAAGTCTTCGGTGTGGAACATTACTCAAAGAAGAAGCTGCGAGATAAAAGTTTGAACATGTTTTTGTTTTCCTTTCTCAAAGAATAATTGAAAGACCTGGATAAAAACAAATCTGGCATATTTAGGGGACTGATATAAATGTTTTTCTGCGAATCCAAATAGAAAAAATTAAAATCATGAGGGGTCTGTTGGGACTTGGCGGAGGAATAAAGGAGTCTCATATTAGTCACATTAAGATCATGGCTACGATTGGTATTTGTTACACATATAACTCCAATGAAATCAAAGTTAAGTTGATACAAAATAAGATTTACTTTCACAAACAATCTTGAGTTGTTCCAGGTCTGTCAGAGTTTGAAATGTGTGGCTTGTTGAACCGAGTTATTTCAACAATGAGGTTCTGGTCTTGAAACGTGCTCCAGTCTCTGGTGTAGACGTCAAACATCGTAGTCAGGAGCAAACGCTTGTTCCTGTTGGAAAGATCACAGTGATTAACAAAAACAGAAAACTACAGACAATCATGAACAAGGCCTCACAGATGTCCTGCGCAAAACACTGGAGAAACTAAAGCCACAGACTCAGGAAATCATTCTGCCGACTGTCATCAGACTTTTCCACTCATCCACCTCGGCTCCGGCCTGTTATCACTGAACTGGACTGAAATCATCAAGTGCAAAGGTTTTTAAATATACTGTGTTTATATTCTGCACCTTATTTAACTGTGTCAGGGATGTTTAACTCTGTGTGTTGTATTGTGTACTTTCCTTACTGTGCGGCTGCGATTTAGAAATGAAAGTCCCAAAAAACAATCATAAATAAAATGATGATATAATACATTTGTAATTTAATAAACAGTAATTAAAACTCTTTGCTTATCGTGGCTCTGCACTCACCGTGAACATGGGATTTCTGAAAGATACAGAACTGTCTTCTCCGGTGGATTCAAACTGCGAAGAAAAGAATAAATGAAATATCTAATTTAAGACCTTGAATTGAATATTTTTAATATTCAGGGTATGTAATAACGTTTTTGTAACGTGTCCATGGTTACCTGTACACTTGAAGCTGCAGGTTGTGCAGATGTGACGTTGATGTCCTCGTTCTCTGAGCCGTATGCTGGGTTCTCAAACATCTCCTGAAGGGAACACAAAGAAAAACGATTCACAGGAGTTTAAACTAATATCAGACTAAACGAGGAACATCACAGAAAAAAACTTTCAGGGATTTTGTCTGATACGATTTTATATCCTCTGCAATTTCTTCACTGTGGTTTGATATCGTAGAATCACTTGAGTTGTGAGATGTGAAAGACGTTACTTTAGATATTTTTTATTGACAGGTTTGAGTTAAGCATGAAAGAGGGAGAGAGAGAGTGGGGAAGACACGCAGCAAAGGGCTGGGTCGGAATCAAACCTGTGGCCACTGTACGGGGAAATCGAGCCTCCGCACATGGGCCCCTGAAAACATTGAGTGTGTGTGAAACAACGCACCTTGCCGTCCACAGCAGGTTCCCTTTCAGTCCTCGTGGGCTCATTCACAACATGAACTTCTTCCATAAACAACGGATTTTCAATGTTCTCCTGAGGAAGGAAACACACGACTCAACAAACCTGAATTTGTCCAGATAATAAACTACTTCTTTAGTGATGTGATAAAAGAGAAGCAGCAAGATGAGTAACTTCTATTTATTGACCTTGTCTGTCCCGCCCGGAGCGGAGGAGACCTTCGCTGCTCTGCTGGAGGCGACTTCCTGTCCAGCTACATACGCCGGGTTCTCAAAATTATTCCTTTCCGTGTCCAACATGGACATAGAAGGAACCTGTCGTCAGAGAACAACAAGTAAATACTTCAATAAGTCGTTAAAAAAATCAGAGTGTATCGCTGTCAGTCGATGAAAGGGTTTGACCTGAATGGCTGTGGAATCCATCATGGTGTCACTGTCCTCCGTTGGCGCCGCATTTCGAGTTGCACCTTTCCTGGAAATCATCAACACACAAGCAGTAAGTCATTGAGCTGTATTGTAACATATCATATATGTTTACACTGAACTAGAGCGATTAAGTTCAGGTACATTAGCTTTTAGTCTCACTTTGTTCTTGTGAAAAACTGTGGACGAGTCACTTAGGATATAAAGAATGATCAGATATTTAGTTCCTGGCTGGAATAAACATCTATTGTCTCTTTTCTCATCTAGCTCCATCTCACCTGAAATTTGCCAGAGTGGGAATAGATGGCATACTGGGCATGGAGGGCATGGAGGGCATGGAGGGCATACTGGGCATACTGGGCATGGAGGGCAAGTTGCTTCGCAGGCTGTCAAGCAGGTTGGATTTCTTCCTGGCAGCGTAGACCAGAGCAACGAGCACAAGCACAATCACGACCGTCACTCCGAGGGCGATTCCAACTGAGACAGAGGAACAGGGCAGGCTCAGTAAAAACAAGATCAAGTTTACCAGTTACTAAATGACTTTATGTGATATCTGATTTATTTGTGGCTAAAAAAAATCAAACCTACGTGTGGATGTGACCACGTTGTATATGTTTGTCTGACAGTATTCTCCACTCCAGTCTGGAGGACATCTGTCAATTAGAAAACACACTTACAGTAACTGTGAAGTCTTCATTTTAAATCAGATCGTAAAAAACAAAACGCTCTTACTTGCACAGAGCCTTGTTGTCATCAAAGTAGCAGGTGCCTCCGTTTCGACACTGACATGGCGGCGGCATGGTGGGTGGGGGGTCAAATCCTGAAAGTTTTGATAATAACCAATAATATTTAATATTTCTACTGTGGCAGAAAAGTATAAGGCATGATTAAAGGGGATCTATTGTCCCCTTCTGCCATCTTTCTACAGTAGCCCAGATTGGACAAACCAACCCCTGTGAGGGACTTTTCCATTGCTGGAAATGGAGGGGTGATGATTCAGATGGCTGCAATACACCACCTCACCACTAGAAATCCCCTGAATCCTCCACACTGAACCTCTGACAAATTTAAAAAATGAAAGACTTGTTTATATGTTTGTTTGTTTGTTTACCAGCATCACATTCGGTGTTGCTGCCCGTGATGAGGCTGGTTCCCTCAGGGCAGGCACACGTGTAGCCTCCCGGTCGCAGCAAACACAAGTGGCTGCAGGTTCCCTTACACGGATTCTTCACTGCAGAGCAAAGAAAACACAGATGGACAAATTAATAATCTGGATAAAAAGACCAAATGCAAAGAGGATTTAATCAGTGTGACATATGAACGAAAAGCACCATATGCACATTATTCTAATTCAGTGCAGTTTGTGTAAATACTGCGCTGTGGGTGAGTGTGCGGCTTACTGTCTATGGAGTTGTATCTCTGCTGCTGGTACACAGAGACCTGGGTCAGCCAGGGTCCGGCAGTGAGCAGCTTGGTCTTCGCACCGCGGCCAAACTTGTCCTGTCGGAAGACCTCGCCTTTCTCCTGCGTGCTCCAGTAGACATGGTCCTCGAACACACTCACACTGAACGGGTTCCTCACATCTACACAGGGGTCGTCAGAAAAAAGCTCGGTGAACAGGATCCCCCATGGAAAAAGAAGCCTAGTTACCATTTCAAATATATTTCTCCTCTTAGCAGAATCACATTCATCATCTCATGTCAGGCTTCTTTGATGTCCTTCCTAACCCTCACCTATGTAGACAGACGTTCTACGTTCCTCTCCGGACGGCAGAACCGACTCGATGCGGCTTTCCTTAGAGTCGGACCAGTAGATTCTGTCGCCGTTTGCGTAGTCGATTGACAAGCCGGTGGGCCAACCCAGGCCGTCCGCCACGAGGACCTTCCGCTCCTGGCCGTCCAGCCAAGAACACTCAATCTTGGCTGCTTCCCCGCGGTCTGCCCAGTACAACATCCTGCAGAAACACAGCAGCGATTACAGTCGGGTCTTAGATCGTCTAAAATTAGCTGCTAAATGCTGTAACATCTGATGTCATGTAGAATTTACACGGGAGGCGAAAGGGATATCCAAGAGATTAAATTAGATGTATTATGTCAATCTGCACATATTGAGTATACACATTTAATCAATGAATTACAGCAATCTGTAAAACTGTTCCTTAAAGCCAGGAGTGGAAGCTCGCTGGTCTTACCCCAGTCGTGGGTTGATGGCCACAGCCGATGGGTGACCTAGCTCAGTTTTCACAAGGTGCTTCCTGTAGCGTCCATCCAACATGGCCACCTCTAACCTCTTCAACCTGGAGTCTGCCCAGTACAGGTTTCTAGAACGAGAAAAAATACACACGTCTATCTTAAGAAGCTTCATTTTAACAGATGTATAAACACGATGTGCACTGTACTGCAAAACGAACCTGCCCACCCAGTCCACGGCGATGCCATCTGGTCTGGTGATGTATTTGATGCCGAGGTCGACAGCAGCAGCCATGTTGTTACCGCCGTCATCCACAGAAGGGAGGTAGGCTCTCCTGATGGCTCCGGCCTCAGAGTCCTTACTGGCCACCGTGAAGTAAACCACACCTGAGGAAGCACCACAACGTCACCAAACAAGATTCATGATTCATTACAGGTGTGCTTCAAAGACAGGGGCATGTGTGTGTTTGTGTGTGTGTCTCACTGAGTCCAGTGTTGTTGTGGTCCCAGTCGTAGTCCAGAGCCATGATGCGCTCTTCTTCTCGGAGGTAGTCATGGTAGGCCTCCGTCTGGAGGTTGAACCTCCGGATACGAATGTTCTCCGGTAGAAGCAGCAGGGGAGTCGCTCCTGAATGGAACACAGATATATATATAGTACATAAAAAGCACAACCCACTGGTTTGTGAGTTGCTGTTTGAAAAGTTTGAGTTTGATATTTTCTCTGTAGTGACTTGAAACCAGAGATTTAAAACATATACTCCTTTGAAAAATATTTACTGTCCTCAGATCAAATGAGAACTACAGCCATTATCTCATAGTCTAGATATACAGCCGTCTACTTAGACTCAATTAGCCTTTTTCTCACCTTCAGCCTCGCACATGTTGCCGTCGCCCACTCTCCTGTATCCAGACGCACACTCACAGTCGTAGCCACCTTTAGTGTTCTTACAGACCTGAGGGCACGTGCCAAACACCTCACACTCATCGATGTCTGCAAGAGGAAACTTCTGGTTATGTTTGTTCTCCTCTGCAGATCTGACTGAGGTGGTTCCACAGTTTTGCCCAATGGATCTTTAACTGGAATAACTGGTGTTTAGAGAAGTTTTGACAATGCGGTGCAGTCGTGTGTGTGTGTGTGTGTGTGTGTGTGTGTGTGTGTGTGTGTGCGTGTACCCAGGCAGGTGTAGGTGCTGTCCGGGTCCACTCTGTATCCAGGTCGGCAGGAGCAGATGAAGCCGGTGCCGTTCAGGTTGGTGCACTCGTGCTGGCACAGTTTCTCCTCACAGTTCCGATCGAGGCCAAAATCTGAAGCCAGACGACACATTTAAAAACCACTTCTGTCTGGAGCCAGATTCAAGACGTGTTTACTGCGTTTACATGGACAGAATAATTCACCCGCTGAGCATCATCTAATAATCTGTTTCAAGTGATTTGTTTCAGTGTGTCTTCATAATACAAACAAATATGATTCTGTCTTCATACAAAGTGGCATTAAAAGCAAAATGCTATCGGAAATACAGGATCTTGTAAATCTGAGCTTTGGATAAAAGGTTCTCACAATCACATCCATTCAAATGAATCAAAATACAAAGTGCATAATAATTATGATAATTAAAAGATCCTGACTCATGATTATGAGATGCTGAGTCATAATCAGGCCACAATCCAGACACAGAGAAACTGAGAACAACACATTTTTCTTTTGAGTGCAACACGTTTCCATACAATAAACAAATGGGGAAATCTTTTTCTTGCCATTAAACAAACACTTTACTGTTTATGGTGAAGGCAACGTGCTGTTGTGATCTTGAAATTAGATCCATTAATATTTTGATATGGTCAAATGCAGTAATCGATCTTTTTGAATGAGAGGGAATATCTGTATCTGATTTATGGTCTTTCAACAATATTTAGGGTTGGAGGTTAAATACACAATATTGAATGTTGAATTTGTTTTTGTTGTTGCTCTACTTACTGCAGCCCAGCTCATCTGTGCGGTCCCCACAGTTGTCGTTGTGGTCACATACGTACTGCAGAGCCACACAGTTTCCATTGGTGCATTTAAACTCTTCCAGTGTGCAGGGGGCGCGCGTGGGCTCACGGCCTGAGAGGGACACAATTAGAGAAAGTCATCAAATGCAGGAAGGGTTGAGTGGGTGTAATGTGGAAACACTAATCTAAGATTGAGTTTAGAGCTTTGCCTATAGTTTCACTCTTCGACCTCCATCTGTCAAATAAACGATAAAAGAGAAAGTGTGAATGACAACGACCTGAAGGCGTCTCCACTCTGTCTTTACTGGCTCCTGCTTAGAAAACAAATGGATTAGAATGTCCCCCTCTGCTCTGAATTTACCTGTATAATCTCCTCTCAAAATAATTTGCTGATTGATGTTTAAGCTGATTGTGTAACAATTCCATACAACAGACTATTTGCTCATCCCTGGTATGCGTCAGGATTTGTGCCCTGTGCTGACACTGATGCCATTTGGGAATTTCCCGTGTCACTGTCCCTCAGTGAGGCTTTAGCGTTGTTCTGACTAATCCCCCGCTGAGCCCACGTGTCTCAATTTAATACAAATCTGATTATGTTCAGTTTAAAAAGGAAGAAAACATAAACACAAACCTGATCTAATCTAAATAGTGGCACATTGTACAACTCACTACATATATTGTAGATTGCTAGTGTCTTTGTTTCTGCTTCTTTCCTTTATTTGTATTTTGTCTTCAACTTTTTTTTTCCTGTACACAAGACCTGCTTTATGTTTTGAATTGTTTGCTTTGTTAAGCCGTGCATTAGCATCCGCTCACCTCTTTAAGTTTACTGAGAGCTGCTGAAAGAAATTCCTTATGTTCTCATATGTTTGTCTAGTAAAGTTGATTCTGATTCATATTTGTTAAGCTGTTTAATTTGGAAACAACTAATGTGCTTTTTGACATGACGACCTTTGAACGCCTCAGTGATAAAATCTTTGAAACAGCACAACAGTGTAGTTCTGCTCCATATTAAGAAAAGTTATTTGATTAATGAAGATTTACTGGCACAGGAGCAACATCACTAGTAGAACAGTCCTGACTACAGGTTGTGATGAGGGAGTGAGTGAGGGAGTCGTACAGATTTCTTCATTCTCGTCGCTGCCGTCTCCACAGTCGTCCTTCTGGTTGCACAGCCGGCCAGAGTAGATACAATAGCCGTTGGCACAGCGGAACCTGGACGGCATCTCACAGGTGATGTTCACTGGTCAGACAAACACAATTCTGAGTTGAGACTAATCTCTGAGGGGATAGAATATAACATGCTGTTATTTTCTCACAACAACCTAGTTGAGTTAATTATAAAGATGATTTATCGGGGGAAGCAGTTACAAAGCTGAAGAAAGAAAAAACAATCTGTTTGAATTCTATAAAACCTCTTAATATTTTCTCTATCCTCATGTTTAATTTAATTAGTTCGAATTATGGTCGGAACTGTATCGTGGTTGAATGGATCAATGACGTTGAAATACAAAAATAATACAAATACAAACTTTCCACAGGACTTTGACGTATAAAGTTAAACAAACTGAATCTCACAGCACAAACTCAGCTGTTCGTCGGAGCGGTCCCCGCAGTCGTCGAGGCCGTCACACACCCAGCCCTGGCTCACACACAGACTGTTGGCACACTGGAACTGGCTCAGGGGACACCAACGGCCCCCTGGGTAACGAGTAGCTGTCGGGGGAGGGGGGGGTGGGGGATGTGGTTAATAACTTCAGTCAACTTTTCTTCAGTGACTTTTTCAACAATCTGTGAATTTGTTTTCAGGTTGACATCTCGATAAGATGATCAGGTAATACTGTTTGCTTTCTAGGTGCTTGTGCTCTTCTTCAGCATAAATAAGATATCCAGAGTTTCCCCCTTAAACAATTCAAGACTCTGGACATGTGAAGATGCACAGAAGCTCATTAGAAGAGCACTGTAATGCTGCGGCCATTAGTTTCCATGTTGTTTACTCACGACAGCTGGTCTCGTCCGACAGGTCCTGACAGTCAGCCCGGCCATCGCACTGCAGCACAGCGGGGACACAGTGACCCGAGTCACACTGGAATAAACCTGGACGACAGGTCTGCAGCTCTGGAAGAGAGCCAGGACGTTAACATAGGTGTGTGTGTGTGTGTGTGTGTTGTGTATGACACAAGCTGTTTACTTGTGTGCTGCATCACGCTCACCACAGTCCCGTTCGTCCGAGTTGTCCCCACAGTCATTGTCATGGTCACACACCCAGTTCCCAGGGATGCACTGTGCGTCGTCACATCGGAACTCGCTCTCAGAGCAGGGCCTTGGCTCTGTGGACAGTCACAGAGACACGTGTGTCTTCAGAGTCACACTCAAACTCACAAAGACATGACCAACAGTGGGGTAACTGGCCAGTATACAGTGCTAAGTTTTTTTTAAACTCAAATTAACAAAGAAAACCTGATGAAATTAGTTTTGTGACTCAGGTGGACATCTGTGTTTGTTAGGATCGAGGTGCCAAGATGAAAATGTCCCACTCACGGCAGTTCCTCTCGTCCGAGCCGTCACCACAGTCATTGCTGCCGTCGCACTGCCAGCGGACGGGAACACAGCGGTGGTTGTCACACCGGAAATCTCCCAGAGGATCACAGGTCACCTCCTCTGTTAGAGAGACAAGGTCAGAAAAATGACGTCATTTTGTTTCAGGAGCTTCAGTATCAGTGTTTTCTGTGAGGGAGAGGATTTGTGCATCATATTTCTCCTTTAGTGGAGTCTTTGTCCCAACATAAACAACCTGCCCCCACTGACCGCAGCCCTGCTCATCGCTGTTGTCGATGCAGTCGTTGGTGCCGTCGCAGCGGGCCCACTGAGGAATGCAGCGGTAGTTTGTCTTGCAGGAGAACTCAGTGTCTGGGTCACACTTGTAGTCGGGGCCCCCTGAGTGGAGGAACAGAGGCAGAGACGTGAGGACAGAGGTGAGACCGGTGAGCCAGACACAGAAGATGATGACAAAATGCTACTGAAACATAGGAGCTGGGGATTTATGAGGGAGAGCAAGAGAAGACAATGAGCCGAAGGAAGACGGATGAGGGTGGATATGATAAATAGCTTGCTTCACTACAGTTTAGAAAAGACTAAAAGCAAGTTTCCCAGAGTTTACACAGATGATCTATCATAGAAAAACAGATGAATCTAAACTGTCTGAATTTGGCTCTGTTCACTGGCATCATCAGTTTAGGCGCCGTTTCTTATTTTTGTCGAAAACATCACTCCTCTCTCCAAGCCTACGTGGAATCATCAGGTTATATTGGCATTAATGGCAGACCCCTAGCGTCCCACTTACTGCAGGTTTCGTACGGTTCATCAGATGCGTCTCCGCAGTCGTCCTGGGCGTCGCACACGTAGCTGGACGGCAGGCAGCGCCCGTTGGCACACTGGAACTCTCCCGGTCCACAGGTTTTCTGGGCACAAGTCTCTGCGTCCTCGTCGCTGCCGTCCGAACAGTCATCCACTCCATCACATTGCCAGGACACAGGGATGCACTTCTTGTTTTTACACTGGAACTGGTTTTCCTGGCACCGGTGGTCACCTACAGAGAAAGACTGAAGCTTCACCAGTGTTGATGGCTTCTGCTCACGAGGCCAAAGCATTAATACTTAGAATTTATGAGGTCTGCGTGAACCATCATCTTACTGCAGAGAGCAGCGTCCTCGTCTGAGCTGTCGGGGCAGTCCGAGTGGCCGTCGCAGATGAACCCGGGGTAGGTGCAGTTACCGTCTTGACACTGAAATTGGCCAATAGGGCAGAGGCGGGGGGTGCAGGTCTGAGGTTCATCTGAACCATCACCGCAATCAGACTGGCCGTCGCACTTCCACCATATGGGCACACACCTAAAAACAACAAAAGCAGGTAAGTTAATACAAAATAAATCGGAGCAAATGTTTTTCTTCATCTATATCATGGTTCACCTCTCATTGTCTCCACAGCGGAACTGGGTGCTGCTGCAGTCAGCGACGCACTGGATCTTGAATCCCACCATGAGGCTGGTGAAGTGATCGGGACACTCACAGGAAGCTTGTTGCCCACCGGGTGCGATCAGACACAGATGACTGCACGTCAGGTGATGGGAGGAGCAGGGGTTTTCACCTTGGAAGTGAAATAAGTAAAAATGAAGTGACCACCAATAAAATCTTTAGGAATAAAAACATGCACAGTTGTAATTGTCATACTTCGAGGCTGCCTGTAGGGGTGGTAGACATGAATGTCGTAGGGTTGATGTGTGTTGTTCCCCATGACTGTGCGCTGCTCGCCGGTGTACTTGTGCGCCTTCTCCACAGTGTGTGTGTTCCGGTCAGTCCAGTAGACCCAGTCCTCAAACAGGGAAACGGCAAAGACATGAGGAAGAGTACCGCCAAAGGCCCGGTGTCGGTTCTGGCCGTCCATATCTGCAAAGCTGAAGGTGGACACAGTAAGCGGTTGGTGCACGGTGGAGAAATTCAAGCTCCAGATATTCAGATCTATATATGGACTCACTCCAGGAAATTAAGGTGTGAATCAGCAAAGAAGATCTTGTTGGTGGTGTAGTCGATGGTCAGCGCGTTGGGCCACTCCAGCTTAGTAGTGATGATGGCGCTGCTGTTGCTTCCGTCCATGCCAACTCTGCCGATATAAGCTTCATCCCCCCAATCGGTCCAGTACAGCCATCTGAGAAACAAAGGCCATGATATTTACAGTGCTTCCCTGGATCAGCATGGACAATGTGGGATGACATAGTATGACGACAAGTTAACGCGATATCAACTGTTGTGTGCGTTTGTGTCTGTGTGTGTATGTGTGTGTTCGTACCCATGTTTAGGGTTAACGGCTACAGCCCGAGGTCGGCTGATCGTGTAAGTGGAATTTCCATCCGTGAACTGCCCTTCAAGCAGCCTCTTTCGGTAACGCCCATCCAGCTCCATGACATGAAGTGAGCTGTAATAACCATCCACCCAGTACAACTTCCTGCAGGAGACAGAGAATGTTTCCATCAACATCCCTGTAGCGTTGTTTCAGTCATTGTAAACAACAAGAACAATCTTTAACATTTAAGTTTCTCCCACTTCACACACCTGCCCACCCAGTCCAGCGCGAGGCCTTCGGCTCCTCTAACGTCGTCTTCCGTCACTGTCTCCCTGTCGGTCCCGTCAAAGCGCATCCTCTCAATCTTTCCTGTCCCTGCATCCAGCCAATAAAGCCTCTTCTCATAGTGATCGAAATCTAACGCCACCGCATTCGACAGCCCCTGCAGGACTATGCTCAGTTGTGACCCATCCGTGGTCATATTGCGGATGTAGTAGCGATTACTGTACAACAGGTAGGGGGCAACGCCGCTGTTCTGGCGACAGGTGCGACCATCTGCCTCTCGGATGTACCCTGGGGCACATTTGCAGTGGTACGAGCCAAAAGAGTTCTCACAGATCTGGCTGCAGACGGCAGGTGTACTAAGACACTCGTTGAGGTCCTCGCAAGCTTTGCCGTCTGGCATGAGTTGGTAGCCGGGGTTGCAGGAGCAGAAGTAACCGGTGACGGTGTCGGTGCAGACCTGGGCACACTGGTGGACTGAAGGGTTTCTGCACTCGTTGACTCCTGATTAGAACAAGGAAGTGCAGAAAACCACAGGAGGCAAATTGATATAGATACACAACAAATGATGTATGAGTGTACAATAATCTTTCAGATTAAAACTAACCTATACAAGTCAAACGTTAATAATAACTCTCTATCTCTCTCACCACAGCCTTTTTCGTCGCTGTTGTCCTGGCAGTCCTTCTCTCCGTTGCACACCTTGTGGTTGTCGATACACTCGCCCGAGTTGCACAGGTAGTTTTGGGGAGCACAGGTGGGCTGTGGCGTGATGCACAAGCTGTCCTCTTCATCGGAGCCGTCGGTACAGTCGCTCTCGCCATCGCAGGTGAAGGAGGCGGAGATGCACGCTCCATTGCCACAGGTGAACTGACTGGTCTTGCATGTGTCGTAAGTACAGCCCAACTCATCGCTACCGTCCCCGCAGTCGTTCACACGGTCACAGCTGGAGAGGAGGAGAAAAAATCCACTCAGTGACAAGAGAATAAGTTCCCAGACCGGTAAAGAAATCTTTTATTTAGGATTTTATCAATTCACACACAAATCCTACTTACTGGAAGGGAAGAAAGATGCAAAGTCCATTGGAGCAGGCGAACTCGTCCAAGTGGCAGGTCCGATTGGGGCAGTTCTGGAGCTCATCCGCCGAATTGGCACAATCTTTCTCCCCATCACACAGAAAGCTTAAGGGCACACAGCGTGGGTTGCCGGGATGCCAGGTTGGGCAGGTGAACTGGTCAGAACTGCAGGTACGTTGTCCTGCAGGGGACAGAGAGAGAGAATGAGAAGGGTCTTTGGGGAATAGAGGATTTACATGCGTTAAACCCACATTTAAAAAACTCAAATGATTTACTCTAATTTCAAAGCTAGCTTCTTACAAATCAAACTAAATACACAGATCACCAACCCTACCATCACAAAT
Organism: Platichthys flesus; assembly: GCF_949316205.1. Taxonomy (NCBI): domain Eukaryota; kingdom Metazoa; phylum Chordata; class Actinopteri; order Pleuronectiformes; family Pleuronectidae; genus Platichthys; species Platichthys flesus. Next base: position 16,369,087 of record NC_084964.1, on the reverse strand, counting down.
AATTCTCTAAATTCGATCTCACCACATTGTAGCTCAAAAGCCTCATCACTGTTGTCCCAACAGTCACTGTTGCCATCACAGACCAATGACTGGGGGATGCAGTTTCCATCGGTACAAGTGAACTGGCCGGGATTGCATGTCCTAATCTGGCCCTCTGCAAAGGAGCAGACAACAAACAGGCAATTCTCAAGAGGCAGTAAGTGATAGACTCTGAAAATATGATGTAACACTGGTTTCATTCCTGCATTTAAAATTCTGTAAAACACATCTAAATAGTTTTGATTCAGCTCGATATGTTTAATGTATGTTCCTGACATGTTAACTAATAGTGACAAGAGAGACAAAACAAATGAGTCCTGTCAAACTACCAAGACTAAGAATATGTTCTTTTTAATGAATTTTGAACTCACCACAACCTGGAGGTTCATCTGTCCCATCAACGCAGTCTCTGGTAAAGTCACACACCCAAGCCTGAGGGATACACTTGCCTGCATCGCAGCGGAACTGGTCAGGAGAGCATGTGCGACCCGCTGCAGTACAGTAACACATATGTGCAGTTTAGTAGATTTAGACTCAGTTTGGTAAAGCATGAGCTTCTCACGGCAGCAAAAGCAATCCTGGGTGTTTCAACTTGCCACAGAACAAAGGATTCTCATCGCTGTTGTCTCCACAGTCGTTGTAGCTGTCACACAGACTTCCAGGGTAAAGGCAGATGTTGGTTGAGTCACACTTCACCTGACCAGCAGGACACGTTCTGTCAGCTGAGGAGGGCCGGGGAGGACAACAGGGTCCGGGTCAGATATATAGATACAGTATTCATCCTTGTTATTTAGTAACATAGAGTCACGGGTGGAAGCTGCCAACTGCAACCATAAAATTCAACTATCTGCTTTTGAGAAACGCTTTGCTTCAACTCAAGTTACTGAGGAAAGGTAGATGGCTATTCATGCATGAGGTGACTTCAGAGCAGAATGACTTAAAAACCTGTATTCCAATCTTGCTGTTGTAACTAATTCTACTATAACCGATTCCTCAGTGAGTTACTTGATCCCTTGATCGGCCTGATCACTACTCACGGCAGTTGATTTCGTCAGAGGTGGCATTGTCCCTGCAGTCGTTGCTACCGTCACAGACAAATGCTGCGCTGATGCAGCGTCCGTTGCCACAGGTGAACTCGGTGGTGGGGTTACACGTGGGGAAAGGGCAGCCCCTCTCATCACTGTTGTCCCCACAGTCATCTGTGTAGTCACAGGCGTAGCTGAGCGGCAGACAGCGGCCATTGTCGCAGGTGAAGTCTGTTGCTGAGCAGGTGTGGAAAGCTGCACAGGAGGAAACGACAGAGAGGCTACATCTATCCGTCTAATCAACGCTGCCATGCTGTTCAAGGTTAGATTAAAGTTCCTTTCTTACCACACACTCTCTGCAGCTCGTCCGAGTCATCGTGGCAGTCGTTGAAGCCGTCGCACTTCCATTTAGATGAGATGCAGTCCCCGTTGAGGCAGGTGAACTGCTCTGGCTTACATCGTGTCCCTGTGTCTTTGATACAGTCTTTGCCGTTGTTGGCGAGGTACCAGTTTCCCTGATGAGGACACTGGCACTCTGGACCCAGTGGACCTGCAGGAGAGGTGAGGGAATTTAATACCATGAACTTCAGGAGAAATTCATGGAACATAGATAGAATTATATTTTGTAGATCTTTATGTGTCTTTTCATTGTTTAGGATGGTCAGAGTTCAGTATGGCAAGAAGGCTTTACGTATCTTAAATTGAGCATAGATTAGCCTCTAGTGCGCTATATCTTCCTGGTTTCCTACCACCCAGGTTGTCTCTTACCAGGAACACAGACATGACTGCAGCCTCCGTTGAACTGCTGACAGGAGCTGGAGCAGCTCTCCTGCTTGAATGCAGTATAAACATGGATGTCGTTTGGCCGGTACTGCAGGTCCTGGGCCAGCACTGTAAAGCCAGAGCCATCTTCCTTTCCAGCCCTGAAGACGCCTCTCTCAGTCCAGTCAGTCCAGAAAATGTCCTGCTGGAAGACAGTCAAGGCGTACGGGTATTGGACGCCCTGCAAGATCACTTGTCGGTTCTCACCAGTTAGAGTAGACCGCTCTATCTTGTCTCTGTGGGAAGCACAAAGGGAGGAGAGAAGTTGACAAAGATAAATCTGAGCTGTATGGATTCTGCTGCAGCAAAGTATTTATAAAAGACTGGACATACAATGAAGAGTCTGCCCAGTAGAGCATCCTTTCTTTGTAATCCAGAGACAGGCCATTCGGTGTAGTCAGGCTGCTGTTGATGATATCGGTACGGAAGTTTCCACCCAGTGTGGCCCTCTCGATCTTCGCTGGGACGCCCCAGTCAGTCCAGTAGAGGTAACTAGGCAGAAAGAGAGCCCATACTTTAATGATGCTAACTAACCAGTCTGTGGATATTTGCATGTGATATAATGATCGGTTGCTTTTACCCATAGCAGGGGTCGACAACGATGCCTCTGGGACGATTTGAATGGGCGATGATGGAGCGGTTCATCCCGTCCACTCCAATGGACTGGACATTACGTGTATAGTAGTCAGTAAAGTAGAGGCGCTTGTTGACCCAGTCATAGGCCACTCCCTCAGGATCATCCAAATCTGTGCAATATAACACAGAGGTGAGGATACAGTAATAATTAGAGACAAAACGAGATATGGATCTAAAACAGACTGGTTGAGAGAGAACAATGTAAATGCAATGACAAGCTATGCTGTACTCACTTGTAGCTATATAGACAGGAGGGCTGGTGATGGATGTTGTAGTGACGTAGCCAATCCTGCTTTGTCCGATCCCCAAATACTGGGTGAAGAAAATCCGCTTCTCCTTGAAGTCATAATCCAGCGCCATCGTGTTGTAGCCGGAGTTCACCGCTGGATAGGGAGTGCTGTGGTCCGCAGGGTCTAACCTCAGGCTACTCAGTGTGTAGTCTGTGGTGAAAATGAGAAACTCATCCAGGCCATAACCACACGTTACCCCGTTAGTAAGGAGCGACCCATGCGCGCAGTCACATTTGGGTTTCTCCTGGCCCGGGATGGCAAAGCAGAGCTGCTGGCAGCGTCCGTTATCTTCTCCACATGGGTTAAAGTCGACCAGGTTGGCAGATGTGGGCTGGACATGAGCATCAAATATGGCGACGTCCATCAGCCCATCAAGACTGTCTCGTATGACCTGGTTACGATGCAAATAATAATGTTATTTATTCAGTAACACAGGAATAGAACATTAACAACAATAGTTTTAATTGTCCTGAATTGACTCATAATGCCAAGTGTGTCACTCTTGTTATATCCTACTTCATTACTTTTTAGATATGGACACAACTGTTACAATACTTTTTTTAAGACTAATTTGAATCTTACCTCCGGCTGGTCAGTATTGGCTGGGTCCTTACTGGCCTGGAACAGCTTCCCCAGCTTCTTATCCACCCACAGCATATGGTTTCCAAATAAAGCCAAGCCTGTGGGAGATGGATAACGACTCCCGTACCTGACAATCTGCCTCTGTGTCCCGTCTGTGTCCATGCGCGAGATCATATCAAGAACATCATCTGTCCAATAGAGAAAGTTGCTCGTGTAATCTACAGTTAGGCCGCGAGGTGAAGCCAGGCTCTCTGATGCCAGCACCGTGCGGTTGGTGCCATCCAGCAGAGCTCGCTCAATTTTAGGTGTTTGGCCGCCATCTACCCAGAAGAGGTAGCGGAGCTTGGGGCTGACGGCCAGGTCACGGGGTTGATCCTCGGAGGACTTGAGAAGAATCTTTCTGTAGGTGGTGTTGATGGCAAGTACTTCCAGGAAGGTTTCGCTGTCAAAGGCGTTGGTAAAGTATAGGTTACCTGAAGGAGTGAAAGGCCAAGAGGGAATGAAGAGAACGTTAATATCAGCAGCTTAGGTGACTGACTGGGTCAAATATGTTTATTTTTTAGGGAAATTAAGACACGTTATTATTTTTTTTGCTCCTAAGATAATGGATGAATAAAGGGATGGTTGGATGGATGAGTCGCTTCATACCTGCAATCCAATCTATTGCGAGGCCCTGAATGCCTCTTTTTCCAACGCCTGAGGTGATGACACTGCTGTATCCGTCTCCATCAGTTTTTGTTTTAAAGATCCCTCTGTACGAGGTGGAGGTGGAGTTGTCAGTCCAGAAAATAGAGCCAGATTCAATATGGAGGTCCAGTTTGTCCTTAGTGGAGTAGGAAGCTTCAAAAGAGGAAAAATACTAGTTGTAGTAACTGATTATTTTGTAATAACAGACAATATGCAGGAAGCAGAATTATAACATGAAGTAAACACACATCCACCGACAGGAACCATTGCCTCCGAGTGGTCCGAGCTGTTTATGTGGAAGCCACGGATGAAGTTGGGGCTGGAAACGATGGCGAAGGATTCATACTGTTCGCAGCGGGAGCCATCTTGTGAGGGGATAAAGCCTGTGGTGCAGGCACAGGTCTTCTGATTGTCTGGTTTGGGAAGACAGAGGTGAGGACAGCCCCCGTTGTTGGAGCTGCAGGCATTGGTGGTCCCTGCTGAGTCTGAGTGGAGGATAAAAGACAAAGTTGGACCGGCAAACAGCGCTCAAATACACCATATCTGACTTTATCCTAATCCTGTTCTTATCATTTTTTTGGTACGTGGGGAGAAAATCCTCTATTATCTATTATTACCTATTATTATCTAAACTCAGCAAAATTGGATTTATTTTCTGCAACATTTGATGAAACAATAGTTTTGTCTCTCTCCCTAAAATTTAGAGTTTATTGTTCTTATCATTTCTATTTTAGTGAATATGTGTTGTCAATTTATTTTGCATCAGCATGTGTGAAGGGGATTTAAAAGTATGAGTATGAAAAGTATGAGTTTCTTTAATTACCAGTGTCTTATCAATGAATTTAGAAGACAGGGAAATCTCCCAAACTTCAAGAACGGAAGCTTGTTTCTAATTTTGATTAAAGTAAAGTAATCTTCCATTTTTTTTAATGATCTATGAGGACTGTAAATGCCATATGAACATAAGTGGCCCTGTTGTGTGGTGTCCTTGAAGAGGACACTAAGATCATGCTCACTCCCTCACAGGCAGTCTGGCAGTAATAACCTGTTGCATAATAAATAAGCATTAAGGATGAAAATCACAAGGACAGACAACAACGACTGAATGAAATATCTGTAAATCCCGCACCGTCTCTGGCGTGCACTTTGAGAGCACGCAGACCGGACATGCCACTCCTCATCACCACCATGTTGGCACCGGTGTCCTTGTCCACCCTCTCAATGACCTCGAAGTCCAGGTCTGTGTAGTAGAGGTGGTTCTGGTAGACCGTCAGCCCCCAGGGATGGGACAGACCACTGACCACCGTCACCCGGGTCACTCCGTCCATGGTGCCACTTTCGATCTGGGCCAAAAGAAAGGAGGTTGCTGAATGTATTTGAATCAAGTCCAAGGTAAATATAGACATCGACATCATCAATAAAACACAGCTAACACTAAAACGTCCAGTATGTGTACACACCACCCCAGAGCCTGCTACACCCCAGTACAGTTTTCTGACAGAGACGTCAGCAGAGATGAATCCTATGTTCGCCAAGTTGCCCGTGTAGAGGTTCCTGACATTTCCTCCGTCCATGTCCGAGCTGCCAACCTTAGGGGGAACGCCACTGTCCGACCCCTTGTCTGTCCAAAACAATTTCCTGCAGGGACAAGATTGGAGAGTCTAAATACGAGAAACAACTGAACATCATCATTTACACAGTTGTAAAAAAGAGAAGTGTTTGCGCCCATGCTAGTTAATTGAAATAAGACAACAAATAGCTTTTTATAGTTAGTTTTCTCAGTGGACAGATGCTTTACCCCCGGGCTGGATCCAAGGCTATTCCAATGGGTTCTCCCACGCCCTCAGGTTTGCCATTGGAGGTGATGAGGGTCTTCCTATAGTGCTGGTTCCCATCGACACGGATTACCTAAGTGAATTTGTAAGCTTTGTTTATTTACTTGCACAATGAAAAATTGAAACAGAAATCAAGAGACAGAAATTTAATAAAATATAACATGTACATTTAAATAAACATAATAGATAAATACAAATATTTTTATTTAGTCCAACCTTGACGTTATGAGGATAGTTTCTGCAACAAAGGGCTCTGGTCTTGTCTCAGAAAGTGCTTACCTCAATGGTTTTAACAGTGGGATTGGTGTAATACATTATTCGGCTTATCCAATCAAAAGCCAGACCAGATGGTGAGCCCATGAAAGCAGCTGGCGCAAACTCCGACCTGTTGGTACCACTGGTTTGCACTCGCCAAATAGAACCCTGATATCAGAGCAAAATCAGACACAGTTATCAAAGCCATCCTCAAAGCTCCAGAAACAAGTGTTTTAATTTAAGCCCCCCACTTACAGTGCCCTGCACCCAGTAGACAAACTGCTCCTGGTCGTCAAAGTCGATGTCCTGCCCCTGGCTGATGCCTGAAACCGGGGCCATTGCATTGTTTGAGGGGTCAGCGGGGTCCAGAGGGACTCCAAAAATCACTGAGTCTCTCACCACCATCAAGAAGGGAGTGTTATCTAGAGCAGAAAAGGACAACACGAGATGAGAGGAAGACAATTCTCACACAAAGGGATCTCAAGCTGTTTAGAGTCTATAACAGACTCATCATCATTGATTCAGAAGTCTCCATTCAGACGTCTTCATAATATACAGCGTAGACACTCACCTTTGATACATGTGCGTCGATCAGCGTCCAGCTTCCAGCCCGACTGACAGTGGCAGGTGTAGTACCTGGGTCTCAGGGCCGACAGCAGGCACAGCTGAGTGCACATGTGTTCTCTGCATGGGTTGAGGGCTGAATACAAAATCACATTGTCACCTTCAATTCCTACTTTTAGATTTGTATCTGTGTATGATTAGGTGCAGCTCACAATTAAGACTTAGTTTAGTTGGGATTAGCACAACATTTAAATACAATGAAGAAAACTACAAGAAAGTAAATTAGATTTGCTTCTTAATGAAAATTACCACTGGGTTGTTTGTTGGGATGGTCCATCACGATGCCCATTGGTTGGAAGACATCATTCATCAGAGTGGTGATGTTGCCACCGTGGAACTTGTTGGTTCTCATCACTTTGCTGGTGTAGCGCTCGGACCAGTAGACGCTGTCCTCGAAGATGGTCATGCCGTGCGGGTGCTGGAGAACCTGGAGCGAGGGGGGGGGATGCAAAGTATAAATGTAAAGTATAAAGCTATACATTTTTTCACTACTTTGATTTATCATTTAATTTTGATTAATGATTTGTCACCGACTTGTTAATCTTCCTAAAAAACGTAATAGAACTAAACCCACCAGGTCACTCGCCAAGACCTGTTGGCGGTTGTTGCCATCATAGTCACAGTAGTCAATATATTTGAGGTAGGCGTCTGCAAAGTAGACCCTGCGTGTGGTGTAGTCCAGGGCCAGGCCGTTGGGCCAGTAGAGCTTCGTTCTGACGATGACTCGTCTCATGGATCCGTCCATGTCGGCCCTCTCAATCCTGGGATTCTGACCCCAGTCTGACCAGAACATCAGGTTGGTGCTGGGAGGAATGAGAGTTTAATACTCAAGAGAGTTGAAAGACACGATTTCATGGATTAATCTGAAAGTTCAAAGTCGTGTTTTACTAGTTGCGAGGGTCCAGAACTAGTCCCCGGGGGCTGGTGACGTTCTTAGTGAGGAGGACTTTGCGGAAGCGACCATCCAGAGTGGACACCTCAATGTTCTCCATGACAGAGTCGGTCCAATAAAGGTTCCGACCCACCCAGTCCACAGCTATACTCTCTGGCACCATTAAACCAGTGGAGAATACCTGGAAAAACAGACATATTTAATCCCGTTCATGAGACTAGTCTCACAGTTTTAAATGAATCCATCTGTGTGATCATTTCTCTTACTTCCTGTCTGTCGGTGCCATTCTGGTTGGAACGCCATATCTTCTTCTGTGAAGCATCTGCCCAGTAGATTTTGGAGGTCACGCGATCAAAGTCTACGGTCACTATGCTTGAACCGCTGACCACTGGATGCAGCAGGGGTGGTCTCAGATAGATGCGGTTGGTGATTATCTGGCTACGCTTAGCAACCAGGAGTATAGCTGCTAGCTGGTCTAAAAGCAGAAAAATATAATGTTTCACACCAGAATCATATCTCACTGCTGTGTTTGCATTTAGCATATAACTGTATTAGTGTATTACTATGTTATCACTTATTTTAACTTCCTGTTTATGCTGCATTTATTGAATTGTGACGCTTGCTGTTTACCGGCAGCTTTGCAGGTGCGTCCATCGGGCTCAAGGAGGTAACCATCCGAGCAGTAGCACCGGAAGCTCCCTCTCTCGTTGTAGCACTGCTGGCTGCAGAAACCAGGGATCAGACACTCGTTGATGTCCTCACAGGTCTTGGAGTCGTTGAGTTGAAGTCCTGAAGGACACGTGCACTGAGCCCCAAAAGGTCCTTGGACACAGTCATGACTGCAGCCCCCGTTGTTCAGCACACAATCATCTTGGTCTTCATGAACGGACATAACATTGAGTTAGTGAGGAACAAGCTGCATTTATTGTTAGCGACTTTTGCTTTTATTTGATTTCTGTCAATTAAGTGTCACATTCTGCCACCTTCATGAAGTTCTTATTTTTTGTTTTGAAAGATATCCTTTGTGATTATGTTGAAGTGACTGAAAGACATATCGCACGATAATGCAAGACAGAAAACTCACTGCAGATTGGTGACTCGTCTGCTCCGTTGGGACAGTCCCTCTGTCCGTTGCACACCTTGTCCAAGTCTATGCACGCCAGGTCAGTGGGGCACTGCCACTGGCCGGATGGACAACTGAAAGGAGGAGTGGGGCAGTTCTGTTCATCGCTCATGTCCCGACAGTCATTGTCACCATCGCACAGCCAAATTGTCGGGATGCACATTTTGTTGGTGCACTGGAAGTTGCTGGATCCGCAAGTGGTAGGTGGGCAGGAGTTGTGTTCGTCTGATCCGTCCTCACAGTCTGGATGTCCGTCACACTCCCACTCGCCTGGTACACAGAACCCATCGGCCTGGCACTGGAACTCATCGTTGTGGCAGAGGCCTGGTCCTCGAGTGGCTGTCGGGTCCAAAGACATTTTAAATGATTGAAACTGCAGTGAAACATTTCAGTGATTTACAGAAACAGAAATCTGAAAAACAAGAGAGAGGTGTAATATGTATTCGATTGCATTGATTCACATGAATCACGTTACAAACCAATAAAATTAAAGTAAAAGGTCATTGTTAATAATAATGGTAATAATGGAAATAAATCAGAATGTCAAGTGGTGCAATCTTTCATGATCGTTTTTTTAAATATATAGTCAAAGTCTGTGTTGTCAGCTTACGACAGTCTCGCTCATCCGAATGGTCCCTGCAGTCAAACACCCCATCACACTGATATATCGTATTGACACACTGGTCCCCGCTGGCACAGGCAAACTCAAAGGAGGCACAGGAAAACTCTTAAAATGAAGAAGAAGGAAAGAAGAGGGAAAAGATAAGTAAAGACAAAGATATCTCTGTTAGACATAAACAATCGACATAAACTGTGACGTTATAGTTATTCCTATACCACAGTTTTTCTCATCAGATCCATCAAAGCAGTCCTGGTCCCCATCGCAGACGTAGGAGTTGAAGATACAGCGGTGGTCGGGGCACAGGAAGTAAGTTGGGGGGCATGTAGTGATGGTTGAATCTGCCAATCACAGATATAACAGCGATTTTTCAGTATCTTTAAAAACGTGTAGAATAACATGAAGTGCAATCTCATAAAGTCTGAAATGATAATGGGCTGACGGCCGCAGACTTACTGCAGCCTCGTTCATCAGAGCCGTCGCCACAGTCGTTGTCACCGTCACACAGCCACAGTTTAGAAATACACCTGCTGTTATCGCAGGTGAAGAAGTCGGCTGTGCAGGTGGTGGGAAGATGAGTGGGACAGTTATTCTCATCAGAACCATCGCCGCAGTCATCCATGCCGTCACAACGCCAACCGGTGAGGATGCAGTGCTTATTGTTGCAGGTGAATGCTTGTGGAGAGCAGGTCGCTCCTGGTAAAGACATAAGAGGCAGGTACTTGGATTAATACATTTGTCTTTACTCAATAATTCTCCTAATCCTCATAGGGTTTTTGAGAGATCCACCTGTATCTGTGCAGTTGGCCTCATCACTCTTATCTATGCAGTCGAAGACCCCATCACAGCGGTAGGAGTTGGGCCGGCAACGTCCTTCGTCACACTCGAAGGAGTTGTCCCCACAGATGTTGTCGGGTGGGATGACGGAATCGTCCTTGATGCAGTCCCTCTGGTTGGCCTGGAGTTTCATGCCGTATGGACAGCCGCACACTCGATTGAAGGAGGGGGTTGGGAAACAGAAGTGGCTGCACCGCCCGTTGGCCACCACATTGCACCGGCTGGTTAACGCTGTCGGGAGGATGATGGAGAGGGTCAGTGGGTTTTCATAGATTACGATATCTACCTGCTCAACTAAGGCCCTGGACCTGCAGTCATTGTTTGACACATGCAATATGAATATGATCTTTTTTATTAATTCTCTCCCCGCTTAACAGCTGTCATACCCTCTTGATCCAGTTCGTGTTCCCAGTTATCTAACCTGTCACAGTTCTGGCCTTTACCTAACCTCAGTTACTGTAGGGAGGGAGTGTTGGACTCCAGTGTGTGAACTTACTGCTGTGAAGGTCGGCTGTGTAGGCCTTAACATTCATGATCCCAGTGACTCCTTGTCTGATCATGATGTTTCCGCCTCCATCCCTCTTCCTCATCTCGAATATTCCTCTGGTCCGTGTGTCAGACACGTACAGGTAATCTATGTTGAAAATAGATGGAGAAGACAGTGGTATAAAGGAACTGAGAAAATGATACACTTTCACAAAATATAATAAATGTTTGTGAGCTGTAATAAAGTCATTTCAGAAAGTGCACAATAAGTGGAATATGCATTTCATTATCTTCCCGCTGTGTGAACATGTGTTGTTTGTTAAAAGTAGAAGAACGACTTTTGTAATAAAGTTTAGGTTTTACTTTGACAAAAGCAGCAGCATATGAGGAGAGAGTGAGGAACCAACCTGAGTAAATAGTCAGAGAGAAGGGTTGAGTGATCTGGCCGATATTGGTAAACACCTGTCTGTCATAGCCTTGGATGCTAATGTGACCAATCTGGTCCAAGAGGGAATCCACCCAGTACACCCTGTCCATCCTGTCGAAGACCAGTCACAAGCAATTCATCAGTTCATTTAAAGGGAGGGTCCATTCAAAATTCATTATAATATTTCTTGCTCTAAATCATTTGCAGGAATCGATCAGTGTTTCACTCTGAATCTTACACGTAGTCCACAGAGAGCCCGTATGGCCATCCCAGTGTCGTGTTGACCAGAGGAACAGCATTGCTGCCGTCAGTGAAGCCCCTCATGATGACCGCTGGACGGTACCAGTCAGACCAGAACAAGTAGCTGTCAACATGTGAGGGGACACGTTGGACGACAGATTTGTTTATCTCAATGTACTTATGTGCAACCATTAAAAGACTGAAATGTATATACGCCTGATAACTTTGAGCACTCACCCAGCACTAGGATGCACTGCGATTCCCTTCGGGTTCCTCAGGCCCGTCACAATGTCTCGTCTGGACTTGTCTTTGACATTGAGGGCCACCACCGTCTTGTAAGAGCTTGTGGTCCAAAACAAAACATTGGAGGTCCAGTCATAAGCCATGGCATCAACTACTCCCACTCTGTAGCCTGTCAAAATCTGTTGGACTGACAATGCACAAAGAAAATCACCACAGTGAGATGGGTCCTAAAGGATGATGATAACAATGTGTAGCTTTTAGCATTGTGTGGTTTAAGCATTGGTGTTTCATTACATATATGCCGCAAAAACTCACCAGTCCCGTTGAGGTTTGACTTATAGATAAGTCCCTTGGACCTGTCATTGTAGAAAATTGCCTCCTCTTTGCCGTCGAACTCGACAGCAGAACCAGAGAAGGAACTCCCAAGCCCGTGGAGAGGCAGGATGACGTCCTCCTGGAGGGAAATGTTCAGTGGGATTCCCCGCACCGCAAGAGAGGTGGCCACCAGCAAGTAGTCCTTCACCTCTGTTTGAAGGAGGGACAGTGGTGACTGGCAGGGAATCAGACTCTCTGAATGTGATCATATGTACGACCCCTGCAGGTTTTACTGTTTCTTGTAAATAAATTGTTGATTTGAGATCATATTTGAGAAGGAAAGATATTATATAACACTGTACATTATTGTTTAAACCAAAAGAAGCCTTACTAAAGCAGGTGTGACGGTCTGGCTGAAGGTCATACCCGTGGCGACATTTGCAGCGGAAGCCAAGTCCCTCATTGTCGGAGCGGTGAGTCAAGACACAAATGTGCTGACAGCCGCCGTTGTGTTTGCCACATGGGTTCATCACTGCAAGACACGACAGGTGTGGTCATTTCAGTGAACAGTGAAGAAGAAAGACCTTTCAGGTGAGAGGTGCACTTCCTCACCAACAGGTTGCAGGACAGGGTGAGAGACAACAACATGACCCGGCTTCTGCGCGGTCCGATAGAGAAGTGAAGGGTTGCTGCCGTTGAACCGGTTGGCTCTCACCACACCCATCTTGGTCCAGTCAGTGAAGAACACGTGGTCTTCAAACACAGCAATTCCAAAAGGATGCGGAGCCTGGGTTCCACCATTAAGGACAATTTTCCTGGAAACAGCAACACCAGAGAATGGCCATCGAGCAGAATACAACATGGACGCAATGTTTCTGAAAGTTACTTCCTCAAATCTTCAACCTTTACCTGTCCAGCCCACTGTAGGTGACAGTCTCCACGGTGTCAAAGTGGCTGTCAGACCAGTAGACCCTCCGATTGACGATATCCAGAGTAATTCCTGTCGGAGTGCCGAGTCTAATCTTCACCAGCTCCAAGCGATTACTGCCATCCATGAAGGCACGTTCCAGCTTCACCTGCTCAGTGCTGGTGCCCTTGTCTGTGAAGAACATGTAGCTGCAGACAAAGAACAGACATGAAATGATGCTACACAATGCCAGTAAAAATCTCTGACGATAATAAGTAATACATTAATCAGATTCATTTGACATCTGCATTTCTAAGCTGATTCTAAGCTGATACCAAGACTAAAAGCTTTTAAACTCACCCCACTGTGGGGTCCAGGGCGAGTCCATGTGGCGTGTGCAGGTTTTCAGCCACCAGTGTGACCCGATTGTCTCCATCGTAGTCACACATGTCGATACGCTCCACCATGGCCTCTAGGACATAGAGTTTGAAGTTGATCCAGTCCACAGCGAGGTTCTGGACATTATTGACCGAGACTGCCAGAACCTCCTTGATGTTTCCCCCATTATAGTTGGTAGAATACACCTAAAAGAAAGAAAGAGTTTGGAATGAGTCTCAGAGGATCTCGGTCTTGCTTCAACAGGACGTTTTTTGTCGAGAACACTACTTATAACTGCTACATTTCAGTATACCTTTTCGGTATAAGTGTCACTCCAGAAAATAATGTCACTGCGCGAATGGTAGGCCACGCCCACAGCATAACCTTTGCCCTGAGACGGCACCAGAGTTCTGACGAGGCGTCCGTGGATATCTGCCATCATCACTTCTCCCCCGTTTGTGAAAATGAGCTGTGGTAGTCCAGCTGGAAAACACACACACTAGACTTCAGCGGTGAATTCGTTTTTTTAGTAAAGGTACATAAACACACAGAAAACCCACTTGTGTTATTGTTAAACATGAGAAAAATTTAACTTTTAGTAAATGCATTTGTGCGCTTGTACAACACATCAGGGTTTACATGTTAGCGTCTTCTTAAATATGTCACGTACTATCTTTACTCAATCGATAGCAGCAGCACAAAGATATTGTATAAACTCTGTACCTGATATATTGGCTTTGCAGATATGACCCTGCTCCAGGAAGTATCCACCGGCGCAGCTACAGTGATGTGTCCCAGGACGATCTTCACAAAGCTGGTCACAGATCCCCCAGATCTGACAGTCGTTATAGTCTGGGCAATAGAAACAGGCATAGGGTGAGGATTATCAAAACGTTATTTGGACATTAAAATAAAGATGGTGATTTTAGTTTCTTGAGCAAGGGAACGTATTCAATGTTTATGAAGCTTTTCTAAAACTGCGTGAGCTCTTGTTATCTGAGAATCGACTGCGACCGATGACACAGAAACTGTAGATAAATATGAAAAAGAAACGTACCGACACAGGAACGACTGTCATTGGCTACAACGAAACCATCAGGGCAGTAGCAAGCGCCTCCCTCAGGAGATGGGTGGCAGAAGAACTCACAGCTCAGGGTGGAGCAGCGATCAAGGCCTGTGTGTGAAATGTGAGCATCCTAGTTAAATTGAGGTCAGATCCCTTCAGGTTTCTACTGTGATCATTATCATGGCAGAACATTATCAGAACCACCTGACAGCCACCAGTAAATGATCGTGTTAAGTCAGGTGTGAGGGCGGCGATAAGGAAGGAAAGGTTATAATTACTGTCTGGACAGCTGACATCCAACAAACATGGGTATTATACGGCCATAACGTCTAAACCCGTGCTCCTGCATTTATAGTCCTATCAAAGTGAGGCACGTGCAGCAGCCTACGTTCGACTACATCTCTTTTTACAACAACAGTTAATTCAGCTCATTTGAATTCAGTCCTCCTGGTTTCCTCTGATCAGGTCTTTTTAACAGTCAGCGTAAAGACTAAAGAGAAATGAAAATAGTCACACATGGCAGCAGTATTATGTGAAGAAGTGTGACTTACTGCAGGTTTTCTGTGCGGTGGAGTTGTTCTCGTCTGTTCCTCCGGGACAGTCGGGTTTGCCGTCGCACACTTTGCCCACTGGTACACATTCTGTAGAGCCCGGGCATCCCCACTCACCAGGGTAACAGTCTCGAGAGTTGCTGTCTGAAAACCCCAGTAACACTTGTGATTATGATTTCTTAAAAATTTCCACGGGCTACTTTTTAATTGATGCCAAAAAAAAAGGTTTCTAGCCTTTGAGGAGTTGATTCGAAACAATTGTCCAAACTGCTCCAAGTATTTTGTTTGTGTTTATTTCTTTCTATTTTCGATTAATTTTTCATTTGTGCAATGCTGTAAATAAATCTTCATGTTGTACCAAATGTTCCTGTTCTAGGTAATAGTTCACCCTCAAGGACAAGTTCTCTCACCACATCCTTTCTCATCACTGTAGTCCCCACAGTCGTTGAACTTGTCGCACACCCACTTCTGAGGAATACAGCGACCGCTGGAACACGTGAACTCGTTGCCGCTGCAGCTCGGATACGCTGATGAAGGAAGTCACATTTACTCGTGTTTAATTCTTAACCATCTCCTTCAATCCGTCAATCTAACGTTAAAGGTCCAGTGTGTACGATTTAGGTGATTTGTCAGAAATTAAATATTAAACAGTCCTGGTGATGTTTTCACTGGTGTGTTTCATCTAAATTGTACAAATTAATGTTTATTTTTACATACTTCATGTTTACATCAGGAGCTGGTCCTCTCTACAGAGACATGCAACATGCAACTTCACCACTAGATGTCACTACATTCTACACACTGAACCTTTAAAGTAACGTAAAGTTCATTCATTCATTTTAAGCTGTAAATTATACATATATCAACAGAATAGTAAATTCCGGTTTAGCATTATCAATACTAACTTTAATGTTTGGATCACAGTTTGGGCTTTTCATGAGGAAACTTCATCAGTTCATCACTGATACGTCTTATGGGTTGTAGCACATTTATTTCAATTGATTGTTAACTGTAGAAATCAAAAAAGGCCTGTACATTGTCTGTCGGGTCGGGTCGTCATCCTTACCACAGTCTTGTTCATCACTGTTGTCCCCACAGTCGTCCCAGTGGTCACATACAAAGGACATTGGAATACAGTAGCCATTTGAACACTGATACTGGTGGATGGGGCAGTGCTGAGTCGCTGAAAACCAACAGAGTGAAGACATTTACAAACAACCTGTCAGTTATTGAAACCCACTGGAAATCAAACTGGATCTCACTAGCTCAACTAAAGCAACCTCAATTTGTACGAATAGCTTAGATAACCCTGAACAGAACATGGCCCACAACTTGATCAAATTTAAAATCAAATTACGCTTCATTAATTTGACTAATAAACTTCCAAATGAGTCTATAATAAATTATCTTTATGTAATGTCTACAGTTCAAACTTGCAGCAATTTATTGGGGGGAATCCGGAGATGTATAAATCTGGGTTAAGTAATTTTTGTCAGTCATTGTCTCAGTGCACCTCAACCGTAATTTCATAAACTATAACACTTTTGTTTGGGATAGGAAGTAATGCAGAATAGATCATTTTTTATCAGCTCTAATTCCATCAAGCTCAACTCACTGCAGTTGAATTCATCAGAGCCGTCTCGACAGTCCTGCCGTCCGTTGCAGTGCTGAGAGTTGCTATAACAGGCCCCGTTAGCACAAGTCTTCTCAGTGCAAGGAGGGTAGTCTGCACAAAAAACAAACATATTTTAATACCAACATAATGGTTCTTATTGAACAAGAGGTCTTCAACAACAAGATATTAGAGGAATGAAAAAGCATGTCCAGTATGTACGGTTCAGTGTGTTCAGTTCCCAGTAGAAGTCTTACTGCAGCTGTTCTCATCAGAGTTGTCCACACAGTCCTTCACGTGGTCACATCTGTAGCTAACTGGGATACACTGGCCCTCCTGGCATGTGAACTGGTCCGAGCTGCAGGTCCTTCCCCCTAAACCAAGAGCATATGAGTGGGGATGGTTTAGAGAAATGCTATGATGCAGGAAAATTATACTTTCAGTTAACAGAATGAGTACAGGCCAGATTCTCGATTCTCTAATATAGGTTCATTTGTTTGTCTTTCTGAAATGGAAAGCAATTAACAAAAACAAACGAGGATATAAAAACAGTAAAACCTTGACCCACAAGGTTGTTTTTTTTTTATAAACCACGAAAAGGACGTATCTCGTTAAGTTTGGCCCCATTTTTTCTTCTGTTTTGGTTAACATTTGATTACAGGCCTGTAAATAAAGTTTAAATTGAACTCAATGAATATCCTATAGCTTCAGTTTCAAACTGGGATGATGTGCCCACCTAGTGGTTGAACTCTTGTTCACTATGGTTGCCTGTAAACTTGTGCTCATATATGCACAGAGTTTATCATCAGGATTTTTAGATCACAGGTATGTTAACAGTCAGCATCAATCAATCAGCGTACCACAGCTTCTTTGTTCGTCCGAGCCATCGGTGCAGTCCTCCTCTCCATCGCAGACAAATCCCAATGAGATGCATTCACCACTTGTCACACATTTGAATTGCTGTGAGGTGCACGACGGACTTGCTGCCAACAGAACAATTGAAAAGTTTCCCCTTTATCAGTCACATAATCTGGTGGATATCCAAAATCCCCGAAACACTGGATTCTCATAAACGATTTGCTTGGTGGCCACTGTGCATGCTTTCAACGACTGGTTGTAATACTCACGACAGTTTAGCTCATCCGAGTCGTCTCTGCAGTCTTTGGTTCCATCACACCTCCAGGCTACGTTTATACACTGTCCACTGCTGCACTGAAACTCAGCGCTTCCACAGCTTCCTGCAGAAATCACACGCAGTGGCAAAAAGTCACCATTTATGTTTGAATTGGTGTTATGTGCTCTTGTCCTGGTTCAACATCGTCCAAAATGCTTTCAAATGTGTGATGTCCCTTGGGTGAAAAGAAAGAATATTTTACTGTTTCCTTGACAAATGAGTTACTATCTTTATGAGAGATGCAGCTTTTTAAACCTCAAATCATGTGATTTGAGGTTTAAAGGGTAGTTAATTCTTCACCTTGAAAGAAGAGTCCACCCTTTGACCTGAGAGAATTCAGGAAATCATATGAGACAGATTATTGTGGACAGTTAGGACCCAATAAAAAAATGTAATTCTTACCACCACATGAAAACTTTGAGATGACTACAAAGTAATGCTAAACTCCAATGGCATTATTACAGGATATTCATCACTATGCCAAGATAGTTTAGGAGGCAGAGGGTTACCTTGTAAACAATATCTTTACATCACATGTCAGTAAATTGATTCGAAAGTTAAAAGTAATTAAGATAATCAATAATTCTAAGATTTAGTTTCATCAGACTTGTTAAAACTCTTTTGAGAGTAAATCTCTGAAACGTTTCTGTGCAGCCCAAAATATTAAAGGGAACAATCAAAGGTTAATTCCATTTAAACTAATTTTAGTAAAATTGGAAAAAGTCCCACAAATTATAATCTTCTACTTGCAATATTTTTCATTTGCATCCTAACAGATTGGACATTAGAAAATGTTTTGTTTGAAGGTCAACACGTACCTTGAGAAAGGTGGATTCCTTGGGACAGCAGTAGAAAAGACAGAAGATGAAGACCATCAAAGGCCATCGTTCAATAATCAACCGTCCTCCTCTCTTCTCTGGTGTTCAGGAGTTTGTTTAATATAAAGTGTGTCCACTCAATCTAAATCTGCATCCTTAATCCAGAGGAGCAGGAGCAGGACTGTGCCTGTGGGATTGAGATGTCGTATGACCTGGAGGAAACAGCAGACCAACAATGTGACATGGGAGTAATTTGGCTTTTTATGGCTTTCTGCTTTTACATAAACTTCATCTAAGATTAACTTTTTGTTGTTGGTATGTTGTCTACATCAGCAAGAAAAAGTAACTACTCATTTTTGTGTAACAGTGAGGCAAGTAGTTAACATCTCTTTAGTTAAATCCCGGGGATAAAACAGACTTTAGTGCTTTTTACTTTATTTATACATCCACATACAAAATAAAGGTTCATTTTAACACATATGCCATGATGTATTTACTTCATTACATGAATTCCTCATCAAATGTGATCATGAGGGATTTTCACCAGCCCTTCATTGGATTTTCACAAGAACACAAATTATAACTGATGATTTTATAGTTATATATAGCGTAGAGTATGGAGGGATATACAAATCTATACATATGAAGTTCATTATGGCCACAAATATGGTACCAGGGTGTGTGTGGTACATATTTAATGAATTGTAACCATAAAAACCTGTGATAGATAGATATCCTGTGTAGCTGTACACAGAGAAGGTTGTAGTGGACAATATTAGTCAGCCACATAGGTATCTTTATAAAAGCATCAGGTTTTGAATGCATTAAAAGCATTTGCATTATGGGAAGTGTGAGTAAGACTTTATTATCAAAAAAGTGTGCAACATTACAATGTCATATTGACACTTATTAAATGACTTGCAGCCTCTGCTGGCTTCTTTATTGTGCGTTTACAATGTGTGACCTTAAACGTTGCTTAATCGGTTTATTGTGCAGAAGAAACGAGAGCTAGTACTTCGCAAGAAATGGTCACGGTTGTTACTGAAAGAATTAAGCGAAAAATGTATCACAAACTGCTTTTGGCAATTTGCTGGACTAGTGAAGGCCTGTTGAAAAGTCTTGTACTCTTCACAAAACTAAAAGCTGAAGCTAAGACAGTTAATATGTGGATCTGCTCTGTCGGGGGCCACAGCAACGGCTCATCAGATCATATGTTAAATTCCTGCAGCACAGATCATTGATTCCTGGAACTCATGTTTTTAGCTGGTTGAGATATTAGAGAGTCCTCAGTTTTGTAAAATAAGAGAATCTATAGAGATTCTATGTAAATAATGATCATACTTTTTAATACATACTGTTTTTGTTTCTGCTTCTTCTAATGTCCTGTATACAAATGCTTTATACATTGGTGAGACCCAAATGTTATATTGTTTGTGTCAGTAAAATAACTCAAATAACCAGGCACCCTGTTTCTGTTGTTGCGTGTTAATGAAGGAATGACGTTGGTAAAATTGCAGATCAACGATTATTTTAACTTTTTTTTTTCAAATGCCATTAAAAGACTCAACCCAACATATTTGTCCCCCGTGAGGTTCCTAAATCCTGTGGACACACAAACCCTTATGTAGTGCATTATTGTGTATTATTTGTCAGCCTTGTATCATTTGCAAAAAGTGTTAGACTTTGGCTCCCTCTAGTGGTGAAACCAAAAAAGACACCGTCTTGGGAACAGCAGAGCTTTTGAATATTGAATTTACCTTCTTGCTTTAACTACCATTTGTTTAAATCAAATATATCCTGGGTAAACAGGAATTATTTGTTTATTTTAGTATAACTGTCAACCTTTAACGCGTAACGTTAAACCGGCAAAAGGACTCGTTAGTATTTCTTCAGGTAAAGAATGTGTGAGACAACAAAAGAAGTGGGAATCCCTTTATTTCAAAGTAATGTTAAATCTATGTACACATTTTGTGGTTTAGATACTTTTAAAAATCATTTTATGGTTAAATGAAATGAAATATCATAAGGATATAATGATTTACAAAGGAAAAATAAATATTACTTCTAAATATCGCTTTTTAATTCATATAATTGAGATCACTCAGTCATGAATATATGTTACAAAATAGAACATAAATCTATTTCAATGTCGTAAACATCTTACACAAATTATGTTGAAATATGTGAAGGGTTAGGGTTAGAACTCAAAGGTTTTATTGGAACGAAAGAAAACTTGTCTCAAAAAATAACATTTGCAAAGAAACTATACTCAGTACAAACCCACAAAAATACAAAACAATTATTTGTAAACTCATTGGCAACAGGAGAGATTAGCTGCTCATAAACAGCTCCTAATTTAAAAGTATCCACTTCTGGTCCAATGTCATTTCAGTTAGATGATGTTGAAAAGGAAATAGTTTAATCGGCTCATAGTAAATAATATTGAGAAACATTTAAAAAGATCGTTGATGTTTCTCACACCCCAAATTTTCATAGAAGATTAGTTCGAGGACAGAGAGGAATGATTCATGACAGCTTATGATTGGTCAGAAGAAGGTCTCGATCTGGGTAAATGTCATGAACCTTTTGGGTTCGTCATCCTTTCTACCTTTGCTGGTAGTAAGGATTGTTCTGGCCCTGGTTCGAAGCGTACGGGTTGCTCTGAGGTCGACTCTGGGCGTATGGGTTGCTCTGTGGACGTGCAGGTGTAGGTGCATAGAGGTTGCTCTGTGGACGTGCAGGTGTAGGTGCATAGAGGTTGCTCTGTGGACGTGCAGGTGCAGGTGCATAGAGGTTGCTCTGGGGTCTTGTGTATGAGTTCATGTCATCTTCGTCGTCGTACAGCCGCTAATGAAAAGAACATTATTCTTATGAGTGAATTGTAAAATCAAGCGTGTACAGTATATCTTTGGTCTTCTCTTATTGCATTTGGTGCAGATCCAAATAAAAATCTGGATCTAGTGAATCTAAATGTGGTTTCATTTGGTTCTCTCTCTCCATCCTTCAAGAAAATTGCTACAAACCGTTCATACTTTACCCAAACTACCCTCCCCCATCACCATGCTCACCGAGTTACTGCCCATAGGGACCAGGTTTTGCCGGCTGTTGCTAGGTGTCATCTCCAGGTTGGTCCTGCGGTCCCAGTTGCTGTTGGTTGTTGCTCGTGGGATCTTGGGCACCCCAGCACCTTCATAGCCTGACCCATGATGTGAGGGCATCTGGCTGTTAGCGTAGCTGCCGTTACCATTAGCCATTGGTGACTTGGCAGGAAAGTGACTGACATAAGGTTTCCCGATGTCTTCATGTTTGCTCTTCTTCTTGGAGGATCTACCAAGATTTAAAAAAGGGCATATATCATTGTCTACTATCACTGTTATCACATGAATGTCTTTCAGTCTGTATTGACCATTTAGTTAACTGGGTTTTTCCTCAACTCAAATTATTCACACAATGTGTTAATGTATAAAATAAAGTGACGCACATTGAAAATGACTTGCTACCATGTCAGCGTTAAACAAAGGTTCATAATTAACCCGGTTAAATAAAGGTTAATGTGTAACGCGAGTGAGACAAGGGCATGACGGAGGCATAAATGATTGAAGGGGAGTGAGAGAGTGCACAGATAAGAGCCTCACCTCAGTGCCAGGATGGGCAGAAGGATGAGTGTGATGAGCAGCAGGCCCCCGAGCACCGAGCCAACGATAACCAGTGCCAGCTTCCAGTCTAATAAAACACAGTGAGATGGACAGTTATGAAATCGAAATCGAGGACAGGAACCATGAAGGGTCGTGCAAATGTTCGCAGGTATCCCAAAAAATAATGTGACTCCAGATTAAGTGTCTTGAGTGAATTGGACCTGACGGCAGACGCTTGTCAGGAGAAACAACAACTGGTGATGGGGAGTTAGAGAGAAGTGAGGTTAAAGGAGACATATGATGCCTTCACATTTTTTCTCTCAGCTCGTGTTCTATAGGTTTTTGTTCATGTAAAAGGTCTGAAAAGGTAAAAAAGTGCAGAGTCTGTGGTCCAGAGTAAAACGTTGATACTTCTCCATCATCATGATGTCATCAGGGGGCTATTGTGTTCAGATGTGTTACAAACATGACAAGCAGGTTGTGTTATTTTGCATATTTGTAATCAAGATTACTGAAACATCTGATTTTCGTAAGTGTGTTCAACTTCATTGAATTCAAGGGGATTATTGTGCCTTGTCATTGTTATGTAATTGTTGTTGTTGTTGTTTTTGCCCTCATTGTCTAATACATACTGTATACTCACGTTCTTTGCAGTTCAAACCAGAATAACCAAAATTGCAGCTGAAAGATAAGAAGAATGGTTTATTTAATGCATCTATGCAAACATGGATATGGGTAGGTAGGTAGGTAGGTAGGTAGGAAGGTAGGAAGGAAGGTAGGTAGGCAGGCAGGAAGGAAGGTAGGAAGGAAGGAAGGAAGGAAGGTAGGTAGGTAGTTGGGATGGAATAGAGAGTTGGAGAAAAATATGCTGGTAGATGGAAAGTGTGACATTTTCAGAATGTGTTATGTCATTTTTAGAACTTACGCTTCACAAGAGCTAGAACCCACTGCATACTGCCCATCGGGACAAGCTGCAAATATATAGAAATGAGTAGATTAGATTATTCTCTCTCTCTCTCTCTCTCTCTCTCTGTCTCTCTCTCTCTCTCTCTCTCAATGTCCTTACCAATGCACATTGTGTCACTGAAGTTCGTCTTGACGTAGGTTTCCGTACAGTTACAATAAAATCTTCCATCTACTGTAGAGCAAGTGGTAGTCAACTCATCACAGGGTTCCGCAGCGCATAAATCGGTCTCTTTATTGATAGGAAACACAAAAAGATTCTTCCTCAGCAAACCTTACTCAAGTGAGTGCAAAAATACACAAAAATAAGAAATAACAACATGATATGAAGTGAGGACAGAAATGTACAGTATGCTGTGACCCAGTTGAGAAATCCCATTAATGCATCAAGTGCATTTCTAACCCTGAAACAAATACATTTGGTATTTCTAAAACAGTGTGTCAAATCTATTTGTCCACAATGCACCTCCTCATGTTACGGCTGAGCACTGAACAGCACTATCCAACAGGCCACTAAATAAACAAGGTGTAGTTGTTTGAACATTAAAGCAACAGAGAGTTTTGAGTTTCACAGGGCAACCGTCAAATCTGGGAATAAACACGGTTTCCATGTAGGACAGAATGAATCCAAACTGTTCAAACCTTTCCGGGGGTGCACTACTTGCAGACACATCAAACTTGATAACGATCAGACGAACATACTAGATTCATGTCATTAACTTACCTTTGAAAGCTCCACCTGCCAGTAGGCAACCTTCACATTGAACAGCATCTTTCACCACACTTGTAACTTCACTTGTTGTGATGGTAGAACTCGCGCTGAAGATGATCTCTATTGATGCATTGACCCCGCCATTTCTCACTGATCCAACTCTGCTCGGTGAAGACCTCCTGCATGGACACAAATCCCACTTACTGACGAATGTATTCTGCAATTATTGGGCGCAATATACTGTTAAATGTACTGTAAGAAGTATGTTTCTAGATAGATGGACAAAACCATTGGTGAATAGCATTGTCATTGGGAGAATTACTGGAGTGAGAGCACTAGAACATCAGAGAACCCATCCTTGTCTGGATTGAATCGCTTTGACACCTGTGTGGAAGAAAGGAAATACATGTTTTAGGTCTTACTGGGAATACACAGCCACTTTAATAAATCCAATGTACTCTTTATGTATTTTTTCTCCATACAGCTGGCATTCTGTACTGGCTCTAATGACTACTGCACCACATGATCACAATGAGCCACAAAGAGCTGTTTGTCTCGAAGATGGACTTAAATAAATTAAAAGCATCAGAGGGTAGATGCACACTGTGCGTGTGCTCTATATACATGTATCTCAGTCAATGACGAATGTGTGTATGTACAAAATAACTCAACAATGCATGGTGAGCAAGGTGATAAAGGGAATTAAAACATACAAGCGACAGGCACACATTGTGTTCCCAGCCCTAGCTCTTAAAAATATCAGCAGAGCAACACCAAGATAGGAGATTAACCGATTGATTACCTCATTAGTAATACTTTGTGCAGCTTCTTTAAATTCGGGTGATTGAGTGTTTTCAAAGCTTTCCTTATAGGTTAATTTCGGCAGGGAAAGTTGTCCAGGGAAAACTTTGGCTGAAACAGAAAAAAACATGTATGAAACATATGCATGTTTTTCATGTCATAACCGTATATTTAAAACAACAGTTCCACATTCCATTGTGGAGAAATGCAGCTTCGGTCCAAGATGCCCTGAGCAGTTAATTGCCGTCTGCGTTTTTATTCAGTCTCTTTCGCATAGCTTGACAACTTCGTGGTTGTGGTTTGCGACCACTTACTTACCTTTCACACAAACTTGGCTGTCATAATTGTAGTTATCACCGGTCGAGCACAAGCAGACAAAGGTTTGATTGGCACGCACTGCACAGGTGCTTCCTCGGCCACATGGGTTCGGTTGACAAGGATCTTAAAAGTCAAAGGAAAACACAAACAGCATTGTGAGAACTCCCAAACCAACGAATGCTGGGGTCCAGAGAAAAGGGTCAGATGGGATACTGGTGTATTTGACTGTAGGCTCTTTAGCTCAGGCAACTAGTGTTTGTGTTGAAGTCTGAACCATCGTAAGATAAACCAACCAAACCTGGTTCTGCTGTTGGAGGTACTGGCGTTGAACCTGTTGCTGCTGTTGGAGCTACTGACGTTGAACCTGGTGCTGCTGTTGGAGCTACTGACGTTGAACCTGTTGCTGCTGTTGGAGCTACTGACGTTGAACCTGTTGCTGCTGTTGGAGCTACTGACGTTGAACCTGGTGCTGCTGTTGGAGCTACTGACGTTGAACCTGGTGCTGCTGTTGGAGCTACTGACGTTGAACCTGGTGCTGCTGTTGGAGCTACTGACGTTGAACCTGGTGCTGCTGTTGGAGCTACTGACGTTGAACCTGGTGCTGCTGTTGGAGCTACTGACGTTGAAACTGGTGCTTCTGTTGGAGCTACTGACGTTGAACCTGGTGCTGCTGTTGGAGCTACTGACGTTGAAACTGGTGCTGCTGTTGGAGCTACTGACGTTGAAACTGGTGCTTCTGTTGGAGCTACTGACGTTGAACCTGGTGCATCCGTTACATCAACTGCAGCTGCTGTTGTCAAAATAGGCACAATCAAAATAAATAACAAGGAAAATTAACTCTACTACAACATCCATCATGTCAGTTTAACTGGTCTCCACATCTGGCAACCAAGAATCACAATCAAAGTCTTTTACTTAAAGGAAACACAAAATACATATACCTATACATACATAAATAGAATACACATTGTTACATGTATGTTCATTTTATTTTCTCAAATTTAATGAAGATACAAGACAAGGGGAAAATAAGGTATTTAATTCAAATTAGGTCAATTCATATGTACCCCACAAAAAAAAAACTTTATTCAAAGCAAATTTTGAACTTGCCCATTTCAGTTGCAATAACCATTATAGACTAACTTGGTTGGAATATCTTTCACTAGGAAGGCAGGATAAGAGGGTCATCAGGTAAGGTCAGATCGTCTGCATTTACACACTAGTTAAATATTTACATTTGTTAGTGTGTGCACCAACAATCGCTGTGAGGACAAACGCGTTTATTGTGACTGTTGAATAAGTCAATGTCTGGATTTTGACCAAGTTTGGAAATTAAAAAAAGAAGGGCGGTAAAAGGAAGAGACCGAACTTGTTAGAAAAACTTCTAACAGGCAAAAAAGCATTGGACACCACAGCTTGGGTTTAGTCTTGATCAACAGCAAATATATATAATAATATATGATAATAAAATATAACATTATTATAAGGGAGACAGATGAAAGGCTTGTACAAGAGGTTGTTCATCACTGGTATCTTTAAATTTCATTTAAATCTTTAAAAAGATTGGATTTGTTCAATAATTCTCCCTCAATTATAGGAACTACTCTACGACTGATACACATATCCAAGATAATCTGAGCCTCACCCCATATATCAGAAATATATAAACGTAGTAAGACTTTAAGGAGGATTATAAGTTTTAAAATCTTGGGTAACTTACCAAGACAGCCCACAACGAACCACAGAACCAAAAACAAGTGGTATTTTCCAGCCATTGGAAAAAGTAAAATTCACCTCAAATTCAGAAAGCCAGAGAGGGTTGTGCGTGCAAGAGGCTTGGGTGTCCAACAACCTGAAACGATGAGGGCTCACATGTCCTCCACCGGCAGTTTTAATCATTTGCCACTCCTCTGAGGGTGGGACTCTGTGCCAAGGTGCATTTCCTTACCAGAACAGAAGAGTCCGGCGCCCAGTTTCCTTGATTCTATGATATGTATCTATTGATCACTTGTTAAAAACACGCATCTGTCTACGTTAGTATGTTATTCACAGTGACCGGAATATTTGTCACGGATATAAAAGTGAAAGAAGGGTAAAAAAATATATAATCGGCTAAACAATGCATTTGTTTCATCACGTTGAGAACTTCAGGTAACTTCTACAAAAGTATAAACCATGGGCGGATCGAGGGATAACTAATGAATATTTCTGACAACAAATATTTGACAATTTGTTAAGAATGTCTTTTTGAAGGAAACAATGAGCTTAATGAAGGAACAATGACGTGTGGTATATGGATGTTGGACATGTAACTGGCTCCTCTGTGGGAAGTCTGGCCCGTTTTGGCCCCTGATTGAGAAAAATCCACTGACACTGGCATGAACACAAACAAAGTATGTGGTTGAATAACACTTTTCTTTGTGACTGGTCATCTCAGCACAAAAATTATGTTTTTCGTCATAGCTAAACTGACAGTAACTCTGGACTATGATCCCGTCCTGAAATTGTTTTATTGTGGATTTCTTCATATAAATGTAGAGCGAGAGAGAATCTTTGTATAATTTGAGTAGGAAGCCATGTTTCCTGAAAGCACATTTGGTCTAAAACCAACACACACACACAGGAGAGAAGAAGAAGAAGAGGAGCTATGGCGTCTGCTAAGATAAGAATATATAAATACGTAGGCAATGTTCTGGACTTGTAATGTGCCCGGGTCAAACCATATCAAGAGCAAAGGTCACCTCAAGTCCAAACTGTGTTCTTTCCACCACCTGACAGCTGGAGAGATACCAGTGCAGTGCAAATAGATTCCTGACAGATGTTATTTCCTTTGTACAATATAAAACCCATCACACTGGCTTTCTGCATATCGGAAAATGTAATTTATGTGTGCATAAAATCCTGCCTCACTGCTTGTCTTTAACATCACTGTTCAGGCTCCTTGTTGGATAAACAGCCCCGTGTCTAAGGAACGTCTCAGCCTCAGACCTTATAGGTGACTGATGGAGGCAGGCATGAAGACGAGGAGCATAGACGACATTCCCTGACAATCTTTTAATGAATTTATGGCAGCTCCAGTATTCGTCACAAAACGACAGTGTCAACACATCACTATAGACCTGTGGACAAAAAGTCTGGAAACGGTGCTTCAGAAAGTTGCTCAGCCCGCTGACAACAGTGTTATCGTGAGAAAGGCTGCCAATAAAACAGGGTGGGATGAAGGAAAAGGTGACCTTTGATTTGAGACGTCTTAAGAGTTGACCCGATGCAATCTGCGTGTAAACAGTAAAACGGCTAAAGAGAAGAAAAGAAAAGGAAAGCGTGGATGTTTGGAAATGTGGAATAACAAGGTGTCACTTTTAAAACAGAACTCTGAACTCATTTCTAAAAAGAATTTTCAACGTTGAATGACAACTAAGCTAATCCTCCCAACCTCCACATGAAAATCATACGGCTAAACTCTTGCGACACAGTATCAGCGTCATTGTGGGTACAGATGGAAAAATTACTCAAACAATAAAAGCAGGTATATTTTAACTGAAGGTGAAGTAACACAACAAACACAGGTTTGGTAATGAGGGAAAAATGTGTTCAAACAAACGCTGGATTGGAGCCTGCTGCCATTTCTCTAATATTGGACCAAATGATTTATCTTAAATGTTTAGTTAACATCAGTAAAAGGCCTTACAGGTTAGAGACAAATACATTTCTCTTTTTTGTGGACCATCTTCGACAGACTTGGGGAAAATAAATTTGAATTTACAGAATTTACAAATTTAAATATTTAAAGACAAAAGTGGAAAAGTCAGAAATCTTCCTTTATGGAAGATTAGATGATGTTGTAATGTGATGATCATTATCAGCTGGTGCTTTGCCCATTGTAAACCTGCCTGTTTGGAATGGGCTGTTTGTATTGTCTGGGCTAAGGCTCCAGAATTAACCCTTGTCATTAATGAGTCCTACGCAATATGCTGCCACTCTTTATTGTTTGTGGGCAGGAGGTTTTGGGCAGAGATTTTTATGAACCGTCCACCATAGACGAGTTTCAATTCTCTGTGTTCCTCCAGGTTTGTCTCTGATGAAGATTTAATAGTCTATGTTTTTCATCAAATGTCATCGTTTGTGTGAGGTCTGTGTGAATGTTGCTAAAAACATCCATAATTACACGTATTGACCTGTGCTTGTTCAGCAAACAAACTATAATAAAAAACATTTTTAAATGTAAATCTCATTTTAGAACTGTATTATAGTTTTATTACATTTGTTACTCAGGTCAATCAATGTTCTCTTCCTGCAAACAGAGATAGCTCAGCTACATTTCTAACTGGCAGGTTTTATGGACATGTTGCTATGAGGAGTGTCAACAGAGGTGTGATCGGAAAAAAACATTTACTGCCTTTGCTTCGTTTCACCAACTCTTTAAGTCCAACAGTCACTTAACATTTATTGCCATCCTCAGCCCCACCCAGCCGGCGGTTCCCAGTAGCGACAGGTTGCGATTAGACTCAGGAAGTTAGGTTTGTGAAGTGGGTGGAGGGGCACTGACACATGTCACTCCAGATCTATGACTGCATAATTTCCATAGTGGCCCCTCGCTCCCTGCCGGCTTCACTTCCCTGTCTCCGTTCATTTGTATGTTTAACACTTTGTCTATGGTTGAGGGAGTTACGTAAGAGCCACTCAAATAAGACAGGAAACCAAATTATGTGATCCATATTTAGTGTTGCCTTTGATAAACAGCGTCATTATTGGACAGTCCCGCAAAAGCCCAGATTTTCCCTGTTGTGTTTCACGTCCAATGTCAAAGTTTCGACATTCTGCCTCTTTACAAAAGCTGATTACGGCTGAGGTCAGGGTGAGATTGTGGTGATTATAAATAAACTATGGTTCATACTTATCTGGGTATAATCATTGACTCTATGTTGAATTTGAAGAGGGTCTGAGTAGCGTAAAAGCGGGTCTGGTGAAATTTAGACATATTAGATACAAACCAGGGATACTGGAAGTCGGGGGTGCTGAAACATTTTTTTTAGAAGGTTTGACATGTCAACAGCAAACTTGGCTTTAAGGCCATTGTTCCACCACTGGAACCCTCAGGGAGTGAATCTCTTTCCTCATCACTGCTAGACAGGCTGTTTGTAAACTGTTTTCTCCATTTCTCATTGATATTAGATATCGTGGATCTATATGGAAAAACATCTGACATGTTTAGGCGGCTGATACTGTTTGGTGTAGATTCAAATTTAAATCACGATCTACAGCCATTCCAGGGTCTAGTGTCACGTTTATTGACCTTTGACAGTTAAATGTATGATCTTTCGCCACCACCACTTACACAGTGCGTGTCACTGGACAAAAAGACACTGTAAGTGACTGCTGGGCGTCAGCCAGATGTGATCGCTTGATTACAACCTCCCGCCTCCTTTACAGAGAGTTTACAACAACCCTTAAAAACAGGGCTCAAGACAAATCATTGACCTTTGATTTTCCAACAAGGAGACTATTCTCTATGATGTTTTTAATAGGAGGTACAGTTTGTGTATTCGGTTCAGTTGTTTGCTGTCAAATAGTTTCACCATACTGGAATTTATATTGTCATTCCAAGATTTAAATAAGTCATAGAACATTTTTACTGTGTCAAATAAACAAATAAACTAAACTAAGGTCGGGACACTGAGGCTCCTGGAAAAGGTTCAGGTTTATAGGCCGATTACATCTTATTTGACAATGACGTTGGGGTCAAGTGCAAGTGAAAGCACTTAGCTCCTTTTAATTTGAGGCTGCTGAGACATGGTTATTGACTCCGTATAAGAGACAATTGCCATGAAAACCATGCGCCACTTTAGCCCCTCTTTAAGTGTCATAGAAACAGGTGGTTTTTTTTTACGGCCATCAGCCGTCAACCGTCAGGAAGTGGCTTTGAAAACAGAGGACTCTCACTGACACTGAAGTACTGCGTCCCAGTGGCCATCAACTGGGCCACTTGTGAGTATCTATTAGGAGATCCTGAGCTACTGGGAGGAAAAGAGCTCCCTCCTCTGGCAGCGGGCACTTTTTAAATCATAGGTCGATGGAACCTCATTGGGATATAAAACATCTTCCCAGTGGACACATCAAATGACACAGTGGGAACAAAGTGCAGCCACTGTAAGATTGAGTGCATTCAAGTCTCTCTGCAGTAAACTGTATTTTCTACTGTGCGGCCCCGACCTCGTCTGGATCTGGTGCTGCCCGATCCTGGCAGAATCTGGTGCTGCTTTAACATCAGGGTGAACATGTATTCATATAGTGACACAATGCAACAGTATTAAGGGCTACACCGTCAAGGAAATGCAAAAGTAAGCAGCTCAATTTCATGTCCTGTAAAAGTCACGTACATATACAATTTATAGGGAGAAATTATTTGAGGCAAATTACTAATTCAGATGTTATATAATCGGGAGGGGGGTATCTCTAGATGATTAGGTCCAGGTCAACACAAATATGGCCTAGAGTATATAAAGAAGCAAGTAAGAGTTTGAGATTCAATCGAAGGCTCATATTGATCAGAAATTATAAATTAAAATGAATTCTGTCATATAAACAAGTGACATCCTGAGGAAGCCACACAAGTCAGAAAATTACATCATGGATACGGGCATCTCTGCATCCTATTGGACGATAGACACAAGTTAACAGCTTATATAGATCGAGAACATAATTAATGATCATGCATCTATTTTGTAACCAATCAAATTACAGCTTACTTACATCAATAAATCATTTATCATAAGGTATAAATAACTTTGACGACAGCTTTATGAAATTGCACGATCACGATATAAAAAGGCCTGATTTATAAATATATATATATATATGCACACACACACAAATTGTAAGATTTGACTATCTACTCACGCTTGCAACCATTCCTTTCAGATCAAGGTCATGTAACCCGAACACAGATTTCTACCTGGGCATCTTTCAGCCATCACTGAAAAGGCAATCTTACAGGGACCAAAAATAAAGAACCACACTCATTTTTTGTAACAAAAAGTTTTATTGGCTTCTCTAATCCGTTCATCATCTCAATAACAGGTACAGCCTGGGAAATCATATCACAAGGGGTCTAGAACAAATAAGACAAAGGAATGGGGAGGCTTCTGCTACAAAATTTGGTATTGAGGTGACAGAAAAAAAGCCATACAAAAATGTCTTTATCATGCATACTGGAGAAAAACTCAATAAAATAAAAAAAATAAACAAAAAGATTTGAGAACACACATTTTTAGTGTTTTTGTACATTTTTGTAAACAATATCCTTCTAGAGATCATATCAAAACACATTATGGCAAGTAACAAAAATAAGGGATATAACATGAGAAAAATGAATGTTCTATGAGGCATCTAGAATGCAACACTGCTTGGCGTGGATGTTTGTACAGAAAAAGAAAAAAAATACATTTGCATTTTTGAGTCATTTTACTCAATAATTGTAAACACAGGCAGTGTCAAATGATTATACAATATGTCGAACCTATACTACAAATATTTCCACTACATACATGAAACGCGTGTCCCTGCTTTCTTACGCTTTAGTGATATGAGGTATATTTAGGTCAATCTTATTGTCTTTTTTTCTTTTCTCTCTCCATTAAAAAGCATAGTGTGTTTGGAGTGATGTGGCTGGTCAGTCTTTGTTCCCTGTGATCTGAGCAGCTTCAAAGTCTCTTGGCTGTGGAGCTCACAGACATAGGAATAGGGAAAAGGTGGGGTGGGTGTGGTAAGGGGGGCTCACAGGAAATCAACTAAATTAAATATCAACCCTGGCTGCCAGGATAGAATGTCTTGAGCCACGGAAGACAAAGAAGGCCATTGTTTATTCTTGTGAGTGCAGGGCTGCATTTTGGGGAGGGGAGGTGGGTATAACTTAACTTTTCAGGTTCTGAGCTGTTTATTGAAGCAGATTCTTGCAATTACTAGAACTGTGGGGGTGGGGGGGGGACGGGAATGTGGGGTAAGGGTGTAGGTCCGGTGATACAGAAAATAAAATACCTGCTACTGAGTTCTGTTGTGGCTAGTGGAGAATAAATAAAAGGGTATGGGATAAAGATATTAGGGTTCCAGCATGTCAGCCTGTCTCTCAAAACACTTAAATACAAAGAGGTACTCAAAATATTGTATAACAAAATTATGGCAAAAAAAAAATCATCTTTTTACAACATCACCCGACAAACCGTAAGAAGAAAAATAAGCCCTCCCCGAGCCCTCCCTCTCTTCAACCCTTGAAAAAAGCAACAAAATACACTTAAATGCCCGTCGTCATGCCTAGTCAACCCCTATCAAAACCCATTAGACAATAATCCAGCCCCCCCCCCTCCCACCCAGTCTCCCTCCCTCCCTCATTCACAGTTTTCTCCTCTTAAAATAATATTAAATCATTAGCATAACAGTCGCGTATCACATATGCCAATTGAATGGGTTGTTGTTGTTTCCGATGATGATTTGTTTGTTTTTAAAAGTGCTTGTTTGATTTCATTGACAAAAAAAAAAGGAACAGCAAGGAGTGGAGCAGAAAAATGGTGACTCTTATTTTTTTTTAAGACAAATAAAAAATAAAAAAGTCACTTCAGCAACAGCATGATAAAAGATCACTGATCGGCGTTCATTGCATTCTGAGGCAGCCCTGACGGCGATGAGTGTTTTTTTGTTTTTGTGTGTCTGCTGTCTTTTCTAGTGGTCGCTGGTGGGCACGACTAGAGGAGTGCATGGTCAGACAGACTTCGTCACCTGACGACGGCGCGTGCCAAGGAAACCACGGTCGGTTGTGTGCATCAACATCAATTTGTATTACCTCGGATGTCTTCACATTGACACAACAGTACCATAATCTCCACAAAGCTGCGCGCAGTAGAAACCAAACATGATCGGGTCTTGTAATTTGTTGTTCTGATGAGTTTAAAAAAATAAAAAACGCGAAAACAAAATCAAAGCTTTGTAGTCTCAAAGTACACCTGTAAAAACTGTGCTAATTGCATCTCATAATACAAAGTCTTATTACACAATTTTGCCTATTTTCCTGAGTTAAAAGGTTTCTTGTAACAGACAATATATACTTTTTTGCCATTTGAGTTCTGGGCCTTTCCCTGCCACAATTATTATTATTGAACGTATCAACATTATTCATTATTACTTTACAATGAATGGTTTGATGATTGGTAAAACACAAGGGTTCAGGAAAGAAGAAGAAAGAAAAATAACAAATCAAGCAATGTCATAGCTACCCTCTAAATGTTTTAAATTACATTTAAATCTACGGTACGTTCATGTCAAAAAACACTACTCAGAAATTAAGCGACTAAATACATAATAAAAATGAGCATATTTTAAAAAAATTGCATTTGAGGCCATGGAAGACCCTCCCTGGTCATTTTGTATTAACATTTAATGGCAGTGTTTAAAAAACAAAACTTTGCTACAAGAACAAAATTAGGAAGGGTATAGGGGCCGTATGGACAGTAACAGAACGGCCCCCAACTGGATTCACCTTGTTTGACCCTTATCTGAAACTTTGGCTTGTCTGGGTTTTTGATCCTGTACTCACTGGCTCACTGACGTCAGCTAACAAACTGGTATACCCTGAGAATTCTGACACTGGAGTCCGTATTTGATGATCGACTTCTGCCCCAGGATCACTGCCATAGCCCAGAGGGGTCCGCCGCCCTGACTTGAACTGGGAACCAAAGGCCTGGGCAAAGTTCTCAATCTGGTACATGGATTCTTTAGGGGGGTTCAGAGAGGACAGGTCTGGGTAGCTGGAGCCGTTGGTTGGTGCAACGTTTCCTCCAGCCTTGGATTGCTGCCCCTTGGAACCGTCTGTGGCAGTCAGGTCCTGGGGAGGTAGGTTGAAGTTGCCGGGAGAGTGCTGCTTCTCCAACTGCTCGGTCAGCTCCTGAGATGGGGTCAGCTGCTGGTGGCTGGTAGGTTCCAAACCGAGGTGGTAACCTGCCTGGGAGGGCGAGCTGACGAGCATGCCATAGTGGGACTTGGAGGAGGACGAGGAAGAGACGGATGACGGGGCAATGACGGGGACTGGGGAAGAGACAGAAGGCGGGTAGACACAATCCAGTGGGGATGTGGAGTAGACGTGTTTGTCAGAGAACAAGGGCCCTGTGGGACTGGAGCTGCTGGACAGGAGAGGGAAAGGCCCTGTTGGGCCAAGACTGGGGAAGGGCCCACTATGACTGGTGCGCTCCAGGGCTTGCAGGAGAAATTTCGAGTACTCGCTCATCACTGCCGTTTTATCACCCCCATTAGGCGAGTCATCGTCCAGCTCGGGGGTAACAGGGGCTGCTGGTTGGAGGTCAACATGGTGTGGATGGTCTGACAAGTCGAAAGTCACGTCATGGTGGTGTCCCTCCTCTGGCTTATGGCTATAATGGTCTAGCAGGCTTTGTAGTACCTCATCTGGAATGCCCGACTTATCGTGCTTGAGGTCCAAAGGCGACGAGTCCAGCATGGCCAGCGTGGGCTCATGCCCCAGGGAACCCTGGACTACACTATTGCCTTGGTTTACCATGTGAAGAGAGCTGGCTCCATAGTCAATGTTAACTGCATGGAGGTAGCGTCGCTTTTTCACAAACTGCATTGCATCATCGTAGTTGTTGCTGGTGGTGGGCCCCTGCTTGTTTCCCTGCAGTAGACCCATATTGTCAAGGCCAGAATCCTCCAAATGATCCATGGAGTCATGTTTCTGGCCCAACAGTTTTTGTCCATCAGTACTGTCATCTAGAGAGAGGAGGCCCTTGTCAAGGCCTTTGCGGCCAGCTTTTTTAAAGACCAGTTTGGGAGTGCGGCCCTGCATGGCGGGGCCAGAACCTGAGGGGTGCTCCATGCCGAAGTCCTGAAGGCCCATGTCTCGGGCCATCCCCCCCGAGGATGAGGCTGCTGCCGCTGAAGCATTCTTCTTCCTCTTGCGCTCACCGCCCTCTCCATTTTTGGACTTTGCCCTCTTGCGTCCGGAGGTGGTAGAGTTTCCCTGAGTGAGTGAATAGCTGCCGTGGCCTAGCTCCGCTTCGCTGAGCTCCAGCATGCTTGGGTCCAGGCCCTTCTTTATGGCTTCTCCACAAGTTCGTTTGTGCTTCAGTAACCGATCTGTTCTAGAGAAAAACTAAGTGGGCAGAAGGAAAACAGACAAAGAAAAGTATAAGCTTAGTTTCGCAGTTGTAACTTCTATCTTCAACAACAAGAACAGTTCTGCAGAGATTAAGCAGCTATTTTATATGACCACTGCAATTAATGAGAACGTTATATTCCCTGACCTTTTCTGACACAATCATTCCTCTGAGACAGGAATTTATGGATTTCAATAAAATCATATACAAAGTCAACAGGGAAATAATCTTAATGGGTAAACAGTTATAAGCTACAAACTAGACGTTGCCTACTTGTTGGCAGGTTTCGCAGCGATATGGCTTCTCGCCACTGTGCGTCCTTTTGTGCCGCTCCATATGGTACTTCTGGATAAAGCGCATGTTACACTGGTCACAGCTGAAAGGCTTCTCTCCTGCAAAAGAGGGCAAAGACAGTAGTTAGTACACAACCCCAGATAGGTTTCTATGAACTGACAAACCGCAAACAAGAGACTTCATTGATGGCTTCCAATACCACTTAGTAAAGGATGTTTCCACGAACAGAAACTCACCACTGTGGATCTTCTCATGCCGCTGGAGGAGGTACTTCTGAATGAAGCTCATGTTACACTGGCTGCACCGGAAAGGCCTCTCACCTGTGCGATCAAGAGTACAACCATCCGCTCACCAAATTAGTATATGCACAGCTCGTCATGGTGTAGTCGCCATGACGAGAAGGTAGAATTTCAAATGAAAGGTAAAACACTTAACAGTCTACAAACTAGAAGCACAAAAAAAATACAAAATATGGTTTATACTGTGAGTGAATTGTGGATTTAGAATAGCAATGGGCCTTATACAATAAAAAAAATTCCTACGTATAAAAGATCATATAAAAATATACTGCAAAATAAAGTTGTTCTTAATTCAAATAAGGAAAAACAAGTGAGCTACACAAATAAACTGAAGCTGTTAAAAGTGGAGTTTTCCCTTTAAAATATTTATGAGTTAGAATTCAAAGAACCATGTGAGTAACTTCCAGAAAAGAGCATGACTAAGACGTCCAGAAATACATGAGTAATCACCGAGTCATACCTGACTGCAGTGACTGTCTGGTTTTTAAAAGTCTCAGGCAGCTCAATCGCTGCCTGATACTGTTCTGAGGGTGTTGTTTTAAAATGTTAAAGCTTTATTTGTATTTCCTCTGTCAAAAATGTGTCAGCTCCATTAGTTTGACTGAACATTTTATTATAAAGAGGAAAGAAGGACAAACTGTTTCCTATAACTGCATCTGCTCTCCTTCTGATTTAACATGTGTGCGCAGCTTACATAAATAAAAAGCTCTGATCAGCAAAGTGAGCATTATATTTCCACCGACGAAAACCTGAAGAGAAGAGTAAAGCTTTCAAAAGCAGCGAAAGTCTCTCACCTGTATGTATGAGCACATGTCTGCGCAAGTGGTAGGAGCTGCGGAAGGCAGCATTACAGTGCTCGCAGATATGTGGTTTTGAGTTGGGGGACAGGCAGGCTCCATCTGGATCCAACATCATGGCCTAAAAGGAGAAAAGAAACCATGAGTCCAAGAGGTACATGTACATTCTGTTGACTTTCCCTCAGCAAAGTTCAAACACATTTAAAGGCTGAAAGCAGTGAAGGTATCAGACCAATGTGCAGATGTTTTTATGCAAAACAAAATGTTTTTCTGGCATAGTTAAACAGAAGACAAAAAGACAATAGAAAGGAGATTAACCTTCGAAGCATCGTTACGTTTCCTTCGGGCTTTGCCTCCTTGCCCGTCCCCATTGTTCCTCCGCCCTCTTCTACCTGAGGACTCTTTTGGCTCTTTACCCGGTCTTCCAGGAATCTAAGGACATATAATAGCGTATGTATACCACAGTCTGTAGAAGGCAGATAGGGGCTTCTGGTACACAGCAGTCTATACAACCCAAGTCTGGACATTA
Source organism: Platichthys flesus (assembly GCF_949316205.1). Lineage (NCBI taxonomy): Eukaryota > Metazoa > Chordata > Actinopteri > Pleuronectiformes > Pleuronectidae > Platichthys > Platichthys flesus. Next base: position 16,331,103 of record NC_084964.1, on the reverse strand, counting down.
TAATTCCTGCTATGGCAGTTAGAGGGAAACTAAGTAGAAAGAATGCAGTATGACTCGAAACATTAGGTAGAAACATGATGTCTTCTTACCGGTTCAGCCAGGCTACGGACGTTGCTGAGATTGAGGTCATGCAGGATCATGTTCTGGTGATTTTGGTGGTGGTTGCCGAAAGACATGTCCTGCATGTCGTTGCTACTCTTCCCCGCGCCTCCTCCAACACAGTTCATCCCCACTCCTCCACCCCCGCCATAGAGGGGCATGCGGTAATCCAGCTCATTTAGCCGCTCCTGCTTTATGCCCATGCTGTGGAGGAAGCCCCCGGTGTTAACAGCATTGGCGCCCTGGTGTTCCGGCGGCGAGTCCCGTTCTTTTTTCATGATCATCTCCTGGGAAAGCTCGCCCATGACGGACTGGGAAGCCAGCCGTGTAAAGCTGGTGACAGGTGGCAGGTGGCTGAACATAAGCATACCTGGTGAAAAATTTGGGTCCATGCCACCGTTCCGCAAAAACTCATTGGCTAATTTGTCTTGGATAATACTCATGATCGTGCTTTTGCTTTGTGCAGGGGAGAAGGAGGGCAATGTGTCTAAAGAGGAATGCAGGAGGAGAATTTCCTGAAAGAGAGGGAATAAAAAGAGTAACAGTAAGTATTGATGATTACACAGATGCATACAATCCAACATAACTTTAAAATGTTGTGTTAATTATATTACAGCACATCTATTAAGTAAATTAAGTCACTGCTACATAGCCCTCAGTGCTCCATGTGAACCACAACATTCTCTAGGTTTCCCTTTAGTCAACCATTAATTACTTTATTGGATTTATTAGGCTTTACCTAATGCAAGCACTAGTTAGGTAACTGGGAACCGTTGTAAGTGTTTTACTGAAAATATATACTACTACAATGTCAGGAGAGAGGTGAAACTGAAATAAAGTCAGAGTAAGAGTGAGCATATTTAAAAAGAGAGGGCATACAAAGGACATTTGTGTCTGTGACATCCCAAGAATATCAGATTATAAGGAAAGTCCCAATACATCTAAATATGGGTTCAAAGCTCTAAAGAAACACACATTACAGATGTCATGTTGTACGGTTTGACTGAGTGACTACACAATACAAATAAGTGTGGATCTCTGAACTTAAATCACTCACAAAAACAAAGTAGATCTGTTCTTAGCTGCGTCTGTGATATTTAATCCACACATCACATTGTTCTACTGTTCCACATGTGACTTGGATTACAGCCATAATAATACAAAAAAATAATCTGTGATTTAGTTTAAATGGCTTTTTCGAGATCTTTTTTTGTTTTAGCACTTTTGATTCAAGCCGAGCCACAACAACAATACTCGGCTAATAAGCCCCAGCGTGGAGGCAAAAGCTGGGGAGACATTAGCTCCGATATTGGACAAATTAATGGGTTCACTACACGTCACCTAAAACAAACGATATTTGGGTCAAATCCAGCGAGAGGTTCCGGGAATTTGGACCGTGGATGAGGCTGAATGAGCCGGACGAGCATGGAAGGACAGGCGAGGGGGGGATTTATTGTTTAGTCTGGAGCCGCCGACCGTTTGGCTGCGAGACCCCGAATCCAGCAGAAGGCGGACGGAGCTTTTGTGATGCATAACAGTTAGCATGGCTAAGCTAGCCGCCTAGCCACAATGAGACACAATCAACCAGACCCTCGCGTCCCCAATCAAAACAAGCGATTAAATCGTCCCGGAAACCACAACCTCTCGTTTTGGACAAAGACAGAGCGACACTTTAAGTCACTGGACGTGATATAAGTCACGTTTTTGTTAACAAAAAGTATAATTTCATCCATTGGGGATCAATGTAACGCAGCGTTTAGCCTGTTACCCAATGTTGCTATCGGGCTAGCTTACACACATCCACGATTTGATTCCGTTTTCGTGGCTGTTTAAACGGCGCTGCTGCGGAGTGGAGTCGCCGTAAAAACAGATAAATACAGCGATAGGAGAGAATAATGGAAGCGGGGGAGCTCGAGGGGAAACAGGCGGGCTGCTGGGGGTCCGGTCGGCGGCGTGAAGCGCTCATTCTTCGGCTCCCGAGCTTTGATGACGCTCGTGAAATAAAATCTGTCTGCGAGCGACGCTGGCGCTCTATTTATTGATAGCTAACTTTAGCTGCGATAACACCCGGGTAATGCTCACCAGCGGGCCGGGGACTAGCCACACACTCCCCGGCGTTCAGCACCCATGTTGACCCGGTGGCCGAGTTCCGAGCTGTGAATTAAAGTGTGCGCGTCGAAGGTTGTTTATAACAATCAAGCTGCCACGAGCTAGCTAGCTAGTTAGCACGTTAGCTTGCTAGCTGCCCCGACCGAAAACCCGCATTACGGCCCATGCAATAGAAACAATGATGCTGCCTCTCGCCGCGTCTCCCCCGAGCCAGGCGCCTCCGTCGCGTGAAATCTCGACAAAGACCCCGCGCCTGTCCCGAGTAAAAGCTGGCTCCGGGTCCCCACTCACCTACACATGACCGCAGTAGGGTTCAAACGTGGCCGCGTCGTCTCCGTGGTCGCCGCTTCGGGGTTTTATTGCCAAAACATTGTTCTCCGGCGGCCGCTGCTTTCTTCCATCTTGTCCCGGCGCGGGGAATTGTGGGTGCAGCGGACGGGTCGTGAGAGGAGACAGGCGAAGGCTGCAGAGGTTTGAGAGAGAGAGGGAGGGAGGGAGTGAGGGTCACTGGACGGTGAAAACACACAATCACACTCACACACACACACAGACACACACACAGGAGGAAGATGATTTAACACAAACATTCATAGTCATATAACGCAACACACCGTCGCATTTCCCCTTATAAGATTGCATGCATAGTGTATTTCTCCTCCATGTTTCCCTTTATTACCCACCATCTGCAATCATTCAGTTTATTGCTCTCCACATAATCAATTTCCACAATAAAGCATTAAGGTCACAGATGAGACTATGGAGTGTTTAGCTGTAAGTAAAAGGAAATGCCAATTATCATCAAGGCTGTTAACAAGGCAATGCCACCCAAAATATTTTTGGATCTTTTAAATTTAATTGTTAATTTTTGATGACATTTGCAGGGCATGTGTTCTTATTTATCCTACCTGAACAATAATTTAGTGTATTTATTGTAAAAAAGTAATCTTTACTTATCCTCCATCGGGCCACTATATTCATTTTTTTGTAATTAATTGTAAATTTGTTGTGAATATGCACAAGACAAAAGTGCAATACCAACAAATGAAGGTCCTATATTCTAAATTATGAATATTGTATAAATAGTAAAATTGCAGTAGAAGTGATAGTCAGTATTTTTCCTCAGGTTTAATGAGAAGTACTTCCTTTACTAATGGATGCACATTGTCCAAAGATTAAATAAGATAAGATAAGCTGAACCTTTGTTGATCCTCAGTAGAGGAAACTCACCATCGACACTGCAGCACAAGGGGAAATTTAGTAAGTGTAAAAATATGATTAAAAATAAAAATTCTATATACTATTAAAGTAGAAATGTTGTCATGATGTGGATGAAAGAAAAAACTGTGTGTAACCAATACTAATGTGGTGTATCAGTTGAAACCATCCGTGCCCTGCAGCTCCCGACCATGAGGCCTCCACAAGCTTCACCGGGAACTGATTTGAGATAATTTGATAATTTACACATTCCATCAGATAATTCGCACGACAACACTATCAACTCTCATATCAATGACCCCCTGCTGTTGAGGCTATAATTCTTAATATGTAAATAGGGCAGGCATGAAGTACCGACCTTCTGACTGTTATTATTGCAGAGATAATTGCTGTTATTATTTCCATCGAGTAGAAATGGTTCTGTCGGTGTGTGATGAAATACGAGTGCCCTCTTCTTATATAAAGTCGAGGCACCGACACATTTGTAGTTGAGTATATTTTGTTCTCATGATGACTTGTGAAAGCTTTTTCTTCTGCCACTGATGCATTGTCCATTTCATATTTGATATAAAGACGTATCAGGAGAAGATAAAAACAGAGTCTGGGTTTTTACTTTTTTACTGCAGTTCAGTTTAACATTGTTTCCTGCACACGGAGGCATACAACAAAAACAGTCATTGTGCAAAACAACACATCTCAAATCATGAGGTGGATTAATAAACATGGCTTCCAGCTCCAGCTTGATTACCAGGTATATCTGTTTAATCACTGGGACGGAATATTGAGATGACAGGGCTGAAAATCTTGATTTCGGGGACTTAAAAGCATTAAAGTGCTTATTTAACAGTTCAATGTGACAAATTAGCTTATAGGTTTGCATTAGCTTGTATTTTTGTTTTATTTCATTTGTATCTGTTCAACATCACAGGGTGTTTGTGTGAGTGTGTGTCTGTAGATTCACAGTATTTCTCAATCAATTAAAAAACAGATTGATCTGATAGTACACAACATGTCTTTGTGCCTATTAATGTTACTACCGAGTGTAATTAGCACAAACAACCCAACTGTCCTGGCTCACCAGATACACAGGGCCTCTGAGCCTGGTCGCAGCACAAGAGGTGCAGCCTCTGGTCGTATAATTCAACCAGCTGCGAAGCCGACTTCTGCAAACTCCCTGTCGTATACGGGTCAAGTGTACTCTCTGCGTAATGACCTCATCCATCACTTTTGGAACTTTTAATTAGCTGACTAAGCAATACAACAGCTGTAACTGTTGTTCCCTATTACATTTATTCCAGGTTTGTTCCTCTTTTATTTTTCTGATCTCTTGTGCATGGACTTAGTCAGCATGTGTGTTCCTTTGTCTGTTCCAACAAAGTGGACTATCTCATCCAGCCTGTTTAGGTTGCCTTATTAAATTACAATTTTAGGAAGTCTGCACTTTCTATATTTATATATTATTTACATGTGTTTCTAATGGGGATCCTTAGATAAACTAAACTAAACTAAACTAAAGAGCTTGTCACCAGTCAAGTCAACTTCCACTGCAGTACCACCAGGGGGAACTAAAACGCCACCAATGACTACAAGTAGTGTTCTTAGAATAATTTTTTTTGTAATTTTTATGGTGCACAGTTTTTCTCAAGATGGAAATAACAGAGTCACAGCAAACACATATCAAAGAAATATGAAATAAAAGATGGTTTTCGGTTGATATCACCGTCAGACTGTTTGCTCGGATTGATGCTATCGTCCGATTGGGTACATACAATAAAACTGTAGCCACACATCCGCCCCTGTGAAAGAGAGATGTCCCCCCCCCCCCCCCCCGCTGCTGCATTTCCAGCACAGTCTTTAATTTGCAGTCACTCCCACCAGAGCATGTCTCCTTTGGCACAAGTGCGCACTGTAGCCTGGTGTCCACATCCAGCGGCTCATTGAGCAGCAGCACCTCAGTGGATCCACCAAGGACGCAGCCTTTTCCATGTGAATACAGCTTTTGTTTCACGCGTTCTTTCCACTGGGTTCTCTCTCTTTTGTTCCAGGGTGAGCGCAAAAGTTGGCGCCTGCGAAGAGCCGAGTGTGACTGAAACATGCCCATTGCGCAGAATCTGTGCTCACTCGCGGTGATTCTACGGGAGAGGAGCGCGTCTCCACCTCACGGGACGCAGGACGCGCGCTGAATGTTGCCGCATGGTGTCTGTGCAGGAGGGAACCAAAGTTGCGTAAAGAGCCCGATCCTGCACAAGTAGCGACCGCCTGTCACCAACAAGGGGATTGGAACCATGTCGGCCATACGGAGGAAATTTGGGGAGGACTACCAGGTGGTGAACACCAACCAGGGCATGACTTTCGCCGCCCAGGTGAAGAAGAAGAGGCAGCGGTTCGTGGAGAAGAACGGCCGGTGCAACGTCCAGCACGGTAACCTTGGCGGGGAGACCAGCCGGTACATCTCCGACCTCTTCACCACGCTGGTGGACCTCAAGTGGCGCTGGAACCTGCTCATCTTCATCCTCACCTACACGGTGGCGTGGCTCGTCATGGCTTCCATGTGGTGGGTGATCGCCTACATCCGCGGCGACCTGACCCCCGGCGGCCACGAGGACTCCTATACGCCGTGCGTCGCCAACGTGTACAACTTTCCCTCCGCGTTCCTCTTCTTCATCGAGACGGAGGCGACCATCGGCTACGGCTACCGCTACATCACGGAGAAGTGTCCGGAGGGGATCATCCTCTTCCTCTTCCAGTCGCTGATGGGCTCCATCGTGGACGCCTTCCTCATCGGCTGCATGTTCATCAAGATGTCGCAGCCGAAGAAGCGCGCGGAGACGCTGATGTTCAGCCAGAGGGCGGTGATCTCGCAGCGGGACGGGAAGTTGTGCCTCATGTTCCGAGTAGGGAACCTGCGGAACAGCCACATGGTGTCCGCGCAGATCAGGTGCAAACTCATCAAGGTAGGACACAGGTCGTGTAGTCAGTGATTTGTGGAGGAGCGCAATGTCTCCAAAAGACGCACAGGACAAGTGGACGCACTTTGGCGCAGTGAGCATCCGCCTCTGGCTCCAACAGCTGAAACGCCACCGTCCCTGTCACCGTCTAATTAACAGTCATTTACTATGTCCTGAAAGTTCTCATTATGTTTTATGAGTGCATTCCAAGTCGTGCATTGAATTTCCATTCATCTCCGGAATTGATTGCATTCCCTCAGGGTCCTATATGATTTGCACATGAGGTTATGGGTTTTAACGAGTGACCATTTACATTTCCCCCCCTGCAGCAGATTAGTCTTTATTATTGTTGGATTTTTAAATGAACAGTGTCTCTTATCCTCACCTATTCATCTCAGAGGGTCATCTCAAACTGTCACTGGGCTGTATATTTAAGTTCAGCCTGGGCTCCTTTGGGACAGTGAAGACAAAAATAACACAAAATCTGAGGCCCTGTAAAGCTCTAATAGACTATAGCCTCGACACAAGGTAATCCACGTCTTGTATTTATGCACCAAACGTCTCTTACTCATGGAATCCAGCTCTCTCCAGTCCAACCATCGGTAAATGCATGACAGTGGTGCTGTGTTGTGACAGGGAGAGTTAGTCGTGCTTTTGTCCTCTCCGATGAAGTGGCGTGATGATCTCAAGTGACAGTTCCCTCCTTGAAGCTCAAGGGAGAGTCCCCAGAAAGCTCCCAGTAAGTGAGTATACCACCGTTAGTACAGCTCACACTGAACACTCCATTTGCTGAATTGATCCACACAGCATCTTTCAAAGAATCACCTTCTGTCCAGACTCTTACTCTTCCTTTCATTCGGGTAGAAACCCTTAGAGAGAGCAGAATAAAAGCCCCTCACTTAAACGCATTAAAAGCCACTAAATACGTTTTTATTGTTAGTGTTCCAGTTCGCTCTGGGATGATTTTCATTTCATTTCATCACCTTTTTATTTGCTTTTCAATTAATAGCCCCGACAGGCAAAAAGGAAAATGTGTTGAGCTAATTGCAAGGCACCGATGCAATATCATCCACTTCACACAGGATAATAGTTTCAATCAGGCATTGTAACACTCTCCTAGTTGTTTGGAACTTCTGCTGCGGTAATGCCATTAATTCAAGATGAATGAAAGCAGCTGGACGTCCACACATGGGCCTCGCTGTCACGTCTGACTGTCAGATTTGCAGATTTCACGGATATTACCGTTTTCTATGACACATTCAGATCTACTATTTAATTAAGAAGATTTTTCTGTGATCAATTTATTTGTGCTCGGGGTTATACATCCCGGCTACTGTGAGCGGAAATTAGCCCCTAATGGGTTTCCATTGCCAAGATTCAAACAGAACGTGCTGCAACAAGTGCTGCAGAACCTTCATGGCTACACTGCATTATTCAGTCTTTAAATTAAAAACCATCGCGAGTGTAACACAATTAAAGCTCGACATACATTACTTGTGTGAAGTGCTCCCACCCATCGGTTTTTCTTATTTTTTCCGTGCGACAGTCCCCTGGCTCTCCTCCAGAGATCCGATGATTCGATTTACGCGATGAACCTGATCTGGGGCTTCTGCCAGTAAATGATGATCCTTTAAATGATCGTTAAATTAGATTTTAAGCCACAGCTATCCACGTGTTGGTGGAAGGTCAGACATCCAGGACTCTCCTAATTGGCCGCTAAAGAGCATCGCGCTCAAATGCCATCAATCATCACACAGAGGACAGACGGTAAACAAGCAAAACTTTCATTTCACTTTTCTTTCACTCGGATCCAGCGCTGCTCCTGATGCTTGTGGCAGAACAGCATCTGGAAACCGAGGAGGAGACTTGTTATATTTGTCAGTCGCAGTGTGCAGGACGCCCCTGCTGAGGAGGCGCAGTGTCTTTTGATGAATATTAGAGTGAGGTTGTAGAGCCCATAAACTATGCCACGGAGGCGTCACACTGCACTGTGTGGAATTGCAGCGTAAATTGACTATACAGCATCGCCCTGATACTGTACCTGCTCTCTGAAACGAAGCCGTGGCTTGTGTTCAGGTAACGCTCATTCCAAGGTCACTGTCACACGGGTAGGCCCACAACGCTGCCTGGAGAAATGAGGCGTGCTGCAGTAAATCCTGTGTAAACGCAACGTGGCTTGGTACCTGCTATCAACTGTCAGGGATACTCGGGGGCGAGCATGGGTCATAAATTCATATGGGGCCTGGATACTGTTGAGATGCTCAGGTTCTTGATCAGAATCTAAAATAATTACATTTATGTGATTTCTTATGCAGGAATGGCGCTGTAACTACATGGAATAGATGCTATGTTATGTTTTATGCAGTTTGAATAATGAATTTATAGCAATTGTTTTTAGTTTGTTATTTTCAATCATAGGAGACAGTGATAAAAGGCCATTGTCAGTGTTTTTCCATTGACTCATTAGGCGAATGGTAGATGTATTTATTTTTTATCAACCACTCAGACTATACAAGCCACGATCACCCATTCACATAGTGCTGCCACATTCAGCGATTTTATGTTACACAGCATTTCTCAGCCATCAGGGGCCATTCGGGGTTCAGTGTCTTGCCCAAGGACACTGTGGCAGGCAGAGTAGATGAGCCTGGGATCAAACTACTAACCCCCTTGTTAGTGGATGGCCACCTGGTCCTGGCCCCCATGAATATCAGTCATATTATCCTTATATTTTCCAAAATGACCATTTTATGAAACCAACAAAACTCCAACACTTGCAATACAACTACCCCTACTGTTAACACCCCCCCCCCCCCCCATGTTGACATGTAAACATGTATATCTATTTACATCAGTGTGTATTGATTCAGCAAGGTCTCACATCTTATCCTCATGGTTACTTAATATAGAGACACTGGAACATTGGAATACACTGAATTGAATTTCTGAAGAAGCTGCGCTGCATTAATCCAAATTTGACCCAGAAGTGAATTGATTAAAGCTGAGGTTTTGTTGTCAGTTCCCTCAAGTGTCCTCTTCAACGTTGCTCCTCCACCGAGGGCAGCACACATCTCACACATAAGCAGAATTTTAATTTTCTTTTTTTGTGGTACACAAAAAATGCACAATGGGAACGGCAGCTTTACTCTAAAGGGAAACCTTTGTGCACCAGAGCTGGCACCTTCAGTTTTTCTTTTCAATAGATATTTTCAATCACGGCTTGTTCCTCTCAACTCTGAGGGCAAGATGTGATTACGTTTTTTTTTTTTAATTTTAAATTGTATGATCTGACACACCCATCGACGGCTTCCTGGATCGCATGAAAAGTAAATTATACTTGCTTGGAGGTATTTTTTTAAGTAATTTACTGTCAAACCTGATTGTGATGGACCCACTGGTCAAAGAACAGGGAGTTCTTCCTTCAGATTTTACTTTATTGCAGTCAGACTGCAGTTGTGTCAAAGGTCACTATACCACGTTTGCATATTAACTTAAAAGATTAACCTTGAATTCCCATAAATATTAATGCACCTTTCATTAATAAACCAATAGAATGCAGAGGCACACTGACCCCTGCACCGCTGGCAGGATATGATTTTAGAATAGAAAGACGTGTTCGTATCTGGTTTGGCTGCGGCACGCGGAGGAACCTTCGTGCTCACTAGAAAAGACGAGTTAAAGACGTGAGGGGGAAGTTAACAGCAGCAGCAGCAGCAGCAGTGGTTAAACTGATCTGAAACACAAAGACAGGGAGACGGAGTGACAGCTGGGCGGTTGCTCATCAGTGTCAACAGAAGCAGCAGGTTGGGCCACAGCGGGAGATAAGTGATCCGGGCGAGTGGTAGTCGCGGACAGACAGTCAGGGATGCAGGCGTTTAGCAAGACGGGAAAACAGACGTGTCATCGTGGCTCGCCACATCTGCCGCCGTCTGATTCTGAAGGACAAACCGAGAGGAGAAGGAGAGGAGACAAAACGAGAGACGGAGGAATTGGCTGTAATGGTTTCCACCTCAGGATTGGGAATGGGAGCTGAAATGTGACATCTGTGACGCCCTTATGTTTAATGTCCAGCTTGAAGTTCGAAGGCTCCAGCAGGACACACACCCATGCACACACACACACACCATTGCATGAGTGTAACGTCCGCTGTCACTGTTTGCTTCTTTGCATCTCCCTCACACGCACACACCTGCACACGCACTTGCACCCACACACACTGTGAACTGAGGAGGAAGAGGGTCACCAGGGACGGGGGCCCTGCTTTCACTCAACCTGAATCTCAGGTGGCTTGGTAAATGAAGCACTCTCCCCACACCAGGTCCTCTTCCAAAAGCCATTAATCCCCCCCCTCGTGGCACTGAGTGTTTAGGGGCACAAGGAGAAGACACAGAAGGCTTTCGACTCGTTAAAGCCGCTCCGTGTCAAGCAGCTTCCTTCCTTCTCTCTGCACAGGTTTCATTTTGTTGAAACACTATCAATGAAGCTGTGAATCTGGAAAACAGGCAGCTTTTACATGTTTTTTATAACCTGAGAGGCTTAAAAGTGACTGTTTCCATTCTCACTGACTTGGAGGAGCATGGCTGACAAAAGGGACAAACTGCCCCATGCATCTTAATGACAATGTAAATTTTTAAAATGATAAAATAAAAGGGGTGAGATAAATAAATTAATATATAGAGATGACAGGCTTTTAAAAATGATTTAATGTTAGTTATCCTTCTTATAGGAGCGGGGGGGGGGGGGGTAAAGAAGCAGAGGTCACCTGTACTTATGTACTTATATATGTGGTATATAATTGTACTTAAATATGACAATACTGGATTTCTGCTGTTTTTGACAACCTTTCTCATAAGGAGAAATGCACTTACAGCAGCGTCAAAACAATGTAGACAAGAGAACAAGTTAAAATAGAATGATAAAAGGCAATCACAATAAATTAAACTGGTATTATAATGCAAAAATATATTGCCTTAATATCTATTTGAAGGAGCACCATTCAGGAAAATCATAATACAGATCTTTCATCTGTAAATGTTGAGTCAGCAATGAAAAACAAGTTATGGTAAGTTGTAGCTTTTTACAGCCTTTGTCCTCTACATTAAAACACTATTTTAATTTGTGTTCTGTCCTTTTAAAACGTTTATTTTTCTTTGCTTTTACAAAATTCCATCCTGCGACACAGGCTTTCTTTCCTTCAAATTCAAATGGGTCTTCTCAGCCGTCAGTGAAGCGGCGTCGTGAGTGACACTTCTCCCTCAAACTGGGCGCGCCGGGGATCTGTGGGCACAGACGTCTTCCCGTGAAATGTCACACCCGTCTGTCCTCGACGTCTCTGTGAATCCAAATGACAGTCTGTTTGCCATCTGTGTGGACCGAGCGGCTCCTCACTCCCAGGGCCGGCGAGACTCGTCTGCACACAAGTTAACAGGATGTGACAGGGAGAACTATTTGATTTGAATCATGGAGGGATATCAAAATGTTACCGGGACCAAAGGGATTTATAATTTATGTCGTCTGACTGTTTGGCTTTTCATTCACTTGTATTGGACTTTTTTTTATTGGTCTCTATCTTCTGGGTGAAACAAACACATGTTCCCTTGTAAATCAATCTTGACATATCGGCTGCAGCTCGAGGCTTTGGTGTGACAGGACAAGAGGTTTTATAAGCTCTAAATTTCCACTTTCCACTTCGTTGAGATCACGCGCTAATTCCATCTTTTAATTTAACAGCTGCTTTATTTGATTAAGGTGGTTCTTTGCTCCGCTCGGCCTCTTTAGAGCGAGCGCCAGGCTCTCCTCCGTAATCTAATGATACTCGTTTCCGATGGGCAGGCTCCTACAGAGTTTTGTAAGTACTTTAATGTTCAGGAAGGTGTACTCAGTAAATGATTTCACAGAAGTGACATAAATTATACATGTGGGGGGGAGGTGGGAGAACGCCCTTATTTTACCAAGCATGTCTGTCTCACATTCTGTGCCACAGATTGTTTATAAAGATGGACGACATCTTCCTCCCATTATCCAGCATTTAAGCTAAAATAGATATATATATATATATAAATGTCTCCATCTTGCACACTGTTAGAGCAGCATGACCTTTTTAATTAAACGTTTCAATCTTAATTTGTGAACCCTAAAAAAATGAAACTTTGAATGACAAAGATGTTGTATTATAAACAACATTTTAGTGCTATAAATGAATTGGTATTTAGTCGCTAATAAGATTCGTATTATTTGCCTCTATAACCCCGGTGTGGAGGAAAGGATTTTGATTAATATCCTGAGTTAATTGCTCTTGACTCAATATGTAAATGTGTGTTGTGTTTGTGTTTCCAGTCCCGGCAGACCCCGGAGGGCGAGTTCCTGCCGTTGGACCAGTGTGAGCTGGACGTGGGCTTCGGGACGGGGGCGGACCAGCTCTTCCTGGTGTCACCACTAACCATCTGCCACGAGATCAACCCCAAGAGCCCGTTCTTCGATCTGTCGCAGCGCTCCCTCATGAACGAGCAGTTTGAGATTGTCGTCATCCTCGAAGGCATCGTGGAAACCACTGGTTAGAGCTAATTAAAATATCTCTCCATATATATCAGCCTGTGGCATCGATCATTTTTCAGTAATATCAAATAAGTAATATTTAATTTCATTGTGTTTAAATATTAAAGAGCGAAAGCTCTTCGCCCTGTTTGCAATTTTCCCTTCACATTTTCTGCCTCTCTTATCCCTGAGAGGCATTTAATACTTTAATATCTGCTCCCTGTCTGGCTGTCAGTCCTTTTTCATTTAATAGCCCTCCCTCTACAGTTGTGTTCATAATGTCTCCTTTTTTATCATTTTCTTGTCTGTATTTCAAACGTCCCTTATCTCTGATGTCTTTTCTCTCCATCATAGGAATGACATGCCAGGCGAGGACATCTTTCACGGAGGATGAGGTCTTGTGGGGTCATCGCTTCCTTCCTGTCATGTCACTAGAGGAGGGCTTCTTCCGAGTCGACTACTCCCAGTTCCACAACACCTTCGAGGTTCCTACACCCCCCTATAGTGTCAAAGAGCAGGAGGAGAAGTCGTCCGTGACGTCCCCCAACTCTCTGTCCGTCGCGCCCACCCCCTCCTCTCCTCAGCCGGGTAACGGTGCCCGAGGGGGCCGCAGGGAAAGGCTCCTGTCAGCCGACTATGTGGACCACGCAGATGACCAAGCCATGAGGCTGCCCAGCAAACTGCAGCGCATGAGCTCCACCAAGGAGGAGACCTTCTGGAGGGGGTTGAAGACAGGGGCGGCCTTGCCAGGGGGGAAGGCCGCCAGCATGGGAGACCTGCCGCTTAGTATTCAGAGGCTGCGGTCCAGCTCCATCCCGGTCACAAGGCAAGCACAGCTGGAGGAGCAGGTTCAGCTGCTGTCTTTGGACGGAGAGGAGGTCGAGCTGGAGAAGCACAGACTGCCAGCAGCCATTAGCACCATCAGTGCTCCAACACCAGTCCAGATCTCCATGATCGGGGGTCGGCCGGAGGACAACCTGCCCGCCAAACTGCGCAGAATGAACGTTGACCGCTAACACCTGTGGACAACCTTTCAAACTTAAAGGACATTTTGAAATCGAATCAGGCTCTACGGGACTTGTATATATAAAGACTATTGTGATATGATTATTTAATTTTTTCCTGCAAGCTGGGTCTGGTATTTTAGATTTAACCAAGTTGTCCATTTCCACAAACAGGAGGACGACACCAATAAGCCATCCGTCCGCTCAGACTGTGAGTCATTTTTTGATAGATCACCATCTGTGCCCCCTGCCGACTCTTAACACTTCTGCCCATGCGCTTGTTTCTTTCATTTCAGTTCACCGGGGTTTGCATTGAAGATTTTCTTATTATCTCAAACAACAACTTTTTAAATATTCAAGCACCAGTTGTAAATCACGGGGATTGTCCACTAGCTTAACCACAAGGCCTGTCAAGCTTTGGATTTCTCCCTAAGCAGAGCACATAGGACTGTAGCTGGAGTTCTTTTAACCTTTTGTAGAACCAAACCCCACAAGCGCTAAAAGCGGAGACGGTGAGATAGATGGTGTTGAGTTTGCAAATACTTCTTGCTAACTTGAAATTAAAAACATCATGTGTGAAAAAACAAACTTAGCACGTTAGACAAGCAGCCACATGAGCTGTACAGAGAACAAAAATAAAGAAAGGATCCCTGATGTTTCATGAACCAACTCCAAACTGCAACACTAGAACAAATATATTTTACCCATTTTACCCTTAATAACCTTATTTACAGGGAACTCATGAGGAAGCTGAAGTTAGCCTCATTACAGTACTATTAGATAAGGTACGAAATCGATAGTAATCGGCTGTAAATCTGTAACGCTGGCGTCTACCTCCGTCTGAAGTCAACAAACCATTGTTTGTTAAAAATTACTGAGAATTTGAATTTTGTAAGCTGCGTTCAGTATGTGCCAATCAATCAACCTGGAAAAGGTACAAAAATCGAAGATCTCTGACACACAATTCAGGTTGATGCACCATATTTATTTATCACTTGTACTGTATATTTGTTTATTTGGATGCACATTGACTCGTGTGTTTATTACTGTACAATTTTAACTATTATCAATCTTTGGACGACTGACTTTCTTTCATCATGAACTGAGTAATTAAAAAGGAAAACAAATACATGGGAATGCAGGGACGCTGACATCAGGGGACACATGTCTTATTATTGTGCCAATATCAAGGTAGAGTTTAAACTTCATAATTGCAACTGATATTAAATTCTCTGAAAACAGAAATGTGTGTGTTGGTACAGATTTTTTTTTTTACATTCTACACCATGTTTTCTGTTAATTGTGTAATTGCTGCCTGTGTTAAACATTTTAACACCCAGAGGTATCGCAGCCAACGTTCTGCATCAGGAATCCCTGCGTCTCCTCCTGCGTCTCCTCCTGCGTCTCATCCTGCTTCTCCTCCTGGGAGGGTTAAACCAACATTCATCTATTATTAAAACCTTTAATGTGAGTGTGAATAAAGAAGCACATTTAAGAAGGTATAGACTAAAAGAACCGTACAAAATATATATGTGTTCATTTTTTATAAATGTATTTATTCCGTCCTCTGCTCTCTTGAAATCCAACTTTCTCAAGAGATGGATTGAGGTGGAAAATATATAGATATTACGCATCTGAGAATGAATCTGAGAACAGCAGAAATTAGATTATATTACTAGTTGACAGTACATAATGATCCGGCTCTTGCTTCGGATAAAATTAACTCACAAATGACGGGAAGAAGAATAAATCACAGGCCACTTTTCATGCAGATGTTATCCTGTAAAATGATGGATTCAAATGCAAAGGAAAATCAGGTTTGTTTGTTCCGATCATCTGTCATTAGACGGTGCTTTGAAAAGGGTTGAGTCTGATTATCACCTGATTGACGCTTCCTTGGTCAAATGGAGGTCATTAGATCTAAAATAAAAAAGAGGAAAAACACACAACGCTTGTGAGCATGTAAAACCTTGATACGACAAATGACCAACCAAACCAAAAAGTGCTTTGAACTGAAAGGTACATATTAAGATCAAAGATGGAGGAGTTATTTTGCCGATAATACTTAAACTGAAGTAGCATTTGGAAGGTTATTGCTGATAGAATGTTTTTAGTGCGTCATTGGTTCTTTTACTTTGTACTAAATACAATTTCCAATACAAATTGTAAAGAAAATGAACTTGGAGATTGAATATGTCTTCAGTTGCTACAACATGTTTTAATTGATGCAGCAGGTAGAGAAGGTTTAAGCTAGAATGTCTTGTATTATATTTTCGAAGTAAGGAAAATGTGAATTTGAGTACTAGCACCTCAAGTACTCAAGTAAATTTGTGTAGTTTCTCTCCACTTCTGCACAGAGAAACAAATCCAAGGCTTAATTTTTCTTGTTTATTCACCGTGTAGATGCAAATTGTCATTTCATACTGAAAATGTTTTCATTCCAAGCAAAGAACACAAGGAGCTGTATCCCATGAAATCCCCATATATCTTTATTTCAACATGCCGATCAGATACTCCAGCATCCAGAGGGATATTGTTGAGTTATTATTTTTGAACCATTTAAAACAGCCTCAATGAAAAGTTCTGACTGTTTGAAACTCCGAGTAAGCAGCCTCTTCACAACTCCATTTTCCAGTTGCTTGTGTTTATGTTCAAGATCACAAGAGCCGGATCCGTTGTCGTGTACAAAGTTGCCTTCGTGCGGAGGCAGCTGTGGGTGCGGAGCGTGACTCTGTGTATCTGCGTGTTTATCCGTGTGCACAGGGAAACAC
Organism: Platichthys flesus; assembly: GCF_949316205.1. Taxonomy (NCBI): domain Eukaryota; kingdom Metazoa; phylum Chordata; class Actinopteri; order Pleuronectiformes; family Pleuronectidae; genus Platichthys; species Platichthys flesus. The sequence goes on along the minus strand of NC_084964.1, from coordinate 16,314,423 downwards.
AGCGAGACGCTCTCAGGAAGGAGCTGAGTGATCACATCGCACATCCACATTAACCAGATGCTCATCCATAGTCAATGAGAAGAACAATTGTTGCTGCTCTGAAGCATGGTGCCATTAGCCCTGTGAGATGGACCAGCCCGTGGAATGAGAAACCATCGAGGACGTGGAGATTGAGCGCTGCTGAATTCTGACCTGTTGACTCCAATGCAGTCATTTACATAAATCTGTATCTATGAGACGATATCAGTGAAAAGAGTTTATTTCACAGATGAAGAGACCGTCAAGCTGCTGAACAAGTTGGAGTGGGAGTTTTCCTCCCTCGCTGCACAATGGACACTTTCTCTTCTTCGAAAGTCAAGCATGAGCAAAATCAGGCACATAAATACCAGATGTAGGACTGGTACCACAAATCCTTTATGGGTTAAAACGTCGAAGAGAAGATCTTCCACCACCAGGTGATATTTTATTAAACAGAGAGTGTTCAAATGTTCCTGAGAGAACAAACCAGACTTGTAAATTTCCTTTTGAGAGCATCATTCTCCAGGACGTCAGCCCTCTGGCTCCCACAGGCTCGCTCTGGGCAGCCGAGGTAAATAGTGTTTCCTCTGCAGAATCTCAATTGCTTCGCTTTTCTTTTTCTTTTACATGACTCACCATTCATCGGTTCAAAAGCTCTCTCTGCTGCAAAAATTCCGAACTGAGGACTGGAAGAATCCGTTTTGGTGACTCAATTTAAAAATAAATATTCTCCCTTTGAAATCTGTTCATTAAGATTCATGTTTGTTAAAATAATTGTTTGAGGTAAATCTGAATAATACAAGTATGTTGTGTCTCTATCAGAAGAATTAATTTTGACAAAGTTCAAATGATTTCAGCTGCTGTGTAAATCTACTCCAGAATCCTAACAGTTGGAGTTAGATGCTATGATTGTATTTTGCAAACTAAACGCAAAAAAACAATATTTTTGTTTAGATATATTCTCTTTATGTAAACTGTGAATATTTTGCAAAAAGATCCTGCTCGTTATAAAAACATATTAACTTTTCTACTTATATCCTATATCTATATTTTTATAGGTCTATAGGTTTCAGGGGGGCTGTAGATGTTTGAGAGTAATTTTTGGACAGGCATCCGGAAAGTAGTCAGCAACATGCTGGTTTTAATAGCTGGTTGTGTCAATGGGAAATAAGTTAACCAAAAAATGAGACAAAGATAAGGACTAAATTAAAAAGAATAAAGATAAAGACGTGACTCTTGTGATGGTGCATGACTGCTAATACTGGTTTGATAATCACGACTAAATAAGCAACAACCAAATCACGCAGTTTGTTTGAAAGTTACAATCGAAGAATATTTGAATTATCAGTCACCGATCATATCAGCCGATCATCTGACAGAATATTTGAGCTCTGCACTGTAGAAACCAGGCAGTGAATCGTTCCTTCTCTCACAACCATTAAGCCGCTGCTGTATCTCACTTCTGAAGGAGATCCTGTTTACCTGGATGTCCCTGATCAGAGTCTGCTGAGAGTGAGGTGCTGCCAGCCCTGTCACTCCATTACAGAGTGAGAGAATATTATTACATGCCCCTTCCTGGCTTCCTAATTGGGTCTCCACGCTTAGCCTTTTCAATCCTGCCACTGTGAATATGAAATAATTCAGGGCCCATTAGCCGACGATGCACCTCGGGAGCAGGCGGCGCTGCTTTGAATGCCTGATTGTCTTCACGGGACTTTCTCTGCAGCTAACGGAGGGGAACCTGAATCCTTTAGGACTCCAGCAAAGAGTCGGTGAAGCGGAATCATTTATGGTTGGATTCAAACGGCTGCACGACTGAAAAATGCGTGAGCGTGTTTCTCTCTCTCGTGAAAAGCCGTGCTCGTCCAATACATATTTGATGGATCTTTTAATAAGTGAAAAGCACAACTCTGGGAGGACGTTCCTGCTGGAATGTGTGACTTCATCCGTGTGTGATAAACATTGGAATAAAACGACGAGCTCAATATTTCAGGTGAAACATTTGGCTATCGGAGCCGCATTGTCACAATCTAGTGGTGCAAAGGTTGAAGGAATCGTTTTTCATTTCACTTTCGGTGAGAAATTTAAGAATGTGATTGAAGAGAGGCATATTTTGTCTGCTGTTCTTTGCACAGCTGAGGTGCATGTTTCTCATCTGTCCACCGGCTAAATCCTCTTTCTCTCTTTTGGATTCAGGAGAAACATTCGGTGAGCGACAAAGACATCATCTCCCCGTCTTTGATCCGTTGAAAAAGAAAGAAAAATGTACCTGTGCCACTTTGAAAACCTTTTCCAAAGACCTGTGATCTTCCTAAAGGCCTCAGGTTGCTCACTTACTTCTCCATCACTTTAATTCATCCTTCCTCTCTGGATTACCTCAGTAACTCATTCCCTAAATCACACGTGGGGACATTTAGTAATCTTCAAAGAGAGGCGAGAGGACTCACGTCCCAGAACATTTGCATATTTTCAAAAACATTTCCATATTTTCTGGGACACACAGACGTCGCAGCTCCTCTTCTTGATTTCCACTGTTCACACTTCTCGGTGCGAAGGATGTGACTGAACTAATGACAAACATTTGTATATGAAGCACCCGAATACAACATTCTTTGTATCACAGCTCTCACTTGGAGATTTATCAACCCACAACATGCTGCCACCAAAGTCAACTGGTTTCAGTTTAGTTTTCGGTTTGTGCTTCTGACTCAAATACATCGGATACAGACGTATTCAGCACGGCGCCGTGACAGCTGATAACGTGTTGTATGTTTAAACCTTTTTGCAAACTGCTTCAACTTATCTGTTACTTTAAGATAAATTTATAAACTATTTTTCTGTAGCTATTTCGATCTACAATTCATCACTATTAGATAATTTCATTTAGATATTTACTCATATTTTTAGCTATTTCAGTCATTTGTCCACTACTCTCCACAAATCTTTGTTAATATTAATTCATTTCTTTAGGCAGGCTAGTTAACATGTTTCTATCTCACTCAACAATGCATCATTGTTCATGTCTTTTACTGTAGTTGACTCTATATGGAGATATTTAAAAAATCTCCCTCTACTCTATTTTCATTTTAAATCAAATATTTATTAGTAAGTAAAAATATCAACCACTTCCTGAATATATCTCTTGGAAGCTGCGGAATTATCTGATTAATTGTGTGGCTTCTATCTGAGTGCAAAGGAAAGAAAAGAAAATGTCAAACAAACCAGTATTTAGGTCAAACTCTTTTGGACCAAACATTTGTGCTGCCTATTAGTGTTTAACTGCCATACTGTGGACTCTGAGCACATTTGCTATCGGTGCAGCTGAGCGACCAATAAAACGATGTGTCGAGCGTTTGCCAGTTTCAGGAGGAAAACAGCAGCTGAGCAAACAGGCTCTTCATTCTGGCAAACACACAGATGTCCAGCGCACACGTCCCAGACTGACCACGATGCCAGTCTGTCCCCTGGATATAGAACCGTGTACTGCTGAACAGGATGGAGGTCGTGCAGCAGCTAGATATGTTCCCTGAAACTGGTTTCCTATCCGGCTGCTGCCAGGCTGATTTACTCCCTCTGGGTGAGGTTAATGGCTGCACGGCGAGGGGACAACTTGGCAAGGAAAGAGAGTCAGTCAGTTGTACCATGGACACTGACCTCTCCTTCCTAGTCCTACCTGACCAAGCAGATTATTCTCTCACGGAGCATTTGTCCATTGTGCATCAGTGACACCTGAAAGTGTTGTTTTGCAGCCACTGGGTCTGTAAAAAGAAAAGAATAAAAAATACACTACAATAAGAAAGAAGAACATGTGTGGGTCTTCATTCAGAGTCTCTATCTATCTCACACACGTCAATGGCTGCGCCTTCTCCGGTTTATTACACTGACTCCAGTACCCCAATCAATTGGGAGTAGCTCCAATCAATTAGCTCTGCATTATTCACCCAGGAAGTCCCCAGGGGATTCACCAAGACAACACCAATTACTGCGTAGCTCATCCGCTGCCTGCAGACTGATGCTGTGACATGGTTCCAGAACACACACAGAATAATCTTTCAGTCACACACATCCTTCTTTACTCTTTATACAAGAGCAAAGCTGGGGCCCCAGGCAATGAGGGAGGGCAGCAGATTTGAACTGGTGGATACGTTGCTCCATAGCAATGACATTTTGGTCGGGTTAGTCGTCTGTGGACAGGGGCCCCATGCCTCTCACTCTCTGACAAAAGCTTCGTTATTTCAGAGGTCTCGTTTGCACTTTAACTTTAATACTTGCACAGTGTGAATTTTGAGCTTTGGTAGTATGTGTTCCCTGGAGGAATATGGTGGTGGTGGTGGTGGGGGGGACCCTTTGGCCTGGGGCCCCTTGAGGCCCTTGACATACTCCTGTCTCTAACTAGTAAATTAAAACTTGAGCAATACCCGACAATTCTAAAAGAACCACTTTATGAAAATAAAATGTAATCAAACTAAATATAGTCGTTAGTCTTTACGAGACTAATAAAGTGTTAAGGTGAATAAATCTAAAGTAAATAACAGCTTTAAAGCCTTGAACACGGGCTGAAGCTGTAAAGTGTGCCCCTGCTCTCCACCCCCCCCCCCCCCCCCCATCCGCCAAAGAGGTCAAGCCAAGGCTATTATGAGGGACTTAATAAAACTCAAGAGAACTAAAAGTATGTCCTCCGGGAGCTTTGCTGACCTTCTGTAATGTCCGACATCGTTTGGCAGTAAAGTCGGTCAAGTGATTTGCTCCCACCAGGATTTGATGGAAGCCTTTTTTATTCTCCAGTGTTAATGTTACGGCAGCACGGCCTGTCATGGTAATTATAAGCCGAGGAGGAGAACAGCTTATACGGTTAAAATGCCCTTGAGTAAAAAGAAGCTGCACGCACATTATGTCTCTCATGTCAGTGTAACAAGACAGTATGGCAGCTGAGATGTTGTTAGGATAAAGAAGATACCTTTTGTCATGCAGCTCTCTGGCGTCTGTCTCCACTGAGCTGCCAGGTTATTGTTTCGATGAGGCAGGTTTGTGTGATATGGACGAGCAGGAAATGGTTTGTGTGACTCCACCTGCACAACAATGACCCAAAGCCCAAAGTCAAGGTGCAACTGAGAAATCTTCCCCCTGTTCTTTCTCCCTACTTCCTGCTTACTGGGCAAATGCTCCCCAAAAATATATTTGAAAAAATGCATTTATATCTGATTATATGTTCAAAATTGAATGAATATAGAAATGATGTTATAATGCTGGCTAATATGACACATACAGAAATATCTATTTGGGCAATAAGAGACCAGATGGAGCCAAGCGCGGACATTTCGCAAGCAATGATTTCCCACATTGAGCGGATTTGTCCCTTAACTGACTCAGCTCCAGTTTTGGGGCGGAGACGTCATCCCTCTCTCTCTCTCTCTCTCTCTCTCTCTCTCTCTCTCTCTCTCTCTCTCTCTCTCGCTCTCTCTCTCTCTCTCTCTCATCAGTATTCAAAGTGAGTCTTGTGTCCCGAAATGCACTTGATAAGACTTGCCACGCTCTAATCTACCATAGAGGGGAAACAGGCAAATGAAATTGGTCCTCGGAATATCATTCCCATGACGAATCAATATTCCAGTAAGAAACTCAGCCGTTTGGTTTTGGGCGACCTCTTGAACTCCTGCGGGCGGGAAACGAAGCTGTGATGTTAGAGCTCATTTGTTAAAGCTATCACAGACACAACAGGAGAGGCGGCTGCTCACAACGTTGTGTAGAGAAAACCGCTGCATAATTGCATCGGCTACAGACACACATAGCTTTCAGTTTACATGATCTTCAGGAGTTTAAACATGATCCAGAGACAGAGAGTGGGCCTCTTGTAGTGTATGTGCTGTTACACTGCTTTCTATGGTGGACCCTGACGTGCAAATCACAAATGGGGAAACGCAACAACAGACCAAAGAAAACACACAACGGCAAATCAAAAAAGACAAAAATAAATAAATCCAAACCACTACGGCAAACTAGAAAAACAACAAAATGACAAAGGCAAATCAGGAAACACAGCAACACAATAAACCCAACGGCAAAATCAGAAAACACAGCCGAAGAAAATGGGAGGAGCAAGTTCTCTGTATTTTGTCAAATCCCATGTTGTCTGGTGTATTTACTTCCTGTTCAAAACCCTGCAGGCACCTCGCTTTTTACGTTGATTCTCAAAGTGAATGTGTCACAGTGGTTTATATTTTGATTGTTGCATTTGATGTTTTTCCCATTTGTCCCCATGATTTGAACTTCATGGCAACTTCACCTTCCACCACGGCGGCCGAGAGAGAGCTCAACGCACTGCAAGGAAAAGGCACAACAACACGGACAAATTGAGAAAACAACTTCATCAATTTTTGCATCACAAGTGCTGCAAAAAGCCACCACACATGCAAATACAAAAAACATCATTCACTGTGTTTTTTCTGGAGCGTGTGTAGGAGGTATACTCACGGTTCAAGCTCTACAAAAAGCTGTTCATTGAAAGAAGGTACAAAAACACTTTGTTCTCCTCTGACTGTGAATATAAAGTGAGTATTATGTCTCTTTTGGGCCTCTTGCTCTCACTGTCTGTTTGCAGCTGGGATGTGATTCCTCACATCGAGGGCTTGGAGCTCAGCGGGGCGTTGGTGATATCTGTGACCAGGATGTTCGCTCACCGGTTGTTGCTGCACCAAATGCTTGTTGCTGCACCAAATGTGACTCCCCCCCCCCCCGTCAACCTTTTAGGAGGAATCTCTTTTACAGCGGCCGACACCGTGTTGCCTTCACTGACATATCACTTGTCTGGTTTGGGCGTCAAACAATAAAAAATGTCCTCTTTTTATATCCCGACAACAAATACAACAACAAGAGCCTCAAGTGTCAAACAGGAGCATGGAAATAAGGCGTTGTTGACACTTTAAGTGCGTTGACAGCGGGGATGTGTGTTTGTAGTGAGGTAAACGTGATTGGACCGACGCTGCTCGGCGACCTGCACTAACCTGGCCCGTGTGTGTGTGGAGGCAGGTTGCATTCATTTTCATTAACAGTGGACAAATTGTGTTTGGGAGCAACTTAATCAGATTGCATGTTCTGCAGAGGTCTGTGATTTCTCATACAACCTTCTATCAGTTGGGGGAATTTTTTTTCTCAATCTCATTACTTGATTGATTTGATTACTCACTGATTTAATCAAGAGAGTAACTACTAAGGAACTGGAGCACTTGACGATGCTGTCCTTGATTTGGGCGCCTAATAGATACAAATGCATGTAGATCTGATAGAAAGCTTGTGAAGGGTTTTGCTCCTCAGTCTGTGCAAAGAGATACAACATTTACACCTTTATATGCTTTCATATCTTATTCATCTGCTGCAGTTTAATAATTCATGCTGATTCTTGAATGCACATTTATGATTCTAATTTCAGGAGAAGTTTAATAAAGGGCTCTGACAGTGAAATGTTCATGAACGCAGACTTTGACGATGGTTTCATGAGCGTGGGATAATTGGATTGTCGTTGATTTTCTATTTTGGTCCTCAGGAGACATTATCTCTCGTTTCTTCTTGCTGTGAAAGTGTGTATCCCACGCCCCCATATCCATGGACTCATGAGGCCTCGCTGTGTTTTCTTCTGCCCGACACGGCACTATAACTCAATTATTTAATGCTGACCTAATTACATGTTTGTATGTTTGCCTTCCTGTTCTTGTTTCTTCTCTGGACTTTTACCTCGAGGAGGGTTTTAGTCCTACTTCTGCAAAGTGAGAACAAAGGAGAAGATTAAAGTCAAAGAATGGCATTTCTATATTTGGCTTCAAACGTGTCTATGTAAATGGTAAAACAATATAAAGTATATCGTAGTAGAGAATGTTTAAAGATGGACGACGCATCTCCTCTTCTTCACACTATCCAGACATGAAGCTATAACATCCCAGGATTTGAACGCCACCCTCTTGTGCATGGAGCCGGGGTCTCTGCAGTTATGATCGAGGACGGAGCGGCAGTTGCAAGGTCCCATCAAAATTAATGTCATCAATCTTGATATAGAGTCTATTGTTCAGAGTGAGGACCAAGCTTCACGTAAAACTTCAGTCCTACCGAAGCACAAACAGCTTCTCTCTCCAAACTTCTCCGAACCTAAAGGTTTGAAATCTCCCAGTGGGACGAGCTGTTATTGTGCGATTACACTGAACTGAATATAAACTCACTGCTGAGCTGAAGAGCCGTCACAGGTGGTGTTGAACGTCTCGCTGTGTAGTGTTGCGATCGCTCACTGATACACAAAGATGTAATTTCCTCTGGGAAATCTTCCCCTGTGTTCTCTCTCCTCCTGATTTCAACCAAACCCTGGCGACTGCTGATATGCGCATTACGTGCCTTGATATTTATATGAATTTTTATTTTCAAGCAATATACAAGACCGTAGGCGAGTTAGTTGAAGAGTCTCAACTTCCACCTCAACTTAGATAAACTTATTCCTAGAATATAAACACTCACCACTCACCTGGTCGGAAGGACCATGTAAATTAGAACGGGTCACAACCTGAGAGATGAGAGGTGAAGCACAATATCCAGCAGTGAATGAAAACAATGAGGTCAGACTCCGAGGTCAGTTCGTTTTTCAGGGGGAATGGAATAAATGTCCAAGCCACACTGCTTCACTCTGTACTGATCTTCAAGGACACACACACACACACAAACACACACACACGCCGTCACAAAGTTCGATACTAAATGATTTTGTACTTTTTGTTCTGGGAGAATTTGTTCCCTGTCTTGTAGACAGGATTCGGCGCGTCCATGCAAAACGACCGTCTGCTTTTCCTTTAATCAGCGTCAAATGGAAATGGGACTTACGCGGCCTCATATAGTAAGCAACATAACATTCATTAGCTGAAGTAGTGTCCCTTTGTATTTCCATCATGTACAAACACTGACTCAATTCATCAGTATCTTCGTTTACAGTTTCCGTGTTTCCCCCGGTGTCCCTCTGTCTCATTACAAAAACACTCTTTTCTAAAATTAAAAAAACCTGTGTCCCGATTATCAGGGGAAATTTAAAAAAAGAAATTTGTCAGCCGACCTTCTAAAAAGTTGCTCACACAGCACATCTCCATTACGGCTGCAGAGTAAAATCCCCTGGTTCTACTAAACGAGTGGAAGAAAAAAGGTCATGATTCCTTCCCCGAGGCTTGAAGACAGTTGGTGATTTCTGTCCACTACTCATTTCCCGAGCTCGACCCCGATATGCTGCAGCATGATGATGTCTCAATCCCCACACCGGCGAGGACACAGACCCTCTGGCATCCATGAGAAAATCTGCAGGGACAGACAGGGGGGAAGGACAAGGCTGGAACTGTAATTTTAAAATGAAAAAATACTTGATTTAATTTAGAGGAGCTTCAGTGGTCATGATACCTGACACGTGATTAATGGATGGGAGCCAAATGTAGACTCTGGTATTCCGTGCCATGCTCTGCAATAAGTCGGCTCTTTGTAAAGATCAAGGGTTCGTATTTGAAAGTCTTACAGTGGTGCCATAATTTGGCTTGTTTTCTAGAGGGAGGGAGGAAGTGGACGTGCGTCATCCATCTCTTTATACTCTATGATCTGTACCAAATGTCAGCGTGACCCATTTGTCCAGATATTTCACTCAAAACCACCAAACTCTGCAGAGATTGACTGAAAATCCATCCAACAGCTGTGTGAGATATTTCCGTGTGGACGCCAGATGGAGGGACGATGCCGTTCCTGGAGACCTGCTGCTGCTGTGTGGTGAGAAATTGGGGTTATTTCAGGTTTGTATTGTCTTTGGTTAGTTTGCATCAAGATGTTGCACTAATTGATTTTTTTTTATTAGGCCTGTGCTGTGATTTACAGATGATCCTGAACCTTCAAGCAGACGCCAAGAGGAAGAAGAAAGATAAGACCGAGATGATGAACTAAGACAACACATTCATTTAGCATGTAAATATATAATTGCTTTGAAGACACACACACACACACTCACACACAAACAGACACACACTCACCCAGAACACATTGGACAAAAGGTGCCGTGGGTCTGAAATCACTGGACCTGACAAAAGGACGCAGATGAGACTCGAGATAGGAAAGAGAGAAAAACATTCGGAGACTCCTGCGCTCGGCACAGGAGACGCTCTTTAAAAATTCATGAGCCATTAAAGTAAAACACGTTCATTTGTGCCTCCGGCCCGAAGAAAGCAAGGTTACAGCCAGCCGAGGTGCTCCCGGCCCTGCGAGAGATAACGGAAGATTGCTCAAGCGAATCAACGGCAGCAGCAGAATTTTCGCTGACACCAGTTTCGTCTAGTTCCGTAAAAAGGAAAATCAATTTGTGGCTTCCTTTTTTTTTGCAAGTGTTAAAGTGAGACACGGTGTAGACATGTCAGCGCCTCGGCCGACGAGAGGGGACTGAGCTTCTGATTGATAATTCAAACAAGCCGAAGTGAAAAGGTTCCCGGGGATTGATCGACTCGACACTGGAACCAGAGCCGCCGCGATGCCCCAGCAGATATGAGAGCACAAATATACAAGTTGATAAGTATTCAGGTTTATATGTCATTTAGAAAAAAAAAGATGTAGCAGCACTTCCCGCACAGGATCAGCGGAAGTGGAAGGTTTTTTAGTTTTTGAGATTTCTGCATTCACCATCAAATACATCAGAAAAGACAAGAACCATTTGTACTAACATGAATAATCCTCAGTTTTGTGGACTTCACCACTTTTCTTGTATTATTAATCTTCTTTCACTGGCAGCGATCAAACCACAGCAACATGAGGGAAGGAGGGAAAGAAGATGGAGGGAGGAGGTCGAACAGATGAAGAGAAAGGAGAAGGGGGAGGTGGTTGGAAATGGAGACAAACAGAGCATGATGGATGTGTGGTTGTGTTTTTCACTGATGGATTGTATATTTCATCACTTTAAATAAACAAATGGATATAAATTACATTTCATAATTATGTTGACAAATAACAGTTTAACTATGAATTTAATTTTGCACCGAACTGGAGCAATTTTCATTAATGAACACTTCTGACATAGGAAGTGTAGCTGTATATATTATGTATTAATGGGATGCTGTAATTATGCAAATGGCCTGCTAGTGCACGTTGACCTGCTGAATTTGATGCGTAGTGTTCACGTAAACTAAACGTAAAAACAAATGCCAGAGAAATATAGAATAAGAATGTTCTTGCAACCTGCCGACGGTTTTCAGACGATCCCTTAACGGTAGAAAAGTTCTGAGGTTCCATCACAGCCACAGTGAGTCCTGAGGATTATCCACAGCAAGTGAGACACTGAGAAGACACATGGCTGTCGAGATTAAGAGAGGTTCAAATTAGCAGGGGGCCTCTGGAGAGCAGTTTTAAATTGTATACCATAGATTTGCAACATCCAGTTTGGTTGCAGCTGCACATTTGAGTTGCGTTTCTTCCCCTGACCTCCCTTAAAGGGTTGTGACAGGACTATTTAAGGACCTTGGGTTCAATTGTATGATTAAAATCCCATATTTTGACATTAATATGCTTTTCTGACACTTTTTCTTTCTTTAAATATTTCCTAACATCTCTAGTTCTCAGTTTTCCGGTTTGTAGACCCCAGAAAAGAAGAGCCTTCAAATGAAATGCCATTTACCGCACGGTCACAGAAATCTTAACATCAAAAAGTGTTTTGTGGACTCAAACACATACTTTTGGGTGGACTATCCCTTTAAGTTAACCAGCATGTACAGTAAAGGTAAAACACGTCGCAGATGCCATATGAATGCACAAGTGTGATTCTACACACGATTGTGCACTCATGCAAAACACACATACATGCACACGAGCGCGCTCTCCTCAGGGACGTTCGCTCCTGTCAACCGTGGCTCATTCATGCACATATAAAACACAGTTTCCTCCGAGGCACATGCATTAACTTCAACTCCAAACACACACACACACACACACACACACACACACACACACACACCTGATCTCATGGCGTTGCTATTCGCCCTGTGGTGGTATTCATGAATGAAACATGACATCTACGAGGTCCCAGCTCATGGTTAATTTCTCTGACTGAGACATCCGCAGCTCTCGGTTTTGTCCTCACACGGGCTCCTGAGCTTAAGTCCACACCTCACACAGAGGACAGACACTGGGTCCGAGGGGTGAACGGCTCAGAGGTGAAGCAGTAGGACTCAAACTTACCTTCGAAGCCGAATGTCTCATTACTGATGTTTGGGTAAAAGAGGAGGGGGAGGTGGGAGGTGGGGGGGTGTCACTGGAAGGGCGGATGTGTCTGAATCTCCATTTGCACGATCTCATGCATGTGTGCCCACGTACACATCTGCTTGTTAATAATGCAGGAGGTGCACGGTGCTCCATACATACTCATCACAGCAGTGGGCTTATAACATACGCAGCATCTTTAATGCTGTTTAGATGAACCCCCAACACACACACACGTTTTCATTTCTGTACTCGTGAGGACCGTAATGGACACAATCGATTTTCCTAGAGCCTGAAGCACTAAACCTTCCCCTCATCTAAAACCCACTAACAAGTCTGAACTCCTGGACCGCCTCGGAGGGAGCGCCCACCCGGCCGTCATCCCACACCCGGTGCAGCACGGCAGTAAACTCTCATTCCAGTTCGACACAGTTGTCATTTTCCAATCTAGCTCCAAAGGAAGTTGATTAACTGGCATGTGCACTTGCGGCCATGTAAACGCCCAGGAGTGTGTTGGTCTTAAATTGAAGTGTGGTCGGGCAGCGGGAAGCGAGTGAGCTTGTGACCAATTAAAGAAACTGGACTGAAGCCAGTGGAGCAGTATGTCACTGGTATTTGAAGGGTGCATTATTACGATATCACTACAGCAATATACATCTACTTAGGGAGAGCGCACAATCGCTGCTTTTCACACACACACACACAGACGGTCGATGCACAAGCCCAAGCTACACGCCTGGGTTTTAAAGGAAAGGGAATGATAGATGGTTTTCACTGATTGGTTTATTGCATGTTACACTAAAAGGTCACTCACGACCAATTAAGACACTTAACACAAACCAGTTGTACCATGCACCTGATAAACTGACCTTTAGCTCCACCATAAACCAGCCAAGAGGATTTGGGCACAACCTAAATGAACATGCTGTTTTAAACCAGTGGCTCCCAATACAGGGGGCCGGCTCCAATGCCTGAGATTTAAAATGGGTCCCTACAAAGACAGTGACAAAAGAGTAAATGCACACGCACATTTTGTTGTTCCTTGAGCTGTGAGTCAGTGGCTCCTACATCTGCCTGTCACAGCTGCTGAGAAATAATCTTCACAGGTGTTAGAGCCCTGATCCACGTTTCAGTTGCATGGGTGCATTTACTGCATATTCTCATTCTTGATGACTTGGAGGACACTTTTATACAAGCCCTGCAGAATGCAGCTCCCAGACAGGAGAGGAAATATAAAAGACATTTGAATGAGATGTAAATTATTAATATGCCACAGCTTGTGTATGTTTTGGGGTGTTTTCGGGAAAAATGCTGTTTGTAACCTCTCAGGGTCAAAGAAGTGTCTGACTCAAATAAGAAAGACCTCCTTTTTCCATTTGCTACCAACAGTCAATGTTGTTTTCTTTTATCTGTGTCCACACAAACAAACACACACACGCACACACACACACACACACACACACACACACACACACACACACACACACAAACACACTAACACAAAGTAAGAGGTAAAAGGAAAAGCTCAAACATTTCTATCTTTTTACTTGTATTCAGCCTTATAATGTTTAATAACAATAATTCACGGATATTGTAAACCTCAGCTAAATCCCTTTTACCCTTCACTTGATTATAATATGTAAAGCAGTGTTATGTAATTTCTTTTTGACCCACAACAGCAACTTCTAAGTGAGTTTAATGGCTCACTGACCCCGGCTGTGTGTTCTAGCTCGGTGTAACTCTGATGAGTGGGTTTGAGCTCCTGTGAGAAATGTGGAAGTAGCAGCTTCAATTGTCAGAGCAAGGCATGGGGGTTATTAAAAACCAGTGTTTATCTCCAGTATTCAGCCAAGAAACTTCTAAAATATGAAGAATTCTAAACAGACTCTGGTGGTTTTGTTACAGAGGCAGCTCTTCTGGTGCAGGAAGCCGGGGCACGTGGGTAATATCCACTGCTCTCAGTTGCATTTCAGATCAGTCAGTGGGAATATCACTCAACACCTCGCATTGCATCACATGGTGTTGCCATAAAATGAAATATTTAGTAGTAGTTGTCACAATAATCACATGAAATGCAGCTTCAATCCCAGCAGACATCTGTGCTACCGCCGACATCAAAGGCCTTGTACACACGTGACACATGACTGTCAAACTGTTACTGTTAACTCTGCAGAGCGTGTTGTCTTGTAGCTGTGGTTTGTTATCTACATCCCAGATTAACCAGTGGGAAGGAATCCGGTTATAGGTTCTTGAAGAAAGAAAAAAAAAGCCGAGCTCACGTGCAGATGAGATGACTGGAGGTTGACAAGGGCAGGATCACACAAAATAACTCCGAGCAGGTAGCAGCTACCAAGAAAGAACCGCAAGAACAAAACAGGAACGCTGGGGACGGATGAGGGAAACAGAACGAGCAAAGAGGACCGGGAGAACAAAGACCAAATCCACAAGGGAGGCAGCGATTATTGTACACCGGTGAAACACACTGGGCAGAGCAGACAACCAGAAAAGAGGGAAACTAGACAAAGACAAGAAACTGACACTCAACGGGATTAATATCAAACCAGGAATCACTTAAATAAGCTCATCGCACCAGAAATATGTTGTAAAACATGCAGATGTTTGAATGATCATTAAATCTTAAGATAAATATCATTCATCATCGTAAAATAATTTTTACTAAATTTTTTCAATAAAATCTGCTTCTACTTCTCAGTATATTCTCTTTACGAGCATCTCTTGTGACACAGGATGCTCATGACCGCCCCCCCTGGTTTGTCCCCGGTCCTGTGCTCTCATTGGCTGGAGCGCAACAGTCTCAACACTTTTCACGCTGCTTGATTTGGAAACAGCGACAGGTCCAGATAATTAGCTCTCTAGATAACTGTCAGGCGTCTGCTGACCTGAGGGTCACATCATTGAACGGTTCACAAAGAGAGAGAGAGAGAGAGAGAGAGAGAGAGAGAGAGAGAGAGAGAGACAATCAAATCAGAATAAAAAATGCCTTATTGATCCCGGGGGAAATTTACTTTTTGAGCCAATCTTAAAATGTCCCCTCCAAGAGGCCATAATAGGGTTTTGTGAGTTGAACCGTGAACATGACATTGGACCTTTGACCTCATAATTCGACTCAGGCCCTCCTCCAGACCTCGCACACGAAGGAATGGAGTGGGCGAGGAAGTGCGTGCACTGTAAACAGGATCGAACACACACTAACGATGCCATAACTACACAAAAAAATAACCTCATTACATCCACAAAGCAAGTGACCACGGAATGCATGAGCTGGAAACCACAGAACACACGGAGGCATGGATGTGGATTTAATGTGCTGGAATTTACAATAGGCAGGGGATGGATATACACACAATCAAACACACATACACGAACACACACACACAGCTAATTTTCTCTTACCACCCCCACCCCTCCCTCCCCACTTGTCGACATGCAATTAAATCAGCCCGTGTTGGACGAGGCACTTGTCTCCCACATGCTTCCATTTCACAGCCGCTTTCATAACCGTGGATCCGAACTCCATCGGCCCACTTTGTCCGAACTCTATCAAGCGCAGCCCCTCTCCAGCACGGGGAGTCACATCCCGCCCGCCCACTCCACATCCACTCCTCACGCTCCCCCTCTCTGCTGTCACCACACTGTCTAACTGTAATGGAAGCCTCGGCCTCCGTCCCGTCATCCCCCCGACCCCCCCCCCCCCCCACCCCCACCCACCACCTCCACGGTGCCATTAAATATGATTCGCTCACACTCAGCAGATGAAAATTGCTTTGGTAGAGACACAAAAAAAGTAATATCCAATTTATCATTTTTTGGTCTGTAATGAGTGAAAAAAAGTCAATATCGGAGAGTTTGAGCGGTTTGATGACTTGGATTAGATTCTCGTTCCCAGAGGCAGTCGGAGCAAATGTTGTGCAATAATGTTTTGAAAATGAAAGTGATCCGTTTGGCTCAACACTGCAGAGGAGAGAGAAGAAAACTAACGAATCATCCAGCGACTGAAAACAAGAACTTGTCTCTCAAATGTCAGAGGTCTTGTTGAGAGAACAGATCAAGTGACTGCAGCTTAAATTTAACAATTTACTCCAATGTTTTGGGTCTAATTGCCCATTTCTAACATTTGCAGTAAAACAACAAAGGAGACACGTCCTCCTCAGCAAGTCTCTGAAAGGATAAGGTGCAAGTTCAATATATAAAGTCTTAAAAACATCTAGGCCCTGGAGTCTCCTCAAGTAACCACATCTAAATTCATCAGATCCAGATTTTGGATCGTCACCAAATTACTGAATTATTCTCTGAAAAGACAAAGCAAGATGTTGAAGAAACTCATATTACCGTCCTGTCTTTCTTCATGATTACATCTGTCATTTTTCATACAACTGAAGAGAAGAAACAAACAATACAGCCTCATCTTCGAGGAGAAGCTGCTGGAGAGTGTGTGTGTGGATCACCTGGTTTGACTTCTCACCATCGCAACAGCCTCTTTACCTCCGAGGTGCGACTGCATCGGAACGGCTGTGAACACTTTGACCTTCAGACACAACATATCCACAATATGATTCCAGGCCGAACTCAGTCACCTTGTCAGAGCGCAGAGTTTCATTTGACGTCATGTAGCTGTTTCTTTTATGCTCGTAACATAGACTCAGAGAATGGAGCAGCAGAATCAAGGTAACACTGTTGGATTCACTCTTTCAATTGCCAGTCAGTTCCTCCCTGATTTTATAGCATTGAATCTATGTATGTATCTATCTATGTATCTATCTATCTATGTATGTATCTATCTATGTATCTATCTATCTATCTATCTATCTATCTATCTATTTATCTATCTATCTATCTATCTATCTATCTATCTATCTATCTATCTATCTATCTATCTATCATCTAACTATCTATCTATCTATCTATCTATCTATCTATCTATCTATCTATCTATCTATCTATCTATCTATCTATCTATTTATCTATCTATCTATCTATCTATCTATCTATCTATCTATCTATCTATCTATCTATCTATCTATCTATTTATCTATCTATCTATCTATCTATCTATCTATCTATCTATCTATCTATCTATCTATCTATCATCTAACTATCTATCAATCTTTCTATCGGTCATTCTATCATAATTACAGCCTCAGGCTTCTGTCATTTAAAAGATTGATTATGTCTTTATGAAAAAACAATATTGCACGTCACAGGTTTGATCCCTGCAACAGTGTACATGTCAGTGCTGTGTCTTTATGAAGAGAGAGAGGTGTGTGATTCTTTCTGCAGCCGACCCTGCTCGAGGTGTGTGTGCCCTGCGCTCAGGGACACAATAAAATGTATTAATCGTATTTCCCAGGGGCCTCAGCTGCATATTTGTTCATTAAGTTGGTTGCAGTTGTGGAAGGGCACCTTGAGGGTCGACGGAGGGCCGCTGCCCTTCCACAGCCTGACAGAGTCATTTGTCAAATGGGGAAGGCCATGATTTTACTGCACCCGCTGTCTTCTTATCTGCATGTTTAACCCCTTCCACACCTAACACACACACACACACACACACACACAAACACACACACACAAACAAACACCTGCCCCTGCATCACACAAAGGGATCGGATTGGATGGAATTAGCGTGACACAGAGTGAGAGAGATATAGGGAGACAAGGTGAGAGAGTTGATTGAATTAGGGGGAGACAGGAAGAGGACTGAGGGACATCATTTCAATGTCGTTACACACACACACACACACACACACACACACACACATCCTGTCATTCACTACCGCGCAGACACGTACGCTCCATGCTCTCGCACTGAGTCAGGAGTTCAGATATAAAAAATAAAAAGGAACACTCCTCCGTTTCACACATCCGTGTCATTAATCATCTCCTGTGTCGCCACCATATGGCTCTGACACTCTGTCCATGTCACCGTTCATGCTGGGGTTCATCGAACCAGCAGCGCCTGACCCGTCACACGTCACACACACGTGAACAGGCACTGGACCATGTGAACCCACTGGATCAATATAAAGGATTGTTTATATTTGTATGCATAAATTGGAAAGATGCATGTTAAAAATCCACATTTCCCTTGATCGTCACATCAGAGCTTCTCACATGACGGTGAACCAGCCTGCAGATCTAAAGGAGCCGCGATGGAGACGCTGGCTTATCAGCCATCAGTGCACATCTGAGAGATTTATTACACACTTACACAGTCAAAGAGAAACACATCACAGATAAGAAAAAATACATACGTATCACGTGAATAACCTTCAAAACAGACCTTGAACATATGGTATCTACAAATCACATTCAGTCGTAACTGGTGAAAAGCTTTTTTACAGATTAAAGAACTTAAATCTTTATAGAAACTGGAATGATAATCAGAAAGCTCACACCTCCATCGGGGCCCAACAGTCCCCTCGTGATAACACATTAAAACTCTCTACATCTGTGCACAGATTTACAGTCCCCTAAACAAGTTTGATTTATTTTTCATTCTCTAAGAAATCCACCAAAATGTGGAAAAGTTCCATTTCTCGGTTTGTTTGGATGCACACCAAAATTAAATGGTTTCTATCCTGACAGTAACAACTTCCTTTTTCACTGTAATCCATGAGGTGGTTCACACAGACAACCCCAAAAAACATAAAGCCTCCATTTCCATTCAGCAGCTCTGCCAAGCTCTCACACATTTTTTCATTTCTTCCAAAAGGCATGATTCTGTTTCTCTGTCCTCTCTCTCGTTCAGCGGCGGGGAAACGAGCCAATCCTCGGTGGGTTTCTTTAAAACGAGTCGCTGAGTTGACGGAGCTGCTGTGGTGTTCCCGCACTGAGACCCGGGGGAGATGGGTAAACGTGCAGCAAGTTTTAAACAGTACATGTGTTGTGAGAGTGCTGGAGCCTTTTGAGTACAGTGAGTGTATGAGAGTGTCTGGACGTGTGAGTGTGTGTGTGAGTGTGTGTGTGAGTGTGTGTGTGAGTGTGTGCATCTCAGCATGGACATGGAGCCTCAGCGGAGAACCACAGAGAAGGTGAAATGTTCAGTCGGGTGTACTGTGTGTGTTTCCGTGTGTATGTGTGTGTGTGTGTGTAGACTGTGGGAGGACTCAACCTCCACTGGCCGGATCAGTGGCTAACCACAGGGGATGAGGTGTCAGGGAAATCCAGCATCACTGCATCTTACGCATGAGCAGGTGACATTTAATGCATCGACTTTGTTTGCACAGGTGGAAAAAAACAACATGTTGGTTACAAAAAGACAAACTTTCAATCCTATGATCATTTAAAAAAACAAATCCCTCTCATAACCGTCCTTTAATACCAATGTACAAAAGCCGGATGATGTGTGAAACTCTTCCCTGACATTTGGCCGTCTTGCTGAACGGTGTCACGGATCCCGGCGATGAACTGAGTCTACGAGTGACCCCTGTGAGAGATTAATTATCGTTTGACATTTGCAAATTGATGTAGTGCAGCGTCAGAGAAGTTGAACTGTTCCTTTGAGGGAACAGTCGGCTTATTATCGTGCTGAATGAAACCTTTGTTCGATCACAGCGATGCTCTCATGTGTCTTTGTGCTCATTTGCAAGGGCTCGTTCCTAATTTAATAAATCGAAGGACTTGAATGGATTCGGGACTAGATTACATTCACTTATTAGTATTATTATAATTCATATTTCTTTACAGCAACTGGAACATGGAGGAGTCTCTGAGTTCTTCTGCAATTATTGCTGTTTCGCAAATTAAGGTTTTATAGAAAATTCGATTTTTCAAGGCTCAGCTCGAGGGGCGGACCTTCACCATCCTGACTGGAAACTGTAGACGAGACAGAGAGAGATTTTAAATGTTTATCACAAGGGCAACTAGAGAAAATGGAAGGAAGGAAACTATTTCAGAAGGAATTTTCAAATTAGGAACAAAAATTCACCTCATTAATGTTTCCAAAAAATCTCTTTCTTCCAGGTTGAGAGAAGGTTGTTACACTCGTGCAGCACAAGAAGGTGAATGTGCGTTTGAGTGCATGTGACCAGTGGAGATAATGACGAGGATTTTCACCCCTGAATTAAACCGACGGCCAATTTGAGAACCCGTGCATCCCATCCATCCAAGGAACCATAACAGACGACAACAAACACATAGATTACTCCTCTTTTCAGTGCGGGAAAAACGTCGGCATCACAGGACGACCTCGGGGGGGTCACGCTGACAGGGATCGCCGGCTCGCAGCAGATGCACCCTGGGCCGGCGGGAGCAGAAATCACCGGGGAGCCTGTAAAACTGCAGGGAAATGGTTTTTGCTCATAACCCCTTGGCAGGAGGGGTCAGGGTACAGATTATATTATGTCAAAAGCATGTGGTTGTTATTGTAGGAAACAGATGCCAGGTGGTGGAAATACAGGGATCACAGGGATTTTGTCTTTACCTATAATAAACTCCCTTGATAAAAGCAGCCTGGTTGTAATGGACTGCACTGAGGTGAGACGTGTGTAAAACAACAACACAGCTGAAGCAGCTACTTCAGCTGCGGCTGGAATTGAGTTCCTCGTAGAAAATTGCTGATGTTTGTGTCGCTTATATTTTCTCGAATAAAACAACACAGGATCCTGCCAAAACAAATCCCCCCCACCCCCTCAGCATAAGCAGTTATGAATAAAAAGGGGAATCAATAATCAAACAAAAATCCAAACCGTCTTCTGGACTTTTCACCTTCACAGTTTCTCCTTGGCCGGGACATGAAAGTCCAGTTGTCGTGCTGCTCACAGAGAAACACGCTTCTGTGTCAGGTTCCGTTTTTTCAGCAGACGAAATAAAACAGAAGGTTTGGGACCGAGAGGGGAGGGGGGGGGGGGGGGGGGGGGGGGCCTCAGAATAATACCTCAGAAAAAATGTGAAATTTATTTAACACAATAGTTGTTTGATTAGAGGAAAATCCTACAGAAAATGATCACTTTACTCAGAGTATTTCCATCTAACATCCATCTAGCGTCTCTTTGAAGTCGTGGAATGAAAAGTTCATGTTGCCGGTGGCTGAGAAGAACACTTGACTCTCTCTCCCTCTTCGCTCTGCGGTGATGACGAGGGGCAGTAACAGTGCTTGTGTGCATACTTGAAGGTTGTTGCGTCATCGTGTGTGTAACGTGCGATGCAGAGACCCTTTGCGACAGTGCACGCTACGTGTGCACGATGACACACGCCAGGGGAACTGGGTCCGTTCATTACTCTCTCGGGGTCCAACGGGGAGGGTTAGCCAGTTAGTCAGCACAGCAGCTAATGTTTCCATCAGTGCTTCCCACTGACACACGACATTCATCACAAATACACAGTCGCCATCGTTTTTAATGGCGCTGGAGCGTCGTCAGGACTCCAACAGAAGTCTGCAATTAAACTGAGGTATTTCTCAGCTGGTTATAGCCAGTGAGGCTGCGAATGGGAAAAGCATAGACTGGAAATGAAGATGGAAAAATGGCTGCTCCCCAAAAGTGAAGCCAAGGCATCTGGATCGCCCCCCGGTGGCTGACTGAAGTCAAAGCGGGAGTGATGAGTGGTTTCAAATAAGTTTCTCTCGAAGATGTTTTCTGTCATTTCATGCACTTCTTATCGTATTGATTTTTGTCTAATTTGCACAATCTTTCATTTGATGTTGTGAAAACAGGGTGAAACAACATCACTGAGAGCTGAGAATGACTCATGATTGGGTTTGAACCCGACCTTTTGCTGCCTGTCTTCCCCATGTCAGGCATGAACTATCCTGTCAATAAATGCAAAATGCCCCAAATTGTCTTTACACACATAAAAATATCCTAAAGGATGAAGAACAAAGTGACAACGACAATAAATAAACCTCAACCTCTGCTCAAAGCAAATAAAACCCAAATTCCTCAGCTAGATATTGAGAGGAAGCTTGTTAGTCAGTGGGGAAACCATCAAACCTTTATTACCCACAATTCTACTGTCCCGCCGGTGTGTTGAGGTGTATAATACGAAACCTTTGACCCGTAGCTGTAGATGCCGGTGTTAATGCACGGCTGGACAAATGGCCCTTTCACTGCTGCCACTGCTGATTGTTGAACATTTAAGAGGGATGGAGAGGGGGAGCAGGATGGAGGGGAGGGGGAGAGGATGAATGGAGTCTGACAGATTGAAAGAGAGAGAGAGAGAGAGAGAGAGAGAGAGAGAGAGAGAGAGAGAGAGAGAGAGAGAGAGAGAGAGAGAGAGATAGGCGAGAGAGGATAAAAGAAAAGGGAGAGAAATAGGGGGAAATAAATGGAAGGGAGGACGAGGGAATAGAGGGAATATGAGAGCGAATCAGGAGCACAAAGAAACGCACAACTGAGCCGCTGCCATGAGAAACACCTGCAGTGATACTGAAACCCAGCGGAGACACACTGATTGATATAAATCTTGAATATTCTGAGGAACGTGTGTGTGTGTACTCGTGCAGCATGTATGTGCATGCATGTGTGTACTTGTATGTGCATGAATGTGTGTACTTTTGTGTGTGTGTGTGTGTCTGTGTGTGTGTGTGTGTGTGTTTGTGTGTGTGCAGTAAGCATTACAGGCAAAGGTAAACACCAGTATAAAAGCAATTTCACAGCATCTGCGTAGGAGAATGAGTTTGCATGAAACCACAGGAGACACATACAGTGGGAATAAATGATTTTCAAGATCGTGTAACAGTCATAAAAAACAGAAAAGAAACTGGACCTCGTCAGAAAGGTTTTATTCAGAGGAACAATATCAAAGCTCTGGAGCACGAAGCAGACGAGTGGAGCCCGAAGCCCCCCCCCCCCGCCTCACTCTAACAAACACACACGGTGACAGCTTTATTACGCACACCTCTCAACAGCCTGCCTGCACGTGAGGAAGGACGCGGGTTGGGAACCGACGGACCTCACACAGCTCCAGATGAAATCCAGGCTCAGTATCAACGGCGCAGCAGAACCCTGAGCTGCCGTCCAATCACACGTCCAAGTGAGTGAGTGGAGGCCCAATCAGCAGCTTGCACTCGCCACTGGAGACTGTCGGAGAGGGGCTGAGGGGGGGAGGAATTATATTTGAACTTCCAGGTCAAATGAGACGCACATTGAGATTTAAGACAATATCAAAAAAGAGTCAAATCGATAGTGTCCCTTTGGGAAATGTCATTTTTGTCAATTGACAGCCCATAACATTTAATGTATTCAACATTAAATGTTATGGGTGAGATAAAAAAAAGTATATATTTCTAAGATTTAGAGAGCTGCAGAAAAAGGAATATAATCTTCTACTGCAGCTTTAACTGTTGCAGAAGTGGATTATAAATTTACAGATAAGGATGGAGTGAGAAGACGAGGCAGAGAGAGGATAAACTGAACGTTAAAAAGAGTTAGAGAGGAAGGAGCAAGACGAGGAAGTTAAGAATCACTAAAACACAGAGATTATATATAAAAGTGACCATTTTGTCGTCTCTGGACATTTAACAATCTCTTTCAAGAGCCATTAGAAAGAACGACACTTGTCTTACAGTGGTTAAAACGTTATTTTATTTAATAAACTTTATAAAAAGCAGGTTCTAAATGAGGACTCGAGGTGAAACCTGGCAGAACGGATTCACTTTCCTGTGCCACATAGAAGGTCACTGCCTATCAGCCACATTCAGCCTGACGGGCTCGGAGCAGGGATTAGATGCTCAGCACAAAACAAGTACACTGGCTGTAATAAATGCTGACTGTACTGGGTTACAGCCGAGTCCCAGCATCATAAAGACATGATGGTTCAATTGTGCAGCTATCTCCTCCTGCTGGATTCCATCCGACACATGTTGGACGATGAAAGACCTTTTTCATTCAGTCCGATGTCAGAGATTAGAAAAGCACAATGGCAGCAACTACTATGACCAATTTATCCCTAGAGGGTCACGGCTAGAGCGGGAGCTAATCCCAGCTGACATGAGGCGAGAGGCGGGGGAACATCCTGAATGGTACGGACAAAGTAGAGTCTCAAGTTAACTTATCCCCAAATCTTCATGTCTTTGGACGGTTGGAGGAATCTGGATAAACACAGAACCTTGCTGGGATGAGACAGTGTGAACCCAACTTAGCACCGTACCAACTGGTTTAGGTTTTAAGATTAGAGCCACAAGGCAAAGACACAAAATTCGACCCAATAACAGCACTATGACACATTGGGGGGTCAAAGTCAACATCAACATCTTTACTGAATTTCATGGTCATGCGTTCAGAGGTTTCCTCAACCAAGAAGGTGTCGTTTTCACCTCTGTGTTCTTTTGCTTGATTTGTTCGTTTGTGAACAACATTACACAAAAAAACACCAGAAGGTTTTCCACAAAACTTGGTGGAAGGATGTGGTCGGACTCAGGTAAGAACCCATAACATGTTTGTGTGGATCAGGGGGCAGATCCATGACTTACTTTAGCACTGTGAGTTGGGTGTTGTTTTTTAACCTTTTCCTCGATTTCTCAGGTAATATTTCATGGATGTTGAGGAATGAAATCAGGTGTGTTTAGGGGACTGTCATTCAAGAGTGTGTGCAATTTGGTGCAGCTCAATTGAATTTAATGGAACTGTTGGAACTGAAGGGCCATAGCAGGATTCATTTTGATGGGACCTTGGATTTTGGTCGTAGATTTCATGTCTCTCCATCAAGATATTACACTCTAAGTCAATGAGTTCTTTTTTATCGTGTTTGTTGTGTTGGAAATTTCTGTATTTCTGTATTTAACATTCCCCCATTGGTTTTCTCTTCAGGCAAAGCTCCCACACAGATCTCTTACTGGCCAGTGTACTATCATGTATAAAAACCTTTCTGCTGTGCTTAATTTATTTGTGCTCTGACTGAGCTCCTTCATCCTTCAGGAGTGTGTGTGTCTGCATCCTTGACATCGACCTTGCCTTCCCACGGCTGTCTGTGTGGGCCACCTAGAAGTCTGGGTTTATTGTGTTGTTTGTTCACTCTCCCAACACAACATCTCAAAGTGAATCATCACTGAATTCCACTTTAAAAAAAAATTCTGTCTGAGTCAGTCTGTGTTTGTTTGTCGAGAAGAACTCTGTGTGGGTGTTTTAATTTCCATCAATCTCGAAAGGCCCATCTGCGTGTTGATCTGTACGATTGTTTATTGCTGTTTGGTTCACAATGCAACAGATTCACAGTCACAATAAAGGAGACGGATAAGATGATATGATATTCATGTGAAATAAGGGAGCATGGTTTAGTTTCTCATGCACAATATATCAAGATGAGTAGATTCACTCACTATCTGCCGACACTTTGAGGAGCTCAGACAAATCCCTTCATGGCTTCAGATTAAACTCTAGAGTTGAGTTTAGTGGAGGAAGTTTTGGGCATGAGAATATCCAAGCAGCTTAAACACCACAGAGCTTTTTAAGATTCAGGGTTCGGCTACACTTCTGCAGATATTTCACCTCTGTGTTTAAAATAAAAATCTCTGTCCGCACAACTTTTATTTTGATAATTTAATAAAACATTTCTCGGCAGAAGCTCAAACAAATGGCGCTTTATACTTATTCAGGCAAAACTGGACTAATTGCACAAATTCAGGTTCTCTGGCGACAGTCGAGCCCCAGGTGTGTGTTGTTCAAACTCAAATTAAAAAGGTCTGTGGATGACTGGATGGTCAGGGCTGAACTAAATGGCTTTCTCTCTCTTTGAGGCCGATTGATCGAAACAGCGAGCGGATGATAAAGAGGCTGAAATGATGGATGAGCGAGGGGGAGGAGATCTCTCAATCAATCTGACGTCCACAGTTCTCCTCTCATCCGCAGGAAACTGATGTCATGGTCGATACAGGCAGGCTTTTGTCACTAGGAGACGTGTGCATGTGTGTCTGTGTGTGTCTGTGTGTGTGAGGGATGTTTATGCATGCAAGTGGTGTAGAGTACCTGCTTGTGTCGGGGGGGTTGGCAGCTTGGGGTTTGAATTTGTTTGTTTTCTCTCTGTGTGGTGGAAGTTGTGTGTGTGTGTTTGTGTGTGTGCTGCTGAAGTTAAGTAGGCAAATTGTCACCATCTGCTGCCTGGAAAATACCCGCTGACACAACACACCAGACAATCTAAACGCTCTCCTCAGCAGTTAGATCAGTGGCAGCAGTTCTCCTGATCCACCAACATGTATTTGCATGTTTGAACTTAGTTTCCTTCCCTGTTTAAATTCACTTACGAGAATACTAGCTCAAGAAAGATTCTTAAGAATGGAGGGTAGAGGGGTAATTGTGTATGATTTTCCCGGTTTGACATCTTGACACGTCACTGCAGGAAAAGCACAGGTGTAAATAAATCAGTGATGGCTTAATACCGTCAGGGGGCTGCCTTTGAGCGCGCTGGCTTACCCGGGACGCGTGAATAGAACGGAGCCATTGTTAGCATTGTGAGTAACACCGGTGCTTCACTGTGATAGAGCTGTTGTGACAAAGGCCTGAATATAAATCTGTGCGTGTTCAGGATAAAGAACAGAATGCGAGGAGGGAACTAAAGGTTCAATAAATGAAAAGAGCTTCCATCGTTTCCTGTGACCGATACTGGGGGGGGACAAGTGGAGAAAGTCAAAACAGTGTCTCAGTCCGGATTCACGTCATGTCAAACCATATGGGCTTTCCCCCCTAATATTCAAGTGTGTACTCTTACAGTTTAAAAGCAAGACTCAACGCTTTTACTCAAAACTCTGCTCTCACACTCAAAGCCTTGTGCTTCAGCTCTTCTCCACAGATGAGAAACGTCTGCGCTTGGATTTGTTTTTCCCTCTGCATCACGTCATGTCAAAATCACCCGCGCAATAGAATGTGGGGTGTTGACGAGTTATATAGTCCGACCCTCGTTGTGGCTGCATTAGCATAGCTCTAAAAGCTGGTGATAGAGTAAAGCGTGGGGGGTGGGAGTGGGTGTTACAGTGAATTAACCGGCCGTTCGAGAGCCTCAAACTATCTAAGTGTAAGTGCACAGTTTAAGCACAAACGAGGGCTATTTGTGTGTGAGCGCGGGGTTTGAAGTGAAAAGCATTAGAGAGTCGGAACATGAAATCAAAAAGTCCTGCTTCAAAACAGGAAGTCCATGCTCCTCAAAACTCCTGCACTCTCTCTATGTTGTCAATTAATTTTCCTCAATAACAAATGGCAATCTTTGACCTACGTTGCAGCCAGCCACCAGGGGGCGATCGGGACGAATTGGCTTCATTAATTGGGAGTCGTCCATCTTTAAATACAGTGAATATCATAAACTGAGAGTTAATCCCAGCGTAGCTCCGAGTGTTCATCTTCAGCAGCTCCAGATTGTGCTGGGTGAGAAGCCAGAGAGCAACATTGATAAGCAACATTATCACACACACACACGCGCAAACATTCACACACACACGCACACACACTCAGTGTAACGTCGACTCCTGCACTGAGAGTGAACAATGAGCAGTTCAAGGTCTTAAGTTTCCCACGTAAAAACAAGAGATTTACTGATTCTTCTCTTTTCAAGGCAAACCGGCCTCTATTGCTTAGTGAGTTCTGAGAATCTGAAGGACTCACACGTCTCCTCCAGCTCTGAGCTCATCTCTGCTGCATCTTATCTCTTTGTGAGAGCTCCATTGAACATGATCATGTTTGTTGATGTTTTCTACTCTGCAAATTACGTCCTCGTCACATTTTGACGCATACTGTTTGAATTGTTGTCGTTTGAAAATGGCACAAAGAGAGAGAGCTCTGAATCACTGCTGCAAGGACGGTTTTGATAAAGCTGAAGAAATAGTCGGTTGAAATGCAAGAAACAGTCTAATGTCTGTGGATTTGGGAATTTATATTTTTGAAAAGTCACTATCTTACTTTTATTGAGCAAGAGCACCTTCTACATCTACATGTGGTGATTACATCTTCCTAAACCAGAAGATCGGTCGCTGTAGCTATTCCACCAAACTCTGTTTAGAGTTCTTCAGACGTTTCCCGGCAGAATATTGGAAAAACACAGATTATTAACGAATTCTAATCTTCAGTTCAGCTTTACTCTTCAACCTGCTGGACCTGATTCTGACACTTGAAGCTGTGACTCAGTTTCTGATCGTACCCACTCACCGAACGGAGCAAGATCAGACGTGCAGGGTGAGAATGAGAATTAAAACCATCAGTATGGCGAATAAGATGTAGAGCAAGCATGTGATTGAATAAAAAAGACAATGAAGTGCATTTAATTTGTTTAATAAAATGATTTAAAATGACGAGTTGTGGTTTAATGCCCGGGTCTGTGCAGAACTGTTTCTTGGCTCGGAGCAGCGACTTTATGAGCGTCTCCAGGAAGTTACTGCCCCCGGCGTGAAAATTGTAGGTCACATAAACTCCACAAAACTGCAGCGTTTCATTTCTTCCCTTTGGCCAAAACTTGTGAATCTCTTTTTACCTTCAGTCAAGGCCACACACGCTTTACCTGTGTTGTAGTGAAATACTTTATCGATCCAGAGGAAATGCAGGCATCTATAGATTAAAACATACAGACAGGGTAAGAAAAGAATGTCAGAATTACAGAGGACGAGTAAAATGTGCACATAGTCAACAAATTATCAGCATTAGAGGAGAAAATAATAAACTTAAATGAGGAAAACGTAACCTGAGATCAAAACCAAACATGTTGGTGCACAAGTAAAAGTGTGTTTCTGTGGAGGCTGTGCAAAAAGTCATGTTTAAGCCATGGAGCTGCTGCATATTTAATGTGAATTAAATCAATCTGCTCGACTAACAAACTGCAACTTTCCCAGAAAGTCCCAAAATGAACCCTTTTCACTTTGGTACATCTTGACCAAAAACCTGTACAATTATTAATTATTGTACAGTGAGTTTTATTTTGAAAATCCTTTATTAACTAATATTTCAGGGAAACACAAGCAGGAAGCCGCGGAATGTTTCTTGTGTAGGAACTCTTCAGAGGCCGCTCGTCAGCCGGCCTGTTATTACCCGGGCTAATCTGCCGTGTGTCAGCCGCCTCATGGTGGGCCAGGGTGGCACCTGAGCCAGGAGGCAGAACGGTGAGGGTGATTAATGCTCCCAGGACAGAGCCGGGGATAAATAAACAAACCAGACGCCCGGCTACTGGTGGAGGAGGCAACAGTAGCTGGGCCCCCCCACCCCCCGCCATATGCTGTTGGAAAGAACTGTTACTGTTTTCTGGCAGCAGCTTGATATGTGGCTCCTGCAGAGGTTCAGAGCTGTAATAACACACACACCTCTATGGGTGTTTGTGTGTGTGTGTGTGTGTGTATTGTGTGTGTGTGACATATTGTCTGAGTGACCCCTGGTGCCAGCCAAGCAGGTGTTGTTTGAAACCCCTCAGCCGATGCATGAGTCAGAACATTGTTGATATTCATGTTTCTGACTCAATGTTCCAGATACTTTCAATAGAGAAGAAGAAAAAAATCATTCCGCTGAACAAGATTTGTTTGTCTTAAATGTTTCATTGACTTTTCATCACTTTCTGAGAATATAAGTATTTTGCAATGAAGGTCAACGTTGGACTGACAACACCCCCTGGTGGTTAGATAGGAACATGACTGTAAAGGTTGTCTTTCTGTGACTGTAATGCAGAAGCTTGCAAAGGTGCACATGTGAGCAGGCGTCAGGAAGTCAGTTACATTCACTTTAGTGGGGATTTGTTTTGGGGTTGCAGCAAACTGTGCAGGAGGAGCCACTCTGATGAAAGCAACACTCCTCAGCCACGTTAGCAATCTGTGCCCTCAAGTTCCAGTTGCACAACATTACACACACTCACAGATACCAGTCCTCTAAATATGGAAAAGATGCAAAAAGGTTGAAGAATATCTTATCTCGCAATATTTGAGAGAGTTAAAGAAACTCCTATGCAGCCTAAGAACCAAAATTGAATGGCCTCTTCATATCACATCCTTCCACCAAGTCTGAAAAACAGACAATAATTTAATCTATTTATCACGGTAATAAGGAAAAAGGACTTGGATCTACAACCTTAATAATCAGAAATCCTGGCCACCAACAGCCTGTGTTTAAAAAAATGTACAATGAAGAATGAGCTACTGAAAACCTGGATGTTATCTCGCTCCTCTATTAAACACAGCAGAACTGACCAAAGCAAAACTCACGTCCTCATCTGACTCCTCGAGCTTTGTTCTAATGAAACTGATATTTGAGGTCTGACGGCTCCATCGATTTTAAAGCCTGTGATCAAACAAAGCAAGCGAGACCTTTCCCTCCCACTGTGGACGTTCGGCTTCGTCAAACACAGGTGTTATTAGAATGAAAAGCTGTGCTCAGTTTGCACCGAGCGTGTCCAGCTCTGGTGAGGCAGCCTGCTGCTTCACTGGCAGAGAGAAAAGGAAATTGAGTCATTGGGAATGGGATGTTTCCAAACGGCTGAAGGGAAAAAAGGCAAATGAAATGTCTGTAATTTGGTTGCAGCTGTTATAGACATTAAAGCAACTAGAGTGAAGAGAGAATGCCAATTGTTTTGGCACAGAGCAAAGAATTAAACTTTTTACTAAAATCGACTGATTTATCTGTTGGCTGATAACAATAAGCTGATGTGACCTTCTCACAGACATCGTTATCTACGTTTATATTTACCTATATAAAAGATTCAGATAATAAGTTTGATATATATCGTTACATTTCTTTGTCATAAGTGTTTGATAACGACGTCCTGGGAATTATTGCAAATTTTCATTTAAATATAAAATATATGTTTAAAAAATGATTCATTCAGCTTCGGCTTCCAAAACTCCATCAGTCCAGCTCTGCCTTTTAAAACCACAGTAGAAACACTCAGCAGTGGAATAAATGAGTGTGATGAGCTTTTTCCAAACAAGCACAGTGTTGTGTTGTGTTGTCTTTGTTCTGTAGCAACTGTGGAAATATTGATCCCAGCAGCTCTTTTCACGACAGACACTTTGTAGGTGAAAGCACAAATAACAGTGACGACGCCTCTGTTCTACTCAAGTGTCGCCTCAGTAAACCACCGATCAGTTTTATCCCCTCTCCTCCTGTGACGCGATAAATTTCTCACAGGAAAATAAAAAAGACCAGGACATTGTCCACACTCCCCCCCCATAAAAAAATCTGGACCAACACCTTTTTAATACTTTATTTTAAAAGGGAATTAGAGCGTTCATGTCTCTTTTTCCCCCGACCACCAATGTTTCAGGAATAAAAGCTGACCTGGTCACTGTCTCCACATATAATGCAGATCCTATATATCACAGAAAAAATAATAATGCACATTGTAACAAATGAATATGAGATTGTTCAGAAAAAACAAGTTTTCTACTTTACATATCACAGGACAGACACGTTTTGACAGCATGTTGTGTATATAAACATTTAGAAGGAGCACAGATAACACACTAGCAGTCTCTCTTACATACACACACTTAATACTTTTAGTTATACATTTACACACACACACACACACACACACACACATACAGTTCATGCACACACTTACAAAAACCCTTAACAAGACAAAAGATTCGATTTGGTCCCAAGCAACCGGTTAAAAGGCAGTTATTTACGAGAAGCAGGAAATCTCTTGCACCAAACCTGGTAAAAAAAGTGTCAGTTTTTGTCAAGTCAAACATTTTCTCTCATCATTCCAGTCTCAACCAATTTTTGCTGAAACTGATATAAAACATCTTTGGGACTTACTTTACTTTACTGTTATGACAGACAACCTCAAATTACAGGGATTGTTCTCTGAGCTGTGATTTGTTTTGACTTATTGTTGATTCTTTGTCAACGATTTACTCCCACCACACAGAGCCGACTTCTTTTTCCCATGAAATGTAAAAATCGATGAATAAGTCCCCCAGTTTCACACCACAGGCAAATTTCTTTATACAAATACATCGTCACCAGAAAATCAACATGTCTGGAAAAACATAAAAACACATTCATTTATAGTATTTTACATATTTATAATATGAGGGTAACTATTTCTTTTTTTTTTTTTCAACCAGAGAAGGAAATCATTTCATTAAAAGATTAACAATTGCACATAATTGTTGGGTAAAATATTTCAAGGACACAAGGAAACAATAAAAATGGAACTGCTATTAAAAATAGATCAACATTTAAACAAAATTGTACATTCGCTTTTCTTTATCCTCGACAAAATAAGGACAATGTCTTTTTTTCTTGGAACAAAAACAAAAAATGTAAGAAAAGCTGCAGAGAAGATGAAGAAGAGGCAAGTCTGTGTAGATGAAAGGTTTTAAAACAGACCCTTGCTTTTCTTCAGATTCTTTTGCTTCCAGTTCGGCAGCGCGTTGAACTCCACCCGGCTCATCTCCAGAAGAGTCTGAAACACACGAACAGGAAACAGCCACAGTTTACAAATCACAAACATTACACGTTCTGGTCTTTAGCTGCATGATCACCATCTATGTAATATTAAGCACATTATACGTTTGTGTAATTATTCTGTTTATCTGCTCTGACACATACATCTTTTCAATTTGCATTTCTTATAAAAGCTTTATCAGTTTTCTAAGTGTTCCTGGTCGTCTAACAGTGAGCGTCCCACCTTGAAGTCCTCGTCGGACAGGTACACCTCCAGGCGCAGGGGGTCCACTCCCTCCGGCAGAGGTTTGCCGGTCAGCTCCTCGATGGAGTACTGCTCCTTGCTGAGCCGAGACAGCGCCTCCTTCACCAACACCACCTTGTTCTTAGAGTTCTCCACCTGCTTACACACGTAAATCACAATCGGTAAACAGATGTAAAAGTAGCTGGAATTACACATATTGCAGTAGAAAGAGAAAAGTCTCCCACCTCCGGAGTGAAGCTGGAATCTTTCTGCCAGTACGGGAAGATGTTAGTGAAGGTGAGGGGTTCACAGCCTGCGTAGACCAGATAAGCCAGAGGGGGGCGCCGTTGGTTCTTCTCTGTAAATGACAGAAATGTAAAAAAGGTGGTGATGCTTTTGAATTCAGACATTTGCTGAATGGAAAAGAGAGAAAAGTGTAAATAATGTGAACAGCTCAGCCCTAGTACACTTCTAGCAAAGCTTCCTCCCGTGTGTGTGACCTCTGACCTTTGCAGTACTGCAGCACCGTCTCCATGGCGCACTTCCTCTCGCTGTCCCAGCGCATCTTGGCGGAGCCGGTGCGCTGAGTGTCCTCCGGCTGCCAGCCCTGCCACAGGTACACCTCCATACGGTTGTCCAGCAGGAACAGAGCTGGAGAAGGAGTGACACCAGGATGAGACAGGGTGTCACACTCAGAGGTGATAGAGTTTACTGTTGTTGCTGTGGCGGTTTGAAGGTCGCACATTAAGCCCCAACAATAAAACAAATCCATCGACAGGGAAGTGAAAGGAAGGTGTCTTTAAAAAGAAAAGCTTTCATCAGTCCAAGGTTCAAACAGGGAACAAAGTGGAACTGTATGTTTGTGTAATTTCTATGAGAAACCTGCTTTTCCCTCATGGCCCCCCAGGCCATAAGTCCTTTAAACTCCTCTGAACTGCAATAACTCCACCTAACCAGCACCGTGGCATATTTTCATATTTGCACTATTCCACAAATTGCACTATTGTTGTGATATTTTTCTCTTCATCTTTAAATATATATATTTAGATATATATATGCATTTTATTTTCTATGTTAAATTTTTGATATTCTATTTTTTTCTATTTTATACTATTTCTATTTCATTACATTTTTTGGGTTGTAATTACTTGTGCATTGCTAGAAATGAGCCTGTGACTCAAGCATTTCATTGCCAGCGACTGCTTTATGTTATTGTTGTGCATTTGACAATAACAAATCTTGAATCTTGGATCTTGAATGCACTGATCTACGGACATTTGCAAAGACGATGAGAGCTTCTGACCAGGGGACAGATACTAGTGTTGATCTACTGAAAACAAACAAGTGGGATTTCCTGCATCCTCTGCCCAGGTGCCCCCCCCCCCCCCCCCCCCGCCTGAATGTTCCTTCTGTTGTGAACACGTAAAATTAATTCAGTTTGAATAAATTTGTGCTCCTGAACGAAATGGGGATGTTTAGTCAAGTGAAAAGCATCCTCGGTACCTGGCTGCTGAGAGTCGTAGAGGTTCTCCTGCAGGAACGGCATCGCCATCACTCCCTCCGTCACCCGAGCAGGATACAGCTGCTCCTCCCCTTCGAAAACCCCCGAGCTGGCACTCAGCTTGAATAGCCGGGCCGTGTAGTTGTACTTCCCAGGATCTGGAGGCAACGTGCACGTCTCGTTAATGAGATGACTCGGGATGTTGCCGGGTGGTTTGAAGTATCGTGTGTCAGTGTGAGGACGAACCTTGCAGCATGCAGTCGTACGCCTTCTTGTCCTTCAGGCCCAGAGCCTTCACGAACTCCGAGGGCTCAGCTCCTTCCTCCACCTCCTCAACTGTCACATTGCTGCTGCTGCTCAGACCCAACTCTGAGGGACATCTGAACACAACACACAGAAAACACTGCAGTTAATTCCACCACAGCAGGTACAAGAGGCACATCCATTACACACACATGCACAAGTCTCTTACCTCTGGGTTAGTTTGTCCGCAGCTCTCTTTGCGACCTGCCTGGCCCTGGCTTGTGACTTACAGCCGTGCCACAGGTACAGCTGAGCTTTCTGGGCGTTAAGAAGCACCAGGCTGGCACGTGAGCGCAGATTGGCACTCTGGCAGTTCACCTCCACCAGCGAGGCCTCCACCTCCGCCTCGCCACGGACACAGAAGAGCCTCCAGCCACCTGGACACACACACACACACGGCAAGAAATATCACAGTCTATCCTCGAAATCAACTAACTCAGGATGTTAGCACAAGTCATTGAGATCGGACTCAGTGGAAACCCACTGGAATGTCATTCACTGGTTTGTGAGCTGCTGGTTTGATGTTGAGCATCTTGTCCGGCACCATCTTGGTTTTTTAACCTTCAATAGACAGTCTATAGAAACTGACTTCATTAAAAACCAGTGGAGACATGGACTCTACGTCTGTTTTTAAACATGTGTGTGGTCCAGACTAGTATGATAGACCATTTTTCAGAGCATCACTGAAAACAACGAACATTTTCTTCCATTACCTGTGTTGTTGGCAGCATCTTCTCTGCTGCCCTTGTGGATGATCAAACCTCCCAGGAAGAGCTGGAGGAAGCAGGGCGGCTCTTTCCCCTGACTCACCAACACCTGGAGCCACACAGTGAGGAACGTCACACTTTCACCATAAATTAATAAAAAGATTAGTGAAGCCTGGGATAAAGACACCATTGTATGGATGGTGTGAAGAGCTGAGACCCACTTGTGACCCCCGGTGGCTGCCCAGCTCCACGGTCATCAGAGCCGAGGTTCCCTTCTCGCTGATGCTGGACTGTCGGCCCTGCCAGAAGAAACACGCTGTCCTCTCTCGACCGGGAGCTCCGGCGCTCAGCTCCCCGGGTTTCTGCCGCTTCCCCACTGAGGGAACAGAAGCACAGTGAGCTTCAGAGCCCTTTGACCTCCTCAGTGTGCACTTCCCCAATAGATGCATGAATCAATTGCTGACTTTTTAAAAACCCTGACTGACCCAGTGTGGTGACGGAGTATTTCCAGCGGATGATGTAGGCGTCGCCCTCGTGTAGCTGGCCCAGACTCTCTTTGGGCAGCTCCTCCTCGATGTGCTCTTTAATGTGCCAGCTGTCTACAGCTATGGTAGCCAGCTCCGCCTGCCTGCCGTCCTCCGTCCTCACCAGGCCGTGGCCCCGCTGGACGTTGACGCCCTCCAGGACGGTCTTCACCGGCTCCGGCTCGTTGTCCAGCAGCGCTCTGGCATCGCACGGCTGCAGCTCCAGGTCGAATGAGGAGCGGCCAGTGGAATGGACCGGACTCTGAGCAGACAACCAATTAACTTGGTTTTGAATTTGTCATTTAACCAAGTATATATATAACTGGATGAATATATCAGTTATTCAATTGCCTTTTTTTTTTTCTGTGCATTTTATTGTACTAATTGAACATCTGACTCTCTACCATGATTTCCTCAGCTTGAGCTGCTTCCTCTTTCTTCCTCTCAGCCCAGTCCAGGAACTTCTCTCTGAACAGGGCCGTCTCATTGTGCTCCGACAGCCGACCAAACAGAGTCCAGCTCGGACGACCCTCCCCCTGCCTGGACATCACACACACACACAAAGACACACACTATCGTTAAAAGTGTTCTGTAGGTGTACTGGCCAAATAAATCCACTAGGGGCTACAACAACACAACCAATAGCCTTAATAAATCTCGTCACACTCACTGAGGCACGTCCTCATTCGTGCAGGAGGCATCCAGAGGGTTGACTCTGCAGCTGCTGTAGTCGTAGCTGCCGCTGAAGAGCTGTTTGCCCAGTTTCACGGCCACTTTCCTGTCCCCCAAGGGCACGTCTTTCCCGTGCCACACGTACACTTCACCGCCAAAGTCAAACACCAGCACCTGGTGTCGGGTGTCGGCAGCAGCAGGGAGACAGAACAGAGAGCCGTTATCTCACCATGCAAGACAACAAGAGGCCTAAAGAGGGGAATTGAAATGTCCTCTGGGACGACGTTTATCTCTTTTCAGACTTTGTTTGCGGGTCCCAAACTTTGATGAGGCCCATTACCCTCTTAGTGGTTTTTACCTCACTGGAGTTGAGCATGGAGACACTCGGGATGGAGGCCCATGCGTCATCATGAGGCACCAGCTTGTCTCCCTGGAGTCTGTACACCCCATTAGAGTCGAGAATCCCCGTCTCGTACAGTTCATCTTCCTCCGGCTCCCCTACACCTGTAACACACACACACACAGAGAGACACACACATTTCAGAGAGAGGAAGGTAATCATATGTGCAGGACAGCAGGGGAGGCAGCACGGTTAGACAGAAGATCCTTCAGATGTTAAACCAAGCTTCAAGCCAGAGTCAGGAAACATCAACACAGCTGAAGTGTTCTTAAGAAAAACAACAGATACCTACAAGTTCTATTGGACAGTATTATATTATAAATCAAACTGTTTAAAACTGCTGTTCTTGTTTACTTTCTCTAAAATACCCTAATAAATGTTTACAGTTATAGATAGAGATCGCGATCTGAGCTGAGACGACCTCTTTAGCTGCTGTTCCTCCTTCAGTAAACATAATAAACGTGTTTGCCTGCACCTCTGTATTTGGTCTTTCCTCCCAACAGGCTCCAGAACTCTTTGGCCCATCTGGTCTCGGTGTTGATTCCTTCCTCCAGCGTCGTGACCTGCGGCGCCTTGCAGCCCAGGTCCCTCTTGGCCTGGATGAACGATGCCATCTCCGACGCCTGCTCACACGGAGCATAATGCACGTGTTACAACTGAACATGGGCGGAAGATTTTTCTCTTTATTAAATCAGTGCATCCCAAAAGAGCATGAAATACCTGGGGGCAAGTCATTTGAAATGTTTTCCTTCTGCAGCATGTTTGAGTTTGAGCTTCATGAAGCTGTAGCAGCACCTGCCTGAACATGAGGCTGCTTCTGGAACACATTCTTAGTATAATCAGGTTTGTGTGAGGTTCGCTACCTTGGCTTTCTCAATGACGTTGGCGAACTCCCCGCTCCACATGTAGCAGTGCTTGGGCGTGATGAGCAGGAAGCAGTCGCCGCTGTTCAGAGAGCGAGCTGTGGGCTCCACCAGGCGCACCTGGACGTGCCTCCGACCTACACACACATACATACTGTTTTTATGTCACAATTAAATTCATATTCCTAAGAAACACACCTGGGGGGAGCTTTATTTAGTTTCCTCTTCATCAGAACACATTCGTAGAAAACAAACACACAGCCCATTCCCTGGCGTCTCTGACCTTTGATGCGAATAAGCATGAGCTTGTTGAAAGGCAGCGCACTGTTGTTGGTCACGACCTCGGTGGACTTGACGCTGCGCAGGTTGACCTTGCGGAAGTTCTCCTTGCTGGCGAGTCCCGCCAAGGCCACGTCGGCCAGGTTGTGTTTGGAGTGTTTCGCCACTGGGGGGGGGGGGGGGGGGGAGCAAACAAGACAGGTTATCAACTGGTACAAGTTCCAGGTTGAACAGTGCTTTGAATCATAAGTGTGTGGTGATGTAATCTGACATCCAACAATAAAAACCACTAAGTTGTTGTACAGTAAATATGAAAGACCTGCACTAGACCTCATATATTTCATGTAGCCGTCTCATTTCCTCTTTAACTGTGAAAAGGTTACTTAGTTCAGCCTAGTCTCTGCAGAGTTTAAATAGAGAGGAACTGGATATAGCGAGCACAACAGCCACAGACAAACAGGTCAGGTGGAAACCTATCAGAGCTGCTCATACCTTCAGATCATCTTCAACTTCTCCTTGTATTCAGTGTGTTTACAGTGCGTACACTTAAGTAACAGGGCAGCTTGTTGTGTGTCTGCAGTCATCTGGTTTCTCAAAATACCAAGTTAACGAGAAAGCCTGTGTCTGTAATGAGGTGGGCGAGGAGAAATCAAATTTGCCCAAATAAATGTCCACAGCAGAAAACTGATTCGTTCGGCCACATAAACATCAGGATGAAACTAAGCATCTGTTTATTCACGATAATTAAAATCGAGTCCAACAGAAACTAAAACTGACTCTGATAAAAGCAACGTCCAAATCCCTGCATGAGCTAATGGAAAAGTGACCACCATGAGATTCTATCTAACTTTACTGATGGTTCAATAATAAGTGTTTTCCTGTGGAGCCATCTAAGAGTCTTACTCCGCTCCACTTGGATCCTCTTGGTTTCCACTGAGGCCACATTGAGCCGCTGCTCGGTGTAAACCTGCCGGAGGTCGTTGCGAGCAGCCAGAGCTCGCAGCGGGTTCCTGGAGCCCTGGTTCCTCCGGGCGGGGCGCACCGCACGCTTGTGTTCTGTTACGGTCGAGATGAGTCTGAAAACACAGTCAGGACAAGTGTTTTAGGATCTGATTGATGGAGATGATCGACGTAGAGGAAAAGGCCAGAGAAGAATTCACTGACTTTGGTGTATCGGCCTGAATCAGGCTGAAGTCCTCCTCGGTGACGACCAGGCTGGAGTCGTGGAGCGAGGAGGGCGACACGGATTTGTAGAAGTTGCCGAACGTCTCGTCGTCATCCAGGGTCATCACTTCCTTCTCCGTCTCTGCCGTCACCTCAATGGTGGACGTCTTGTTTTTGCTCACGCCTGACCCGCCCGCCACAGCACGAGGAAACAGGAAGGAAGGAAACAGGAAGTGTTGCACAGACCGTCAGATAATTGTGCTTTTTGGTGAAAGGTGTGAGGACAAGATGAGTAACGCCTACGCTACAATCAGTCCTTAATAACACAATGTAGAGTTAATTGTTATCTTGGATTGTACCTTTGTTGTGGAGCTTGTCGAGGAAGGACTCGAGTTTGTCGAGTCGTTTGTCTCCTTCCACCTTGACATCAGTTCTACTGGAGATTTCTGTCCAGTAGCAACAAACAGGTTTTATTAAATTGGGGTTTTGCTGAAGTCATGTTGAATTAGTGGCACATGTGACACATATGGTCACAAGAGCCTGGTTCATTTATCAATATAGTGATTCACTCAAAGATCTCACCTTCATGTGGCTTCACAGGTGTGCTGTTAGATTTCTTAATAGAGATCAGAGGCGTCTCCTCTGAGACAACACCTGATGGAACACAGGGGGAGAATTAGAGCTCCAAGTAATAATCAATATTTGAGACACAGCCATCTGACAAATATCATAATGAATTTAAATCAATTACTACTTTGTCTAAAGATGTCAGAAAATAATGAAAAATAAACATCAATATTTTAAGAATAAAAAGGTTACATGTTATAGTGTCTTGTTTTGTCCGAAAACATGTAGTTAATTTGAAGTATGTGAATAAAAAGCAGCAAATTGTCAAATTAAATAAAGAATAAATGGCATTTCAGTCAAAAAATTGAATAACGGCTTCGCAAAAGTAAATCCACTCACCCCTCTTGGCCATGCGTCCGGCCACAGTGAACTGGACCGAGTCATTGGCTGCTCCTTTGCCTTTGTTCTTCCACAGCTCCTCCTTCTCCTTGAGGATCTTCATCCGGTCCATCAGCGACATCTTGGGCTCCACTTCTGGGCCGGACTTCTGTCGGGAATAAAGTCCAGTTTCAGATATCTCTTCTTTGTAAAGAGTGAAGATGTTTTACCCTACTTTCCATTTAGTGTGTTCTCAGAGGCAGTTGTGAGGACACACTAAACCATGAGTCAGCTAGAAAGGTTGGAGGAGGACAGGAGAGGGAGATTACTGATGATGGTGAAAGACGGTAATATAGTGAAGCAAACACACGAGCAGAAACGATTGTGTCTATGACAGCTATGAAAACCCCCATTTTTTATATTCATTATTTCTGGAGGAGAAAGCAAATACTTCCACAGAAGTTCTCACTGTGTTTGTCAAACTTTATTTTTACAACAAAAAGTCATGAAGGATGTCGAGGCCTGATGATAAAACACAGAATCCCCGTTCGTGCAGCGAGGCCGTCCATCACCCGGTACACAGCAGAGCTTTTATACATGATTTACTCCTGCTGTCATTTCTGCACCTGAACCACCATTAAAAATGAATTAGCAGAGGTTTACTGCCCCCTGGTCCCCCGTGGACCCCCGCTGAGGTGGAACAGTAATTAATGATATTCCACTCCCGAATATTTGAAGCATTTCATTGCTCTGTCTCTGTATTTTATTTTATTTTACAAGCTGCCACCCTTTACTCTATTGCTGATAATGAGTTTTTTTTTAGTGGGTGTAACGCAGCAACTTCCTTTCTTCAGTGGGTTACATTCAAAGAAAATCTATTTCTGCAAAGGATGGCAGACGAAGAACATGATGTGGAGGACAACTGTTGAGCGACTGTTGATTGAACAGGCAGAAGAAGACAAAAACAAGAGAAAGTCAAACACAAACTCTACACACTTGTTTTTGTTTGCATGTTTTCACTGTAAATTCATGAAACATACAACATTTATTCACATGAGGGCCACAGAGCGGTTTGTGCCGCATGAAATTAAAGTAAATGACAAACAAATGGTTAGGATTCACCAAAACCAAATAGCTAGTTACAGTCATAGAGGAATTTCTCCTAGCGGATGAAAGATGGTCGGTGTGATCTGCTGACTGTCAAGTCTGCAACTTAAAACATCAGCTCTACTGTTGGTTCTGCAGAATCGACTTAAACAGCCGCAGATGTCAAGAGCTTTAAGAAGGAAAAGATGTTGAACCGCGGCCAGGCCGATGTCAGGGAGGCATTAGAGCAGGAAAAAGTGCATGAGCAGTATTAATAGTCTATTCCCTAAATGTAAGTCAATGTAGGAAATTGATGGGATTGGAGGCTGGATGATTTGAGATTTGCAATGGAAATTTTTCAGTTACAATTTCTCAAAGCCGAAAGTGATGGTTTAAACTTGTTTGTTTTATTCAGTCGACAGTCGGAAACTCAGAGATATTTAAGTTTGTCTTGTATTTATCGTGTTTGACGAAGAAACGCTCCAACCCCAGGTATGACAATCCTGATATTTAAATTTAAATGTTATATTCCTTGCTTTTCATTTTAAAGTAAAAGAGTCTTTAAACAGTCAAACTGTCTAATTCTGAGCAAACTTGAGTTTCATTCAAACAATCCTCCACTCAATCCCCCCCCCCTCTCACCACACACAATGGTAAAAGGTAAAAGTGGTAACAGATTTTTTCTAACGTCAAACACGTTGTGGTCAAATATTAGCGTGACTTGAGACAAAGTTCAAAGCAACACATTGAATCACACTGACGTGCAGGGAGACGACACACCAAGGCCGAACATCAAAGTGGACGCTCGCTGATTTCATAACACGGGAGAATATGACACAAAAGCACACCCACCCACACACACCAGAGCCCACACAGATGTTTCTGCACATACAGGTCCTGAATGCATTATGAGGATGTGAGTTTTAAGTTGATTTGGACCGAACACACACATTGTTTGTGGTACAGGACTGAGAAAACCCTGCTTCTTGTACCTTTAATTATTAAAGGCTCATTTATGCTCGATGCGTATGAGTGAATGGACAAAGCCTTGTGTAAGTACTCTGCATTAATTTCTGTTTTTGTTCACGTCATCCGAAAGCTTATGGATAAGAACACAACAAATGTACCAAATCAGCACCACATGAAATCTTGGGGGGCAGTGAAGCCAATAGTTTAAGCGAGACGACCATAAGACACGAGGAATACACTTCAACAATAGATTCATATTCCTTATGTCGAGACGTAGCTGTTGGTGTATTATCACAACCTTCTCCGCCGCTGCCATGTTAGTTGCGATCCGAGGAAGCTGTGGACTCGGCACTGCCCTCTAATGGATGTACTGCTCATCAACCATGCCAATGTAAAGAATGCATTGAGGTATGTAACATGTGTGTCTCTTTTTGTGTGTAAAGGCAGCAGAAATCAGCCTCAAAACTCAAAAACACCACTTTAAATGCCTTGTAAACCACAGTTTCACAGTGCAGTGAAACTTGTGCAGTCATGCTACAGTGTGTTTCACAGCCCTGCAGCATTCTCCCACACTGACACAGCCCCTCCAGCCTGCAGCCCATCTCTGGAGTCGATCAGAGGAGGGAAATACCTTGGACTGACAGGACCCCAGAGACAGGGGGAGGAAAGGAAAAGGGCCCGGGG
Organism: Platichthys flesus; assembly: GCF_949316205.1. Classification (NCBI taxonomy): domain Eukaryota; kingdom Metazoa; phylum Chordata; class Actinopteri; order Pleuronectiformes; family Pleuronectidae; genus Platichthys; species Platichthys flesus. Next base: position 16,271,518 of record NC_084964.1, on the reverse strand, counting down.
CCTCGAAGCCTCACAGGAAACCATTTTTCTCAGCCCTGCCCGACTGTACGGAGCAGGCCGCACCTCGGCCAAACCACTGACACAGATATCAACCAACCGAGGGCCGGCAAACCGCATTCATGTAGCAACAGCGAGTGTGTCGACAGCTCTGATTCCTCAGAGCGGGTGAGAGATTGTCCAGGAAACAGGGAGAGAGAAATGCAGGGTTGCCTCATGCATACACACTCACCTGGAGGGACAGGGAAAGGCAGACAGGCAGGTGTCAGACAAAGGGTCCACAGTTTGGGGAACAGAGGAAACTGGAAAAAAAGGGTGGAAGAGGGGGAAGTGGTAGGAAGAGAAGAGGAAAGGAAAACGATCAGAGGACAATGCAGGAGGAAGAGCGAGGCAGGGCGACGTCGTGAGCTGGTTTCAGAGAAGAAGAGCAAAGAAACAGACACAGGTCATTTGAAACCTGCAGTAACGTTTGGGAGAGTGGGAGAAGAAGGAAGAAGGGAAACAGACTGTTTATAACAACGCATGAGGAGCGAGCAAAACACCATAAAGTGTGAATCATCCTGGCTTACAACGGCAGGAATCTGGCTTCATGATTTAGTGGGAAATCAAGACGCTGGTAATAAATTGGAATTAATAAACTCATCTTTAACCGATTGTCTCGGCTCCTATTTTTTCCTGGGAATCACCGCGGCTCGGAGACAGTATTTCCCAGCGAGTGTTAACGGAGTGACACGTCTGTGGGGGAGCTGCGGTGTCGGTGTTTTGATTTGTGGAGAGACTCGTCTGCAGTGAGTCATCGCTGGGAAACTAAAACTAGACACTTAGCAAATCCTGCAGGATTTAAAACAAAACCTTTCAAATATTATTCTAACGTCTGCATGGATTTCTGTAAAAGACGGTCAACTTTTTTAACTTATTCCTAAAGCTGAATTGATATTGACAGAGCAGCAGTTTATATTTTTTTGAGGACAGCATTAATCATTACCTGGTGAAAGGCTGCAAACAGTCAAAGTAACGTATTATTAACGATCATTATCCAAAACACGACAGAGCTTTAAATTTAATTTACAACCGAGGCCTCACTTTACAACACGACCGTGGGGCACTGAGCAGCGCAGCCGGCTTTACAGGAAACATCTGGAGCTGGTTGGAGATGGCCACGGTGTGTACCATGCATGTTACATTCCCTGGTCTCCCACATATCAAACAAAGAGCAACAACATCTGTTTGGGCTTGGCAGGCTGCGAGACGGACTGACAGGCCTGAACCTGGAAACCAGAAGGGCCTTCTTCTGCGAGGTGGAAATGTAACAAGAGCGGTCACATACGGTGGATGCCACACAGATGATGTCCCTGTGAAAACTCTGGAGAAAGTCTGCAGGAGCCCAGGTGGGAACACAGCGGGAGATTATCACTATCAATATCTCGGTGTGACGAAGAGGAGCCGTAGATGTGGAGAGACATTTGAGAGCTTTTGGAGATGAAGGTCAGCCGCGGAGTCGATTTTGCTCTAAACAAAAACACATGATCTCTGCAGCAGAGTTTTCACGGTACGTCCCGGGTTCTGCGTGTTCCACCCTGAAGCCGGCCCTCACCTGAACGCTCCAGAGATTCTACTGTTGTTGTGAAACGCGTCAGACTCAAGAATCTCCTGCTGTGTTCTGGCAAACTCCTGATAATGTCCGCACCCTTATCGTCTGGAGGTTCTGTCTGAAAGCACCTTGAGTTTCCCAGAGCTCTCCAGTAGCAGAACAAGTTCCAGACCACTCCGTACTGAATCAACGGAAGAAGCCTGCAGACTTCTTTGGGGTTTGCGGTCGCAGCCGTTGTGCCATTAATGGAATTACACTAAATTACATGGACTCTGATGATTTATCATAATAAAGGCAGACCACGGGGAAATGACCTGACATCAGTATTTAGCTGAGTGAAGAGTTTCGGCTAACCGGACTTTATTATAAAGTAGATTTATTCTAAGTTTAACTCATCTTTGGATGAAGGACGAACCCGATCCATGAAAAGCCCCGAGAGGTTCCCCGACCTTCACAGACATCGAACCGAGGAATGCCACATACGTTTAAACATGTCATCACTTCAGTCCATTTGGTTTTTCCTCCGCTGAATCATCATTAGATATTTACAAAGTGTCCTCGTGGTGAGTATTATATAGTCTAATGGATTTTTTCCACTTGTGAGGGGGTGGGGGGGCCTCCATGGACTTTCAACACTCCTTCCAAAATGTGTCCGTGTCCAAGTGTATGAAGAATACAAAGCTTGCTTGTGGAGGATTGTTTTTCTAACTTTGAGGAGAGGAGAAGTGAGATGCTGTAAGAACCCGGCAAAGGAAGCAGGCATTAGCGTGGAAGGTTTGCAGGTGTTTGGTCGCGGTGTAGGGTTTTATTTTGACAAGGGGGGGGGGGAAGAGGGTGTGTCTCTCTTCCTCTTTGTGAGGCTAACTAAGCCCTGGATCACTGGCTTTGGCAACACCACTTCCAAAATCTGCTGCAACCCGGAGCCCTCCGAGCCTCACGCCCTCTTGGCAGCGGCTCCGGGGGGAAACGAGCTGATTCAGCAGAAGAAGAAATGTGTGCACGGCCAAAATGTGTCCTTCCCTGTGAACGATGCTGAGGGGAAACCTCAACATGTGGCAGGATCTGCTCATTAAAACCAATACCACCGTAAAAGAATTGGCTTTAATTTGTAATAACTCTCGCAGACCTGTTATTCCTCCCACATGAGTAACAGCTTCACCCCACCACGCTGAAGGAGAGGTTAATGCAATAACTCACCTTTTTCTTCCAGGCATTTTCGGCACCTTGGAGCTTATTGAAGCGATCGGCCAGTGACGTCTGGATCAGCTCGGTTGGTTTTGACTTCTTCAGTGTGTCCTTCTTCTCATCTTTACTGCTGAACTCTGACAGTCTGTAAAAACGAATAAAGACGAATATGTTATTTTCCATTACTCTTACACGGCAGCATTCAAATACAAGTTGTGTTTAACTGAGCTACAAAAGTCTGAGTAACGTTTTAGATTTTTGCCTGAATTCACAAGTTCACAGTGCTGTTAATTTTAAATACTGTACAGTATATCTTTGAGAATATTTAGTTACTGGGAGCTGCAGTAATGTGGTTTAACCACAGACAGGTTTCCAGAAATGAATCCAAAACATTCCAGACACAAACGCCACCATCTTCCACATTCAGAGCCGGATTCTGTGATGGAGGCATTGTGGTATGTCGCCGTGGAGGCGAGCTCCCGCTGATACACACGTCAGTCTCAGCTGTCAATCAGGACATGTCACTGAGTTTTAAAAGCATCAAATAACGAACAAACTCACTGGAAACACGTCATTTACAATTTACTTGAGGTATTCTATTTAGTTTGGTCCATGTCCCAACCATTAACATAGAGGAGGCTATGACGGGCACTGCACCCAAACACTTTGATATCAATTTTGGGAGCTGTCATGTCGTCCATCTATATATTAAGTCTATAGGCTCATATGAAAATGATTCCAACCCCATTTGAAAATGATATAGTAAAGTAATAATGAGAAATCCTAGTGTTTAAATATTGATCATAAGCTAGAGTCCATACACTGAATTTAATACTTCTGCTTTATTTCTATTGTTGTTTTGGTTCTATACAGTTAAAGTTAACCAATTTCTTTTTACTATACTGAAACATGATGCTGTGTTGGTGTTCATCCAATGACCTCTGTTTGAGGGAGGAGCCACCACTTCCATCCAAGCTGCTGTCCAGCTCCTCAGGGTCCTCCGACACCGTGGACATCTTCTCCAGACTCCCGTCAGGAGACGAACTTTGCATCTCCTCAAAACTTCCTCTGCTGCTGCCGCTGCTGCCCGCGCTGAGTTGTCTGTTGATGCTGTAGCACCCCCCGTCGGGGACATCGTCCGTCAGTGACTCATCCTCTCCCTCGTTTTCCTCGTAGTCCTCATCCTCCATTTCTTCCTCTTCCTCTACTTCTTCCTCTACCTCTTCCTCTACCTCTTCTTCTAGCACCTCCTCCTCCTCCTCCTCTTTCTCCTTCTCTTCCTCTTCATCAGCCTTCTGCGTCTCCTCCTCACTCTCATGGTGGCTGAGGGTGACGCTGCTTTGTCGAGCTGGCAGGCCCTCCGGCGTGGAGCCCTCGCTGTGGTCCGACTCCACGCTGGTGGAGCGACATTTCTTTAGGATTCCCTTGATGCCGCGAGGCCCCGAGTCTTGGCGTTGCAGAGAGGGAGGCTGGCAGGGGGGGGAGGGAGGGGGAGAGGCGTCTCTGTGCTTGCTGTCAGAAAGGAGACTGGAGGCCTGGTGTAGACAGGGAGAGAGACATAGTTTACTTTTACTACTATATTTATAATATCTGGAAAAAGACTATTAAATGGCAGGAGCAGTATATTCTACTGTAGCTTGATTATAGCACATAACTGTCCCTGATGACATTTTCCAATAGCGACTGACTCCTCTGCAGTTTCCACATAAACAGTAAAAACCTTCTTCTATTACCCCAAAGTCTCAAAGACGGAAACATGCCTCATGTACAGAAACATTCAGTTTCAGCTTTCAGTGACCTACTGTTGTTAAGAGGAGGATGAAGGCTGAGGCATCAGATAAAACAGGATGAAGTGTTTAAAAGAGAATATTTACAACTGCAATTCATTTCCAGCAGTTGTCCGTCTACAGTGGAAAGAGAACACATCACTGAAGTCCTCACAGAACGACGCTGGCTCCCCATCCGCTACAGATTCAGTTCAAGATTCTATTTGTATATTTTTTAAATCACTACAAGGTCTGACTCTGCTTTATATATCCGAACTTTTAACCCTTTCCTCTGCTCCGGGACCCGTGAGATCAAAGAATTCAATGTTTTGAAAAGGCTTAAAACAAAAGGGCGATCATGCTTTTACTCTTTTAGCTCCAACCCTTTGAAAGACCCCCCCCCAAGAAACAGGAATAACTGATTATCACAGAGTGAAACCGTGTGGAGAGAAAGACAAATCTCAAAGACTTGTTTTGGGACAGCACATGTGTTTGTTGTGCTTTCCAGGAATAAACAAAAAACACAGAAATGAAAAACGTATGTGAAGTAATACAACAAACTCAAAGTTCACCCAAAAATTGAAGACTCCCTCATTATCTACTCACCACAATTTTCTAATGGAAGGGGTGGCTGAAGTGTTTGAGTCCACAAAACACTTGTGGAGTTTCAGGGGTAAACAGCGTTGCAGCCAAATTCAATACAATTCAACACTTTACCCACCCCGCCATCGGCAAAGTGGTGAACTATCCCTTCAAAATACATTAACTCTGCCAATACATGTTTCAAACCACCGTGACCAGCCGCTAAGAAACAAACAAATCCATTTGTGTTTGTTCAATCCATCACTGAGATGACACAACAGCAGACAAACTGCTGACAGGGCAAAGGTGCAGAGGGAGTGCTGATTGAGGAGGAGCTGGAGAATACACTGAGGTCGACTGGATGCTGAAGGGCAATGCTAACCAGGTGGCGAGACGCTTCAATGGAAAACACAATGTGCAGAACACGTGGGGGCGCCTGTGTGTGTGTGTGCACGTAATCAGTGTAAGATGTGGTGACGTGTGCCAGTGTTAAAAACAACTTTGAATCTACACGTCCACTGCAAAAGCAAAAAACCTAATGTAAATATGACCTGGGAAGAAACGGAGCCGAGCTGGAGGTGAGTAAGAGCTCTGGAATTGGCTCGCATGCGGTGGTGAGATTTTTCAGACGTGAGAGCGCGTGAGTGTTGAGTCAAAAATATTATCTTTCCAAACACAATCCACAGAGATGACTTCTTCAGGGGGTTATGAAAACCAGGTGATAGTTTGAAGATACCTTTACGAGAAGAACTCACCTCTCTCTCCTCGGCGGCGGCGGCACCATCTTCCTGCTGCTCGTTCCATGAAGGTTCATCCGAGGCCTCCTTCTCCCCCATCGTCTGGCCTGTGTCAGATTTATGAAGCCTGATATATCGGGGAGAAAAGGACAAAGATGTTGGAGACAAAAGGTTAAATCAAAAAACTGAAACTCGATGAAACAGAATCCACCCTGTGAGGGACGAATAAAAGTTCAGAACCGCAGATGGCTTTGCACTGGAGGGAGTATTTTCACGAACACAAATAAATATGTAATATTTTTTACAACGTGGACTTTTTCGATATGAAAATATTTTCTCCTTTATTAGAAACAGTGGAGCTTTGCTGAAAAAGCTCAAATGCACTGAAGCGAAAGGAAAACTGAGCACAGTTCAAACTCCATGTGGGCAAAGAAAGGACTGAACTGTCTGGCTCTCACTGCTGCAGCCATTAACCTCAGCCTGGTTTGCATCACCATAGCTACCTAACTAAGTGTTTGTGTGTGTGTGTGTGTGTGTGTGTGTGTGTGTGCATGAGTGTGCAAGAAAGAGAGAGAGAGAGAGAGAGAGAGAGATATTAAAGGCGAGGTCTGCAGGTCTATCTGGTTTATCTCTGCACAACCTTTCATTGCTCTGTAATTACCTCTGCACTCGGCCTGTGTGCGAGCGTCACTTGTTTTTTAAAGTTCTTCTCTCGATCCGCTCCTGTTGTTTTACATGTAATTCATCGCCATCCATAAAACGTTTTACTCGACCGGTGACGAAGACGAGTTTATTGTTTATACGTCGTCCCTCCAGTAGAAACACATGTGAACCCGCTCACCTGGTAAAGGCCTCGTCCTCCTCGCTGCTCATTAGACGTTTCACTCTGTCACCGGCCGGTCGACGGCTGCTTCCATCGTCTGCCCCCTCCGGGTCCTGCGGGCGGAGAGAAGAGCGGAGGATTAGGAGCTGGGTTTTTAGAATTCCTTCCGGAGGAGGAGGACGACGACGCCGGCTGTAAACAAACCTTGATGAAGGAAGTGAGTGAATGAGTAAAGCTCCTCCCCTCCACTGGAGCAAAGCAGTTAAACATGCAAATGCTCCGGCTGAGTTGCTTAGAGGTCAAGGCTGTGGTGTGTGTGTGTGTGTGTGTGTGTATGTGATTTTTAATCAGAGTTTTACCGGGTGGGAGAAAAATACCAAAACCTTTGAGTGCATAGAGTGCAAATAAAACAATATGAAGACAAGATGAATATCGCCTCTGCTGCATTTTCCACAATAAACCATCCATAAGGGAGACATTTAGTTTTGTATCAACTATTTTGAATGTTCTCTGGAGGTTAAATAATGCTTCAAAGTGTCCACTGTCTGAGTCAATGCCCATTTAGAGCCTTTTTTGAGATACAAGTAAATGTTTAAAAGTTTGATGAAAGCCTGTTACCAGCTTAATTATTTTGTTCTATGAAGCAATTTTCACATGAACTCTGCAAAATGGCCGAACGATTGTGCCAGGACTTTCTCAGGAGTTTGCCTTTCACGAATGAAGAACGAAGCAGGTCCAGGGGAGACACGTTCACATCAGCAGGAAACTCTCAAGAGTGATCAGCTGACTTCTGCTGCAGAAATCCCAGTGCTTTTGTTTCCAGCACATCAACACTTCATCATCTGTGTCTTCTACGTGCACGTCACCTCTTGAGAATATCCTGCTGTATTCTCAAATGGGCTATAACTGGAAAATGTCCGAAGCAACTAGCTCGGACATTTGCTCTCTCAAAAACAGCCCCTCTGGATAATTTAAGGAGATTATACATATTTCAGCGATGGTCTGAAAGCAGCGATAGTCACAAGACGTTTTAAGAAGCTGCACAAAGTTTGACCCAGGCAGCTGTGAGAGCGTTGTCAGTAAACACTTCACCGCTGCCCCGAGGTGACATGGTGCTGATAAGTGGATTTCCAGCTCTGAGGAAAGAAACCAAAATCCAATGCCGTTTTGTTTTTTTCCTTCTTCACCAAATTACAAACCAAAGCTCGACAGAATTAAAGGCCTCTCGCATCAAAGCTGTGATACAGATTATAAAGAAAGAACTCTGTGAATATATCGCCCTTCTGCAAAACAAATGAGCTGTGTCTTTCTCCAGAAGACTTAACGCCTTGGTCCGTGTTGGAAGGCGGACACACTATAACCTCACTCCTCCTGCTGCTGCTGGAGACACTGACTCACCGGCTTTCACCAGGGACTGTGGAGGAGAAAGGAGTGATAAGGGAAAAGTGACGACAGTGAGGGAGCATCTGTCGGTGCTGATGACTCTCAGACGAGGGAGACATTGAAAAGGAGGAACAGAGGGAGACAAAAAAAAAAGAACTAAGTGTGATTGTGAGATGTAGCGTCTTTGTAGGAGCCGGTTTTCCCAGCAGGGTTTTCAGCACAGCAACTCGCTGCCATCTGGGTTCACTTGGCCAACCTTGGCACTGGTCCTGCTCTGCGAAGGCCAAGTTAGAACAACTATTTACATCCAATATCAGGAAACCTAACCACGTCCGAAACCCAAGCAGCCTGGGAAAGCCCCGATACTTTTAAGCACACATGTGTATATCTCCCCATAGGATTGGGACATTATCTAGTTTTTGTTTTCCAAAGTCCATCCTCTAGTTCCCTGGACTTTTCTTTTCCCACCCGTGAACTGTTTGTGCTGAAGTCACGGCTTTGGCCAAGTGTGCATCCAGGTGCAGGACAGCTCACTTTCAGAGGGAAGGGCTGAAGCAAACACCATCTGCTCTGGAAAAGTAAATCAGTAAGAAATATGAAAAGGAGGATCTCTCGATTGGTTATGAAATATAGATATAGCATCTGTGACATCACTCATACACTTTTATGTTTTGGCGCTTGGTTAACCGTGTGTGTTTCGGGAGGAAGGAAATTTAAACTAAAAATAGAGAGGATTTTAAAAAGCAGATGGTTGAGACATGTGAATGAGGAGCTGCTTTCAGACATACACTGAACTATGGAAAATCTGCTATTATTATCCAGAGGGGATTTATATGAGAACGCAAATGCCCAAGTCAGTTGCTGCGGACATTCTCCGGAGTTTCTTCTGCCAATCCCATGGTGACAACTCTGGATAATGTCCAAATGAGAAGGATCCAGGGGACTCACACCAAGCAGGTGGGAGCATTGATGACGTTTGTGATCCCGGCAGCAAAATGTATACCTAACGTCCTTTCTCCCTCCGTCACCCCCTCACTTGAATACCCCAGAGATTTCTGCGAAGTCTCATTTGCGGCTGAGCGGAGAATCTCCTGCTGCATGGTTCATACATGAAAGACAAACTCAGGAGAAAGTCTGAAGGTCTGTTCAGAGCACACATTATCTGGAGTTCATGCCTGAAAACTGCAAAACCTTCTATGACAATTTAAGGATATTCCCCATATAATATGTGATTCGTGTAACACAGTCATGCAGGAGATGGAAGTAAAAGCTTTGATACTGGACCTTTAAAAGATACTTTTTGGTTGTAGCAGACCTCTTGGAGGAGTTCACAGGCGTATCATCGACTAAAGGAGACACACACAAACACAAAGTTGGTTAAATAAACAACAGTGAGACTTGTTCAACTAAAAGTCACGTTAGAAAGATATATAATGAACTGTGTTTTTAAATCCACAAAATAATTTTCTGATATTTGTAAACAGAAAACATAACAAGGACTGAGCACAGACACCTATATGCACAGGTAGATTTAATAGTTGATTCAATGGATGTACTCAAAGGCAAAAGGAGCTGCACACAGACACACACACACACAGACACAAACACACACACACATCACAGTCTTTTTAGGTCAAGTGGACGTTTTCCTCACTGGGGGAAAACAGCTTGAAAAGTGCAGAGAGGAAACGTGACTGGATATAATCTCACCGGCTTCACTCATGAGGAGGAAAAAGAGGGAGATACGTGCACTGGCCTCAGGTCCGAGTCTTTAAGGTCATCAATGAGAGCGACACTGAGATGATTTCTCCCTTTGTAGGAAGACGTTGACGTGTGTTTGCACTTATATGTGAGTGAGAAAGCAAATAAATCCTCCTGTGAGTTTATCTAATCAGAACCAGCCCCGGGAGTAGAATAAACTTCTAATCAGAACAAAAGGAAACGATTAAATTTAATGGTATTCCAACCACAACACAAAATCCTTAAATCAGCTCACTTAATCCCAGCCTCCCATTTCTTTAGGAGTGCTTTTTATTGTCCTAACAATGTGACTTTCCAAGCCAAAGAAAACAAAAGGAAGAAGAAGAACCAAAAGAAAGGCAAGTTTCTGAAAAACTCCCCTTATCCACTGGAAGAAAAAGTTCAGTTGAGGTCTATTAATACTCAGGTTATGATTTATGATTCCACGCTCCCCTCTTGTCCAGCACGGAGCGTGATTTAGATCAGATGATGAAACTTTAAGTATCGTCGACTGTTGATTCCTCTCAGACTCGGTCTAGTTCTGACTGCGGGCCAAACTTTTCTTACATCATCAATCCAAGACTGAGAGAGATGGAAAAACCTCCACTTAACTTGACTGATTCTTCCATAAGTGCCGTCATCAATCACACGAGGCAGCTAAGTCAGCCTTTGACCTTATTGTGGCCAGCGGACCCGGCACATGAGTGAATACATGATGAAACAGCACAGACCCTGATCAGACCTTTGAGTCCTGTGTGATCTGATCAAACGTGGACTTCTGGTCTGAGTGGTCAGATCTCTTGACGTGTTGAAGCTCCGCCTACTCATCTAACGTACTCTGTCCTGCTTCATTTAGACAACAAAATGATTCCTAACTGTTTGACAACATACAGCCTGAAAAACACTCAACTCAATGAGGTTTAAAAAATTGTCAGTTTGATTTAAATACTCAACTGGGAAGGTCTGAGATAAGGGAAGTAGCATAATGGCTTTTCAAGTTGTTATCTTACAACTTCTTTGTTTGGATTAAATATACACTTGAGGTTTATTGAGACAGGGTCACCCCAACTTCCTGAGCAATGTAGGAGGCTTCTTGTTCAAACACACACAAGCACACACACACGCACACACACAGTCAGCCAGAGCCACTCACACTCTGTGGGCTCAGGTGGCTGACAGAGTCAGAAAAGCAGCCAGCGGCTCTTAGCTATTTTCTTGTCTCTTTATAGCGACAGGTTCCAAATTTAGTCCATAATGTTAACTGACTGAAACAAGCTTCCAGTGTAATTTCATTGGATCAAGCATTTCAGCTGTAAGCACACACACTCACACACACACACACACACACTCACACTTTGAACAAAACTCTGCAGACACGTGCCAAAAATGATCTCCCTTATGTTTTAAGAAAAGAAAACCACAGCCTGCAGCGCAACATTCAATTTAAAATACACAGAAACAAAACAGAGCCAAGCGTTTCAGTGCATCTGCTTTCCTTCACTTCTTCAGCCGTAGAATTAGAATATCATGATGTGACATCATTAATGAGCTTCGTACAACGCTGAGTAACACAGATACCCTGAATGAGTCGAGGGCTGAAGCAGCCTGTGGAACAATGGGCTGTGACTCAGTGAAAGTGGAGGGCTCGTCTTACCTTGTGGCTCCTCGGTGTCATCGGTTTCCAGTCGCCTACGAGAGGGAGAGAGAGATGGAGACGAGTGAGGTCACTCTCTCAAACACTGATGTGATGACACGGCTGCTACGACCGATGTTTGCAAACTATACAGAAATAAAGTCGTAGTTATGCAACCAACACAAATATAACCAGGTTTAAAAAGGATGCATTAGAGCAGGGCAACTGGTAGATGCCTTCTCTCCCTTGTATGATAATAATCTACTTAAGCTGCTCTTCCCTTCCCTTGATGATAATAACACAACAGCAATGTCTGTGTGGCATCTGAAGATGACCATTCATCTCTGAGTAATGGACGTTAAATATGGATGGGGACAACAGCTGCCTGTGGGGCTGCAGCGATGATGTTACAGGATAGGGGGTGAGTGAGGGGTGGGGGTGGGGGGGGGGGGCTGCTTTACACACAATAGAGAGTCGTGGTGGACATCTGGGAGGGGTCAGAGGTCACTGAAAAAGGGGAGAGTCCCAAGCCCGCCTGCACGATCAAAATCTGTAGCAGTCCAGACGGTTTTGAGGTTACTGGCTCGATAAACCCCCCTGTCCATGTTCCATTGTTTATGTCGAGCACATCCCAATAAAAATGGCTGCATGTGCATTTTAGTTATAGTTATGTATAATGAAGTTCATGGTTATACTGTAAACCATCAAGCCTTCATTGCATTTCAATTATCAATGGATATATCGGTATTAGAAATATTCTACTCTCTAATATCGGTAACGAGAACCAAATCTCCATATCGGTCGGGCTCTGGAGGGAAAAACTCAAATTGCAGTAAATATAAAATCTGACTCCGGATCCTCTGACCTTTACCTGTCTCAGTGCCAAACAATCTTTTTTAGAGCAGGATATTATTATGGTTAATTTGGGGCTTGGGTTTTAGCTTCTGCAGAAAGTTCACTCATGCCTAGATGCCTCATGCAGCTTTGTGCTTGTGTCAGAAATGAGAATATGTGAGACAAAGGTATTTATGCTGTGTGAATACGCTGCAGTGGGAGATGGGGCAATTGTGACATTTCAGCCACATGGGTAAAAAAAGCATCACAATATGCAGCCACCTAAAGTAACTGGAGAGTCTCAGCAAACACTCTCAGTGACCGATGCCTCAGGATTCAGACGCTCAACTCTACAACTGCAGGGCTCGGTGACACTTCGTCAGGCCCCAGCCGCTCTCTGACAGCTCGCTGACGAGGAGAGGCCGCACACGACGGCCGCCTGCTGCCATAAAAACCACCCAGATAAGAAGAGAGAGAGAGAGAGAGAGAGAGAGAGAGAGAGAGAGAGGGAGAGGGAGAGGGAGAGAGAGAGAGAGAGAGAGAGGGAGAGGGAGAGGGAGAGAGAGAGAGAGAGAGGACGAGGAGAAAAACAGAAACACAGACAAACTCCCGGTGGAAGCTGACGGGAGAAAGGTTGAGCACCTTCATTGAGTCGAAGTATGAAGCAAGGCTGTGAGCCGGGGGGGGGGGGGGGGGGGGGGGGGGGAGCGGAGTATGATGAAATGAGTATAATCACGACTGTTGTCCTGATTAAAAGATTCAAATCTCATCGTCTACAATTTGTTTCGCTAACTGGAGTCTGCAGTGGTTCACTTCGTGTAAACAGTAATTAGCCTCAATCCCATTCGATCTGTGTATAATGTAATACAAAGTGCTAGTCAAACAGTTACTGGTGTTTACCACTTTGTAACTGACACACAAACACACACAAACACACAAAATACAACCCTCAACTTAAAAAAATACACCGGTCACACATGTGGAGGAAACTTCTCGAACGATTAATGAATTCCAGATGTTCTGATATCGATACCTGCTCTCCATATATCAGCCGATAGTGATGACGGATCTGATTCGTGTGCATTTGAGAAAAAACAAACTCATTTTAACAGCTGTGTGCGACTAGCCCTGTATTGGGGTGATGATTGGTATCATAGTTGTATTTCCTGGTTCAGGTTAAACCCATAGAGGGATTTCAGGGAAAAATAACATGTTGTAGTTCTGTCTGGGTGAGACTGATGTACTGATAAGAGGTGGTATTGGATCAGTATATTAGATTTATATTCTCTCCGATGTCTGACCCTGAATTTTCAGCAGCTTTTCTGATGCTGGAGTTGGAAAATCTCTACCATGAATAATATCTACCAATAAACCACAATCGGTTTCCTGTGAGTAACAAGGATAGATATACAAAGAGTTGTATATCATATCATACTTTCTATTTGACACTGCTTTGTGTTAAGAAGCCTGATAAGTCTGGAGGCCGCCTGCTGTGATGTCACATCATATCTTTGTACAAACTGTGCACTTGTGTTATTACTGAGCTTCCGGGGGAACCTTTCGTCCCTGGGTTTCTTTAAAATGAGATTAAGGCAAACAGAGAGGTGACATCACATGGACACGCAGAGATACGTTGGTGGGACATGTCAAAATGCAGCTTTCAGGAATGTCACTCTTCAGCTCCACCAGGGACGGATCCATGTTTGTGTCAGATAAACGTGTTGACAGACAGTTTTTCATTATCACTGTGACAGCTGAGACGCAGTTTCCTACACACACACACACACACACACACACACACACACACACACACACACACACACACACACACACACACACACACACACACACACACACACACACACACACACACACACACACACACACACACACACACACACACACACACACACACACACACACACACACACACACACACACACACACACACACACACACACACACACACACACACACACACTCGGTGTACAATAAAGATCATGCAACTCTATTTATCTTCCATGCAGAATGATATACGGTCACCTCGAAATAAAACTGACATTCAACAAACTGCAATCACTCTGAAGGAATAACAAACAAGATAATACACAAAGAAATCCTCTGATACAGAAATGTTGTGACTAATAACTCTGTAATACTCGCCTGCACACATGACTGCACAGCTGGACTTTGACACGCAGAGAAGGTTGCAACAGAACTGACAAGATTAGTGGCTGACGTGACAGGCATGTCAGACAAACACATCAATGCGTCAACCTATCTCTGTAATTAAAGACGTAGTGTGTGTGTGTGTGTGTGTGTGTGTGTGTGTTTGTGCGTCTTCACCCTGTGATTTGCCACATATTCTTCCTGCTGTGGTGACGCTGTTAGAAAAACAGCCTCTTTCACACTGAACCATGTGCACAACACAATTATATTTTTAAAAAACTCAGAGTTCACAAAACCTTTTCAAACTAACAATGCTTATCCAGTTTCCTTATCAACACTTGCTAGCTGAGATCTGATGGAACTTGTTTTCAAACCCTGTTGCAACACAAGGCTCCCGATCTTATGAGGTAATTGGTCCAAACCATCAATCACAGCTATCTCGACATCGGGCTTCATTACGCGCAGGGCATGAAAACTTGGCAGGACTCAATTCCCCCCTCCCCCTTCCCCTGCAAGCCCCATACTATGAAACTATCCTAAAACCCCCCGTCTCTCTCTCTCTCTCTTCATTCCCTCCTCATTCCCTCAGGCAGTTTTTCAAGAGCTGACAAGTCTGGCTCTGTGCACACATCAAAATCCCCGACTTGATTACAGCCAAACATGCCCAGCACCACGACTGGACAGGTTTTACTCCATGTATGTTCAACTCTCAAAAGGAGCATTCGTGGCCACCGATGACAAAAGGTTAACCTGACGAATCCCAAACATGCAAGGTTTCCCCCACATGACTGTAAAGTGGAGCACAACAAGCGGCGTGCCTGTCATCGCAGTGCGAGTGTGGCACGTCTCTCTGCTTTGCACACATGGCCAATTTTGGAAATGTGAGCAGCCCTGTTTACCTCAAACAGAAGATTGCACTAAGCGGTCCCACAATGTGCAGACTCGTTGCCTCCCCTTCACTCGTTAGGAGCCAGCGAGCTAAGGACGTCTTTAAAGGCTCAATTGCAGATAATGAATAAATTAAAGAATATTCGAGACAGCTGCTACTGCACCTGATTCAGATTCAATTCGTGGAGGATCCGAACATTATGCTCAGATATGCTTCTAAGCCACGTGTGTATAGTCTGTCTAGGTATTCAGTATTCTGCACTCTATTCAGCCTGAACTGTTATCTGAGTTAGAACTCAAATACAAACAGGAAAATCTAAATAATAAATGAGGATTTAATTGGAGACTATTTCCTCTGAGTCTCTGGTGCAGCTGTGCACCAGAGTGTTTAATGAGCACAACAGTGATACTGCTCCTGAATGAATGAATGAATGAATAAATAAACTCACCTGGAAGGGAAGGACGTCTTATTGGATGAGACGAGCTCTGATTTAGAGGACAAAGTTGTGTCTGTTCTGATGTGAGTTGCTGCCTCTTTATCCTGGGTGGGCTCGTCCACAGTGAGCTCCACAGGGTCCACCACTTTACTCCTGAGGCCCCTCCTGCTGTACGCTGGCTCCGATCCATTATCCTTGGTCACTGAAGACACCGCTTCGGACGTCTCACCAATTTTCTTGTCCCTGCGGACATATTTGGAGGTGAATTCCTCCGTGTTGCCATAGCGCTCGGCCAGCTCCCTCCTCCTCTCTGCCTTGTAGCGGGCGATCCGCTCAGCCTTGGTCTCTGGAGCCGAGCTCTGCAAGGCGTCTACTCCGTCCATTGTGCCGTTCCAACTCCGTTTAAGTGATTAGGTTCAAATTTGCTTCTCTGCCTGGTTATGATCTCCCTCGACAGCAATGTCTCACTCCATCAACAGCATCCCAGAGCTGCAAGCGAGAGAAAGAAGACATCATTAGTGCGTTGTAATTACAGAGTACAATTTCAGATGACTGGCTCGCTAAAGCTGTGTAATACCAGATGTACCCAGACTTATACTTCTCCTGCTTTCATAGGAAACTGGCTTGGCCGGAGACTGAGCTACAAGCCAAGCCTTTCTCTGCCCCAACTAACACCCCCACCCCCCCCCACCCCTGTGAGAATGATGTCAGCCAGCTCTGCTCAAAACCGCCGACCACCGCAGTGAGACTCTCATATAACCTCTGTTCCACTGGCTCACATGGAGCGGACTGGAGAGAGGGAGGAGGAAGTGAGGAGACGATGAGAAACCCTCATCAAATATCATCTTCATCCCGTTTTAATTGCTCACTTAGTTGAGACTTAGTCAGGGTCAGTTTAAACTGGAACAATTATCCCAGTCCGTTATGATTCTGTGGCTTCATCCTGACGAGTGTGTTTTCCTTTTAAAACCATCTCTGTCCATCAGTGATAATCCCTGAAAATGCATATCACATGACCCTTCACATGCACTGGATATCTGCGTGTTGGTGTGGACAGGAAGCAGATTGTCTACCCTGCAGCCGGTTGCTTACTTGCAGAAAATACCACAAATGGGAAAAACTAAAGTGAATAGTAAGACAAGAGATGTATTTTCTTGGGCCGAAAACAGAGCACACAGGCCCATGCATTTCATAATGTCTCTGTCTAAAGCAAAAACCCTATTATTTACATTTGTGGATTTTTTTCCAATGCATGTGCAGACGCCTCCCGTGTCAGTTGAATCTGTTTAACATCTCCTTTCAACATGTTGCACAATAACAACGTCTTGGTATTAAATAGCTTTTCACATTTCGATACGTTAAATTTAGGAGGTAAAAATAAGCGGCTGAGTTGAGCTCATTTTGTCCCAGTGAGAGTTCACAGAGCAGAAAACCACATGTGGCTCCGATGCAGAGGTCTGAAAACTGCATTCATGTAAACTCATGGCCAGCGGACGGCGTGTGCACAGGTTCCGACTGCTCCACAACAAGCACTTTTCCACAGACAGTTTTTCAAAGCACAAGTATGCTTGGGGCTTCTGTATGTGCAAAAGCAAAAAAAGAAGTGAACATGGTCAATAAAAAGGAGGTATATTAATGTTAAAGAGAGGCAGGGGTTAAACGTATCCCCCCGTCATCCATTAAACTACAGGACAGGAGTTAATTTAGCACCGTGGTTCTCACATTTATAGTCAGGAGTGGAGGAAAAATGGAAAAAAACGAGGGTGCTGTGTCTGGACAGTGTTAGTAATGAGGGAGTCGAGAACAAAGAGGGAAAGTGAAGAGTGGGTCAAGGCAGGAGGGAGAAGAGGTGAGCATGAGAGTCTTTTCTGTAATGATGACAAGCTTGAACAAATCTCAACTTCACCCCTCTGACCCCTGACCACCTGCTGGGCCGTTAAAAAAAACAACCACCGAATCAGGACTCACCGTCTACTCGAAAAATAAGGCTTTGAAATATTACACAGGAAATCAGTGTGTATGTCAGGGGATGTGTGAATGTTTAAAGGAGTGTGTGTCTTTGTGTGTGTGTGGGTGTGTCTTCACCCTGACCTCCCCCACCTAACATAACAGTGCTTGGCCAAACAATAAAGGACCACAGTGCCTCCCTTGTGTACATTTAAGTGCAGTTTCACAGTAAACTGTAACTCTACCAGACCATTACATGTTGTCTGGTCCTTGTTATGAGCACGGAGATGTCCATCACACCTACACAGAGGGGAATGTATGTTCTAGATCAGGTTGGGGGAAAACACACTCTATCCACTGTCTAATAAAACTGGGCCAGAACATTTGTTTTTTAGGAAAGAGAACAGAATCATTTGAGTGTAAAGTTGAGCTTGAGCAATACAGATATAGTCACCAATTATTTATTAAGTCAATATATATAGTTATACCATAAACGTTGGCAATAGGCTGTTATCAAGCCCTAATGACAAAGAAATGCAACCGAGCTTTAATATTTTGCAGTTTAACCATAAACTTTAGTATCAATAATTTAAATCCAATTATTTTCACGAAAAATTAGGGATGGACAATATGGCCAAAACTTTTAAATGTTCATATTGGTTCACTTAGATAAATATCATGATAGCTAACACTTTAGTATTTCTCTCCTAAAGTCTTTACTTTTTCTAAAGGTTTTTAGACTCCCGTTTGTTCCTGACTGAAGGTTAGGGATTTTAACACTTCTTTATTGGCAGTGAATGATTAATAAAGACAGAATGCAAATCTCACAGATTAATTATTTGGTTTATGCTATGCAAGGAGGAAAATTGGGCTTAACATATTAAGCTTTTTCAAAAGGAGCTACCTGCCATTGTAAAGCAGCCCCACTGCTTCAGGAGCTCCACGGCCTAATAAGAAGTTACAGAGTTTCGAACAATGTTTGTTTTGCTTGTAGAGTCAATTTAATATCATGGTAAAAAAAAAAAAGTACAACTCCAAAATTGAGTCAGTAGTATATTGTGATGCTCCTTGACCTGACTCTGGCAAAAATCCATTTCCCTCTATACAAACAGATGCAGTTGTCCTTAACCTCAGAGTTTCTACTCGGTGTCGCTCCGATGCCTGTGAATTACCTTATGAAGGCAAAATGATCCAGATTCTGGATGTTGATTTCAGGACCACAGCACAAGCTTACATAATTCACCCATGTCATTACCTATATAAGGAGTGCTAAACAACAGTATGCCAAAGATGGTCCTTGGATACCCAGAACATCGAGGCTGCTTTGTTTGGAAGCTCCCTCTGTTATTTTAAGCAACCAGGGGGGGGACTGAAAAAACAGATGTGAGTCATACTTTAAAAATCATCACGCCTATCAGCGAACGTGAACTCACCCGAATAAAATGGTTTTAGTGGGAGACTTACACAGCCACGATGGATCAGGTGTCATTTCCTATTTATAGTGATTTCTTCAGAAAGAGGAATAAGCAGGAACAAAAACCACCTGAGCAGGATTCAGAATGAGATCTAATGTAAAGTGCTGATGTCATTCCCCACGTCGGAGGTGTTTGTCAATGCACAGGAGGAAAATATATATCTGAGCTCATGCATGTCTTTTGTTGCACTGACAACAGGACTCGTGTCTTGCCCAGTATGCAGTTAGACCAGTCCTACTCGCTAATTGATGCAGGCGATAGTATTTCTGCTCCTCTAGGGCATGTAAACAAACCAAATCCTCCATTTCCAGGCACTGTGGTGTTCTCTGACCTTCTGTCCCCCACTGGGAGTTGATACTGGCTCCGAGAGGAAGATCTGTCTCAACACAGGCCACACGTGTCACTTCCTGACCGTGCTCCATATCCTCGTTCATAAAAACTTGATTAATCAGGAAACGTTGATCATCAACTTGGAAAAAAACTCCTGTCGAGGGACGGGATGGGCACTGGCAGAGAGAGAGTATTGGACCATTTCCAGTGAGAACCCTGTGATGGTCTCAGTTTATCAATCTACTTCTCTGCAAAAGGATTATAGGAGTTGCTTGAGATCACATTATACAACTGCAACATACCACAAATGCAGAAGTGTCAACACTCGAGGGAGTTACAGGACTGATGGTGTGTGAAATTCCGTGCAGCTTCTTTGAATTGAACTGTCGGGCCTTGGCGGAGGTGTCTGCTCTCTGCTGGGTGACTTTTCTATTTTCACACGATTTTACAATGGATGTTGACCCCTTGTAACTGCAAATGCCCTGCTATAGTTTGGATTTAACCAAGAGGTGAGAACAGCCTTTAGACACAATATGCACATAAGAAAGTTTTCTAAATTCACTATTTGAAAAGCCCTGTTGTGCAGCAGACTAGTAGTTCTCTCAATATCCCTCTGTGAGCAGGTCTGCATGGCTCTGGATGAAGTGACAATCACAAACATATCCTCTCTCTTGTTTTAGTGTATATATGCAATATAAATGTTTGTTGCATAATATGCTATATAGGACCTCTACATCCACACAGAAATGAAACGCTCCTGTTCAACCTTACATGCAGCAGCTTCACTATTTGAACACTGAACTCAAACAATGAACTTCAGTCTTGTCGTCTGTGTCTCTCACTCACTCTCACTGGGTTTATTTTCCCATTTCCTGCCAATTTCTGTGAGAAGGCTCCAGCAGGCTGCAGCCAGGCAGACTCAACACCACGCCCCCTTCCAACACGCCCATCATCATTGCAGCAGTCATTTGTTAACAGCATTTGCAGCGTCCAAACCACACCCTCACCACAAGCCATATTTGGAAGTTCAACTTCCTTCATGTGCGCCCGTCGTGGGTGCGGCTGTTTGTTTGTTTTGTAGGGCTTCGAATTCTAATTGTAATCATTCAAATTTATTACTGCATAACAAAGACTTTAATGGAGTATTTGTCCACCAGGCATAAAGGAATGCAAGAAAAAAAAAAGCTCAATATGAACTGTTAAAGAAGGAAAACTATGACAAACTGGGAGAAATGGTTCAAATTAAAACTTTCTGAATGTTTGTTTTAACCTGATGAACGATAGAAAAACAATACTAGTTAAGTTGAGCGATTTTGTTCTTGCCCATATATCCTATATGTCATTCACTACAGAGGTGAAGCAATGGGAAGCCGGCTGCTTATTGGAAATGAATATCTGTCCCACAGATCAAGTGGGAGCACTTACACATTAACCCACTGACTCATTCCAAGACAGGGACGAGACAGAAAGCTGCCTCAGAGGAAATAGCTGACCTGACGACCAGCAGTGTTTTACTGAAATCACATTTCCACACAAGAGGACAGAGCAGGAATGCAGGATACGCCCCAACTCATTAACAGTGGATTTGCATGGGAAAGGTAAGGGATCTTGATCAAGGGATATCTCAAGAAGTGAGAAACACACACAAACAGAGGCTTGTGGAGGCAAAGCAATACCCTGCTCACTTCAATGGTGCACGACCATAAGCAATGTGCATGAAAGCTCTGTTTAGCAAACATTTCCGACAGGACAGACTGTCTGACTTTGAGTTTTACCACAAAACCAACAGCTCTTTACACATCTTTAATGTAATGACAGGGTTCACGGCACTAATGGAACATATAGAGCTGGCAACCGATAAACCTGAGTACAACAAGTCTGATTATTCAGCATTCTTTCAGTTCCACTCTCCCGAGAGTCTCCCATCAGTCGTCATCTTTATCCTTAAGTTTGTGTGATAAAAACGCATGGAAAGACATTGAGCAATGCTTTGGAGGCGACTGGTCAAAGGTGAAAGACGACAATGTGCTCTGGAAAACAAATTTCCTAGAGACAAGCTAAAGATTATATTAATCAAAAAGTGATTCTCCATCGTAAAGGGTCATGTAGTTAAAAGATGAGGCACCTCTGCATACTATGGGACAATAGACACGACCAATCCTCCGTCAATCATCCATCCATCCATCCATCCATCCATCGATTTCTTCCACTTATCTAAGATCGGGTCACAGAGGCAGCTGGCCAGGCAGGATGTTCCACATGATGTCACAATGACATAATTAAATTATTGCATAATTTTTTTAAAGTTAGCATTGCCCGATTAGGGTATACATCACCCCTCCGATACGTTTCATTTGGTTTAGAATATCCATCTGAGTAATATTGTACCCACACTTAAAAGGTGACTACACACTGTGTCTCTTCAGCTACAACAATTATGACAACGTTTTGCCACAGGAAACCATCAAGAATCCACATTAAGTAACCGCAAGCATCACAGAGACTTCAACATCGACTTTCCCTTGCTGCCCAAAAAGAAGAGGAGGCAGTTAAAGATACAGCCAAACTCCTGACACACAATTTTTCCTGAGGGAAGAAGGTGGTGAATGGAAACTTTGCTCAGGCAGAGAAAACCAGGTGCCAGGGTTAAAACAGACTGACGATTCTACTCACTGGTAAAGTTCTGAGAAACTTTCAGCCGTGTTCAGGAACCATAAAGGAGCGAAACAAAAGATGGAAGTATCAAGTGCGGTCTTCAGTAAAGAGGCAAGCGAGAGTTTCCCCACACAGGATAGCTGATTGACTTCCTTGCTTTGAGGATTGGTCACGTAATGTGGATCGGATAGGAAGGGAGTCACAATAAGAAGCGTATTTATAGTTGTTCTGTTCTAAATACATCCAGAAGAAGTGGCATACAAGGCACATGTTGACCAATGGTTCAAATAGCCATGTCTCCTACAGTTTACAGTGTGTTGCATGTTTGTATACATGGGTGTGTGTGTGACTACAAGTAGGTCATGTGACCAACCATTGAAAACAGATAGCCCGCCCCCCCCCCCCCCCCCCCCCCCTTTGCACAACAATCAAACCACATACTGAGTGACCGATGTGTTTCTCATTAAAAAGCAATCCTTTACCGTTTAAGGTGTTTAAGTACAGTGCCTGCAACCACTGGGGTAACACAACCTTTTTAATTGCAGTTGTCGAAGCTGACGACACTTGAGCCTGTTAAACGGGCCTCCACTAATAGAGAGCTTCAAATGGACGATCCTGACAGGAGGCGTGTGTTTGTCTAACATTGCGAAAGCCCCTCGCCCTCACATGACTCAACCCTTCCCTGGCTTCGAGCTGCGAGGGGTGGAAATGCCAGAGGAAGAAAAAGCAGAGGCAAGAGGAATGAGAGGGGTGGAGGAAGAGGATACAAAAGGTAAAGGGAGGATGTGATGGCTTTGTGGGGCATGTGTCTCCACTGTGCCAAGGGGCCCCGGTCTGGTGGTACAGGGGTCGGAGGGGCAGGGGGACAAGATCTGCTACCGCTGCAGAGACTGAGGAGGATAGAGCCAAAACAGTGCCGGAGACTAATCCATCTTCATCTCTCTCTCTCCCTCTCTCCAGCTTCCCCCCTCTTTTTTCTCACACAGACACAAAGTCCCTCAAATCCCTTTTACCAGAAGTCCCGCTGACTGTAGCCAGTCACCCGAAAGGCAGTTGACACAACACCCACCCGGGTACTCATGCCTGCACTCTGCTTCTCCTCAGTAACTGACACTGTAAAATCTGCTCGGACCTGCTGGAGGCCCACTACCACTGTCCCCGGGCCAAAGAAAGAATGCTGCTTCCCCCTCCATGAAACCTTTGACGAGAAGCTGAGGCGGCTTGGGTCGTTCAGTCCCAACAAAGCTCTGAGGTTAAAGACAGAAGAGCACGGGTATATTTTCCCTCTTTCCTTTTACAGGCCGGCTCTTTGTCCCAGTATTTCCGGCGCTCTGTTTGCTGCATTCAAAGGAGTCATTAAATGTGACGTATGGGAAAGCAAACAAGCAAACTCTCACAGAAACACAAAAAACTCAGGCTGAAGAATGGTGAAAACAGGCCGACACACTCAGGCTCTCAAACAAGAAGGGGAGTGGTGAACCGGAGGGGGTGGGTTATAGCTCGGGGGGGTGATACACACACACATGCATGCACACACACAATGTGCTAAATTGGATGCGTTTCAAAGAGCTAACATGGGCCAGAAACTAACATCACCCACGTAGGGTTTTTAATGGGACAGATATACTGTAGCAGTTAAACCTCAAACCAATCTCTGATCTTTGTTGTACAGCAACATTATGGAAAGCACCGCCTCCCTGCCAGCAACACGTGCATATCATTTGCAGACTTTTGACAAAAACACAGCAAAGAAATGTGCAAACTGACGAAAGCAGTTAGCAGGACCCTCAATCAGACCTGTCCCACTAATTTTTAAAGCTGAACGAGGCCAGTACCTAAGAAGAGAACCCATGTTTTGTCGAATTTGTTCGTAAATCCAGCTTTTATTTGAATTTTTCCTGCAGCAACTTTATATCAACTCTGCAATAACATACAGTCTCATACGATAGAGCTAAACTCAAAAGCAACAAGAGGAGCATATACTTATGGCCTGTTTAATTATACAGAAATATGTGAACTTGTAAGTATGTACATGTGCACATGTCATAAACTCCCAAGTCCTTTCTACAAGAAATTGTGCGCTAAATACAAATGTTTTTTTTTTCTAAGTACAGAGCCGTCTTGCCCTAGAAACACCCTAATGCGATCTTTTCCCTTGTCAACAACTTATAGACATGGTCTTCATCCTCAGAACGACCATCAGTAGGACACAGACAAGCCTGAACAGAGAGGGGGGGACGTGAGGAGGGGTCGGGATCAGTGGAGTGGAATGTCTCATCCTGAGAATCCTGCTTGCGGGGCTTCGCCCTCTCCGCTCTCTGGTGTCCACTGTGCGGAGCAGACACCATCTGGCCAGCTGGAATGCTCCCGAGCAGGGGGTGCAGGGGGTGGAGGGGGTTCAGGGGGTCTCCGCGCTTGATGGGGGATGGGTCATGGCTGAAAGATGGAGTATTAACAGTAAGGGTACTCAACACTGAGCACAGACGGATGGAAAAGAAGAATGTTCTGCTGCTTCATATAACATTAAAGAACAGCAAAACAAAAAAGCACGGTCATAATGTTTGTATAAATGAGCTTTAAGCAAATTGTGTAGCCTCTGGACGGAGCTAGGATAACTGTAACCTTCTGTTCCCAGTCGGTATTCTAAGCTTAGCTGCAGGATGTAGCTTCATACTGAACAAACAAATTATTATTATTATTTAAAATGATCTTTGTGAGAAGTGTACAGAGAATGACTTGTGTTGTGAAAGATCAACTAATCTGAATTCAACCTTACAGTGCAACTGGTTCCTCAAATCCCTTAGTGACAGTAGAGCAGAATCATGTATGACGCAGGAACTATTGTTCACAATATCGACCCGACAACTATTATAATAAACATTTAACAAGGAAAGGGGGAAGCATCATTTACATTTGCTCTGTAAACTTGTCCCATTAGGATCAGCTCAACACAACCCTCTACCTAGATATGGTTCCCCACCTAAGATACGGTTGTTTGTAGGCATATTAATTAATGGAGGTTTCATGGCAACATCTGTGACGGACCTGGGCACAAAATCAATAAAACCCTGGTTAACTTCCACTGAAAGGACTTTGCATAAAACCTCTTGTTTCATATTCAAAAACACCCTTGGATGTTTTATTCAGATTTGACGATGGTGTCAGATGAAATTCAGCTCTGGCAAACGGAGAGAGGCTGTGTGCTGCTGCCCCAGTGCATGGAAACTGTTACGCGTGCACAAACCAAATGAACGTCAGAAGTGTAACCATATGTTTATATGCCACGCAAATATAACACTGGTTAAAGACGACACTGAAGTGGGTCTCGGCTGTGCAGTCGCTGTCCAAATACAGTTAGCATCCCGGTGTCAATGCTGGAAGCGGTCCACCCTAACTGCTAGCAGAGTTTATAAATATGTCTTGGTGGAGATTAGCCTGAGGGTAACCCCGAGAACTCCTCCCTGTGGATTTCCTATTGCTCACGTTGTCACATCCCTTCTGCTTCTTGTAAATATTTGCACTGCAAGGACGTCTTGGCCGAGAAGCCGACATGAAAGCCTCCGGAGAGGAGTTGGCTCCGACCTGGAGATAGCGGACAGATGAGACGGGGCTGAGTGGGAGGGTCTAAGTGCCTCCACTTGTTTGCAGCCAAGTTTTTGCAGTTCAGCTGCTGCGTGTTACTCAACTGTTAAGTAATGCAGGCAGGTACTGTGCAAGACGGAGAACTGCTCACAAGACTGAATAATAAGTAAGTGGTAAATGTGGTTTTCCGTTTTAATGTGCTAAGCGTCTTCAGAGCTTCACTATGGAATTCTATTACAAATGAGACAGAAGGAAACACTTTCAAGTGGTTCCTAAGTCTTCTTAATACACAGTGTGGCAACTAAGCATTGAATACGAAGACAAGAGGAGAAGGAGTCTTAGAGGAACTCTAGATTTCACTATTGCTGCTTTCAGACATTCTCCTGCCATTTTTTGAGGCCTTTCAGTCTTCTAGTAAAACATCTGGAAAATATCCAACTGAGTCCATGTAAGAATACAGCAGTAAAACGTTAAATATCGAGTACAAAGTAACATACTTGTAGAAGACGCTGACAAAGAGGTCAACTTGGAAAGAAAACTGAATTCCAGAGTCATTTTGATAAGGGCTGTCGCTGGTGTTTGTTGTTTACACAAAAAAACAGGTTTTGAGTATCAGATGTTTTCCCACCCGCCCCCATGTCCTGCCTCCTGCATTCTCTACCCAAGCACGCCATTATCTGGCTGATGTAAACATGTCTGACCTGGATAATCCCCTGCAACGTTCTTCATATGTAAAAGGCAAACTCCAGAGAATGTTTGGACCCAATTTTTCGGGACATTCTCTTGAGTTAATACCTGACGACTGGCTGTAATGTCACCAGGTGTATAAGTGCATGATACAAGGGGCTTCAATAAAGACAATTCACGAGTGGAGGTATGTTTAGGCGTCACTACAGCCATCCACAATAGATATTAAAGTAGTTAGCTGCTAATTTCAGGCTTAACTGAGTCAATACAGGTGCAAAAGTTCACTTCTTTTTGGCCTCTCGCCTTCAGCGCCTTGTTAAAAGCCCAAATTACCCAAATAAATCCAAGTTACAATCCCAATTTAAAATAGATTGTTTTTTAACATCCCTTTAACTGCTTCTCAGCCAAGCAACACCCTGTGGGATCTGCATTTACTCCAGAAACACTGCTTTTTGAGAGCATGCTGGCAAAACAGCAGCACAATGTGCAAAACAAAAAGGCCTAATGAGAGACGTTGAATTCCTCAGGTGCTGTAATACGAGGGGAAGTCCCCTGACGGCCTCTGCAAATTAGTCAGAAAACACACAGAGTGGGCCACTGAGTCAGGACAGATATTCAATTCTGATTAAACTATTTATTTAAGATAAAAGTGGACGAGCTACAACTTCAATGAAAGGCCTGACCATTAGAGAAAAGGTCCAGGAGGCATTTTAAAGTTGAGATTCAGATTGTTGCATTCCCCTGCTATTGTTTTCTGGATGTCAGTGATCAAGCAAATGAAACCTGATCCATAGTCGCATTCATGAAAACGCGAGTAACAAGTTGATGTTCCGGTGCAGACGAAGACAAGTCCCTGAAGCCGGAGCTCCTCCGCCCTCTCGTCGGTGTTGAGTAACAAGATCCCTGCAGGCGCAACACACAGCCAGCCCCCCCCCCCCCAAGTCAGACACGAGCCTGCGTTCAGGTGAACACTCAAGACAACCGCATGACACCCTGCTCAACCCCAATGGAGCGTGTGTGTCTTTGTTTGGGGTCTTTCCATGGTCCGACAGCAGAGGCAGGTAAAGAGCAGCAGGGTCATGCAGGTGGAAGAGAGAAGGAAGCGTGACGGGAGCCACTCCCCGAGCCTGTTCCGTCAACTCACGGTTATTTCCCCCAAATCGCACAACAGCAGCGTGTCCTGTTCTGCAACGAGCTACAGCGCAACACAAACGTGTACTGTCCTGACAGCCACACACACACACACACGATTACTGTGTATTATCAAGATTTGTATCTTGTTTTGTTCTTCTCATCTCTTGCTCAACACCAGCTAACTGAGGACGGTCTCAGGAAGCCTGTTGTGACAAAGGCCACTGCAAGGGGGGGAAATTACAGCCTGGCAAGCCTCTAATAGCATAGCCCTCGGATATAAAGCTTCACTGAAGTTTGATTCTATTAAGCACTTGAGAAAAGAGCTACTCTTAAAATGATTGATAGCCCTGAGATGGAAGCAGGGAGGTAACTGAAACGAATGTGGGATAAATCTTCAGGATATTGTGTAAAAAGACAATACTTGTCAGGTGGTGAGAGTTGTTTCCAGGAGAAAACATAAGGACAATGACTGCTTGGAGTAATAACAGTGTATAAAACACACAACCTGCACCTGAGTACAGACACAGCATTTCAAAAAGCAATCAAACATCCATCTCGGTGTACACAGTATCCAGTGTGTGTGTGTTTGCACAGCCACAGTATACTTTGACACAGATAAACATGACTTTGATTCTTAACTGTTCTCTGCCAACTTACACAATCTGTAGAGTGTATAGTGACCCAGCTGCAGTCTTTATGGTGCAGATAGGACGTGTTCTTCTCATGCTCTGTTTTCACAGGTGGTTTTGGAACAACACAGTCACCACACACCCACTGGGTCTTAGTGACTGTTTACAGAGGGACCGCTCTGCGTTTTGAGTGACTCAGCCATACTCAGCTATACTCAGTGGATGAGAGTAGGTCTGGGCAACTAGTCAATATCAGTAATCATCGCAATATAAAAAAAAAGTTTTGCATGTGCATTGTGCAAGAGGAGGGAGGCCGTACGACACATAACTGATCTACACCAGATTTATAGGAGGTTTTGATATTTCTTATTCTCCTCTCATAAAGAATTTAAACCCTTCACTAAGGAGAAAGAAGCAGTATTTAAAAGATAAAAATATAGATATTTATATTGCAATAATTATCGAAATTGACAATATGAAACTTCAATCTTACCGCCCATCCCTAAGTAAGACAATGCATCTTTGACTTTCAATTGTATTGGATTTGGCTGCAACCCTGTTTACAGCATAGAAGTTAGAGTTCACTTTTGGGGGTGAACTGTCCCTTTAAGAGAAATCATAATGTGACATTTATCGCGATAATCACTTATACCGGTCAAAATAAAATGTGTATATCTAAGTTGCGTTGACTAACTTAAGTGAGTGAGTTAAGTTAAGTTAAGTTATCCTTCCCTCCAGTGCGTTTACTGCACACTGACCACACCGACGACTTCACTGACAGCAGACACGACCGTGCGTCTGCGTTACGACACAAATCTACATCCTCGCGTGCAGCGTTTCCTCAAACGTCCCGTCACGTACCTGCCATGTTCACAGGAAGTTTACAGATTCAACCCGAGTCTGCAGGGAGAGACAAAACCAGTCCACCATAACACCGAGGAGCGAGGAGCGAGCAGGAACCAGCCGACCTGCAGAAGGTCTTCACCCGCACATGATGCACAGCTGCTCAAACAAAAACACCGTCTCTTGGGGGGGGGAGAAGTTCGCCCCGAGAGCAGAACGTCAACCTGGAGCCCGATGTGTGAGCGCGAGGAGAGAATGGAAGCAGAGGAAGAGGGAAACAAACGCACCCTCGTGTTGTTCACTGGAGTCCCTTCTGTGGACGCATGAGGAGACAGAGAGAGGAGAGGGGGGGAGACACGGCTCCGTCCAAGCCGGGTCAGGGTGCTGCAGCGGCGGGGAGAGTGACGAGAGGAGCTGCCCCTGCTCCGGAGAGGCTTCAAACTTAAAACCATCCCTCGATTCTCATTGGTCCGCGGGCGCCGTGCTGCGTTCACGTGCCTCCGGTAAACGCCCCCTTTTGGCTGACTGGGCGTTTGTGTTTATGTTTTTAAAAAAGTCGAGACGTGGTGACATCCACACAAGGAAAAGTAGCTTCAAGTGACACTCTCTATTTGTAATTTTAAAAATGTATAAGTAATGTTTAATAAACTTTAAACTGAATTAATGAAAACATAATATTCTTTGAAATATTCGTCATTAACTTCATCGCCATTGTAACCATCATCATCATCATCACCTTCATCATCATGGTCACCATCATCATCGTCATCATCATCGACATCACCATCAAATTATCATCTTCATCATCATGGTCATCATCATCCACATCGTCTTCATCGTCGTCACCATCATCATCATCCTCACCAGTGTTTTTTTATTTTGCATTATAATAAAACATGGTGTGCACTCAGCAGTCAGTTTATTAGGTGCACGCAGCTAAAACCCCAGTCCTGCAGTAAACACCACATCAGAGTGTGTTACTGTGGTGTTAAGTTTGTGGTTAAAATGTTTTAGAGAGGTGTTGACTCATTTTCATGACGCAGGCTGTGGTGCTGTTGAATTGTATTACACACAAATAGTGAGGGTTTGGTGAATTACAGTCAGACACAGCTCTCTGTATACAGTAATGAGTTCTAATGCACGAGGCAAGAATTTACAGATAGATAGATAGATAGATAGATAGATAGATAGATAGATAGATAGATAGATAGATAGATATTTTATAAATGGGAAATTTAATAAGACATTTATTTATTGGCATATTGTCTCCCCCTCCTTTGTCCTCTGTCTTTATTTTTTGTCACTGAACAATACAAGAAAACAACAAATACATAAATGTTAGTTATTTTCTTACACATTCAAATATGAATGCAAATTGAGATTCACTGATCAATGCTCGTAGTGAAACTCTCATGTTGGTGTTGCACCACCTCCTGGTGGACGTATTTAGACACTGCAGGCAACGTATGACCCTCGTGGCTTCACAGGATTATGCTGCTTTCAAATAAGTTGCACACGTATGACAGATAGTAGTACTCAGTGGCTGTTATAAGATATAAACAAAAGAAAAAAGTAATTCATATGTTGTAACTTAACTTTTCTCTAAAACACGAGAAGATGGATTTAGTCAATAATCTACAAATTGTCATTTACGTGGTTTATCTCACTGATGAAAAAGGTGAGAAAGGGACACAGTTATGTTTAGTGGGCTTTTTTTGCAGATTGAAATATTGATTTAATTTGGATTTGTGGAATTTAACAACGTCGTAAACATACATTTTATATCAATTACATGTCTAGGTGAGATTGCATTGAAAATGATGTATCTGCAGCATGAAACCGGAAATTGGATTGTATTGACATTTATTAGATTGTGTGTGTATGTTTGCCTGTGTGAGCTAGAAGGATTAATGACTTTGTCCTCTAATCACATTTGTGTATTGCTCCCACTACTATTAAGTGTCATGTCACTACCAGTTGCACAAAATAGCCAGTAACAAACTGAAGCGAGCGTTTTCTGAACCACAGGAATTAGTTTCTCTCCATTTTCCGTCTCGTCTGAAATGATATTTTCCCGTTGCTGAGGTGCCGAGCCCCGTGAGTAACTGACAGCCACATGATGAATGTGTTTACCAAAGGAATTTGATCTTTATTGCGTTTGCATGGATTTTTCCAGTGTGTGTTTTTGCAGCTCAGCAGTTTTATATTTGAGAGTTTTATTCACTGCCGTTGATGCAGTTTGATTTCCACTCTCCTGCCCGGTCGCTGTGGTCAGGTCACCTCTCCACCTCTCTTAGTTGGGCAGCACCAAACCCACCTGCAACCCACAGAACCCCGTCAGCATGACTCACTGACGACTGACAGCTATCACACACAATGAAAATATGTTTTCCACAAAGAGCCATGCATCAGTGCTGCACTTTGTATTTCAGCTCTTTACCTTTAGCTCTTTGTGTTTGGAGGCTTGATGTGTTTCTGAGTGATTTCTCAGCTGCAGTGAGTTAACTCCCTTCAGCCTCAGTGCAGCATTATAAATCAAGATCAGACATTTAGGCATTTCAGCAGCTCGTCTCATCTAAAACCATTTTTCAAGATTTCTTTCTCAGTTTCATGTGTTTTCAGCAAAGCTATCCACATATGTGTTTCATAAAAGCTGCTTAAATGACCAGTGGTTCAACATGCAGGAGCAGAGGATGATAACCTTCAGACTTTCTTTAACTTTCAGGATTAAATTCACAGCTTTTTGGGCCAAATCTTTTGAAGTGATGGGTGACGTTGCAGTAATCATTACCTTGTCAGGACTGATAGTAGGACACATCCAGTTGTACAGGTAGTAGTGAAGGCTGCTGTCACTGACGCTGAACTTCAGCTTCTCCAGGAAATCCTTGTTCTCCATCACATCCAGAGCGGAGAAGATGTCAAAGCCTCTCTGTGGAAGGACAGGCATGTTATCGTCATACAGAGAAAAACACGTCAATAACTGGAACTGTGTTTTTTCCTGGGGTTTGTTTGTTTCAGAAAATGTTTTTCACTTTCTTTACCATTATGAGAAATGTCCTTTTTTATATTTTCATGATTTCTCAGAGCATAATTCTTGGATCTTGATAAAAGAAAGTCAAGGATGTTTAGGAGGCTGATCTTCCTGAGTGTGAGCAATTTGGTTCAGAACCCTTCTCATTAACACAGGGGCCAATAAGCTTTAGAGTTATCAATGTCCTTTTGAACTCATTGCTAATTAACTGCGTAATATATGTAAATTTGGGGGGAAATAAATCTGAAATCAATCGCAGGTCTTCGGGTGTGGATACGTGAATATTGTAAGTTCTACAAATCACAGGGTTGAGGAAGTTAATTAGTAATATATAATCCATTAGTAGCCTTTCAGCGTGTGATCATGCGTCTGCTACATCGACCCTCAAATTGATGTGGTGTTTAACCGCACTCACAGA
Organism: Platichthys flesus; assembly: GCF_949316205.1. Classification (NCBI taxonomy): domain Eukaryota; kingdom Metazoa; phylum Chordata; class Actinopteri; order Pleuronectiformes; family Pleuronectidae; genus Platichthys; species Platichthys flesus. The sequence continues at coordinate 16,239,022 of NC_084964.1, read as the reverse complement.
TTTAGCGAGGACCAGTGCGTCCTCCATGAGGTCCGTCAGGTCTGTGGCAGAGGAGGCCACGTGCAGGAGGTGAGCTGCTCTCAGGTCAGTGTGCACCGGGTGATTCAGCACCCTGAAGGAGCTGCTGTAGAAACTAACCACATCTGTCAGGGTACCACCGTCACCCTGAGTGTGAGGAGGAGGAGAATGGATTTTACTGCTGCTCCCCCTCAACGAGGACATTTAAAGTGAAGATGCTGTAATTGTCAGACCTCCACCACGTAGGTGTCAATCACATTCTCCCGTGGCAGCAGCCAGTGCTCCACTTCCTGCAGAGACAGGATGGAGCTGAGCTGGAACTTGCTGCTGTTTGTCTTGAGAAGTGAATGTGTCCCCGCTACGTCTTCTAGGGTCATAGGGCGCAGACCTTTTGTCTTCGTCACCTTGGAGAAGAAGAGAGGAAGGACAGAAAACACAATCCTTCTCAGTAAGTGCATCAAGGACGCAACAATCGTTGGGTTCATCTTTGTCCAATCATTGTGTTTTGGGGCCAGAGTCAGTCTGATGTGGCACTGACATGTTCTCGCCTCATGGTGGCAGCACTCACTCACCTCAGGTAGCCGGTGGAACTTGAGGGCTCTGTGTAGGTTCATGTTCAGCCTCAGACCCGGGTAGTTGACCTCCATCAGCTTCCGGGGATTCAGAGGACGATGCCAGTATCTGAAATAAAGAGCTTGTTTATTTGACAGGGAGGGAGAAGGTTGCTTCATAAGACAAAATATAAAAGTTAGACATACATTTGTAGCCTCCATAATATCATATTTCTGTGTATGTTAATTAAGGAAGCAGAGAGTGATACAGATAACATGAGAGATAATAACCTAGTTTCTCTTTATTCATTCCTCACATTACAGCCCCTGAAAACCTGGTTTCATGAACCTCTACAGAATCAAATCATGATTCATAAATAAGTAAAAAATTCAATGTTAAATCTGACGTGTCTACTTTCAATCCAACTCTTCAGATTTAACCTTTGATTAATTAATGTATGTTTTATAATAGTTTATTAGCTTTCATTTGCTCTTCTATATAATGTTTTTTTGATTATTACTACCTGCTGCTAGAAAAGAGCATCCATGAAAAATCTGTTATATTGAAAGTTACTTGAAGTCAAAAGCTTTAATAAGAAAAGTGCTGATTTTGGCTTCACTTCCCTGAACCCTGTGGTACCTGCAGGAGCTCAGAGGAGTGGGCAGCACCACGGCGGCCGTGTAGACGGCCTGGTGGAGGCCCTGCTGGTTGACCCGTCTGGAGAGCTCTCGGATCAGAACCGGTGTCATCCGCTTGAGGCGCAGCTTCTTATGAACGCACAGGAATTTGACCTGCACCATCCGCCTCCGCCTGCAGAACACAGTTGGACCGATTGCTTTCAGACATTTGCTGGAAAATTGCTACAGATGTGTCTGCAAATGTTCTGAATACTAATGCTACCCATCAGGTTTCACATAAACACATATCTTTGCATATATTCATGAACATGTATATTATGCTCATAAATATATGCAAATGTGTATTTGCATATATTTATTTACAAGCCACTCACGTCTCGTAGACGCAGACGTCTGCAGGAACAGCAGCGATGAAGCCAACTAACTTCTTATTGGCGTCCACCCGCAGACCACAGTGCCACTGGGGAAGCCAGTCAGGAGGCTGCAAAGCCCTGAAGAGGAGAAGCATCAGAGGTTCTAGATGAATACATGTAAATGTAGATCAATAAACTGTGATTTATCATTTCCAATTAAGGAATTGGTAACGAGTCGACTGAGCTGAAAGGATGGAGCCGCTTCAGGGTCAAGGACTTTCAATTCCTGGATTCTTGAGCATTAGTTTCAAAGGAGACGTCATTTTGTTTTTGATGTAAGGGTTCCCTAAAGGTGGAGATACCACTCATGCAGATGATCACAGAGAGGAAAAATGTCAGTGGTAAAAAGATAAGAGTTGTACTGCTTTGATATGTTGGAGAGTCGGAGTAGAAAGTCAAATGGGGACATTATCTCCTCCTGCTCAGACACTCAGAGCTTTAATTTCCTCAGAGGCTAAAAAGGAAAACACAATGACTGTCTGCATGAAGAGCGAGTGCACTCAGTCACTCAGACGTTTGGAACGATTATTAAAAGGTAATAAAGGTGAGATGCAAATATCAAAAATCAATAGCTGAAGAGTGGACAGCTCACCACTGCAGATATTCAGGAGAGAAGTTCGATCTGAGGATGTTGTCGTCCTCCTCCGTGAAGTTCTCATTCAGCAGAGTGCAGAGCTCCGTCAGCTGGAATGATGGATGCAAGAGGTTTGAATTTGCAGTAGAAGTGAATCAGTTTAACCTGAATTCCATCGACAGGAAAATGTGCGACTCTCACTCCAGAGCACGGAGCAGCTCCTCTCCTCTGAGTGATGAGGATTTGACAGCGTTGTGTGAACGTTCTGATGATGTATATCAGAATATACCTCACCACTCTGGAGCTGCTGAGGTCCAGAGTGTCCCAGGAAAACCCTGGAGGAAGAGAGAAGGGCTCCTCACGCACGCTGACTTCAGCCTCTGCTATCGGGCCGTGAGTTGTAATGTCGTCGCCTGAGGGAGAGAATATTAAAGAACAGATTGTTGTATCAAAATACAACAAAGATCGGCCATTACACACATTTTATTCATTTCAAATGATGAATGTATTCTGAATAATGACTGAATAATAGATTACAATGCTAAACAGATCGTTATGTAATGTGCCTCTCCTGCTGAGAAGAGAAGTTGTATTATATTTAAATTCACAAAATTACACACAAGATGGATTTGCTCCTCTCACGCTCACAGTTTGATTCATTTTGAAACAGCTCATTATGTCTCACCCAGTCTGGGGACAGGCTGGGTGTCCCAGAAGCGGTAGGTATGTCCCCTGGCCTGCTGCAGGGTCCTGGGCAGAGTCGGGCCAGCGGAGAAGAGGTGGAGGGCTCTCTGGATCTCCTGCTGCTTCTTCTCCGGCAGAGAGTCCAGCTGGGACGGGAAAGTGTCATTAAAGTGTCGTTAAAATAACTTTTAAATCATCAGAATCATTCATCTGTGACGTGTGTGACTGGCAGAAAGAGGAACTAGTGTCTGAGTTGACACATCACTCGACATATGGCCTCACACAAAGACACGAACCATGACAAATGGGTCTCTGGGCCCCTCTGGTCTCCAGGCATCTCCCTTCCTCTGCTTCTTTCTGCTCCTTGTCCGGCTGCCACCGTCGCCCTCCGTCAGCGTCTTATCACTAAAAGACATATTCATGCACTGAGACTCCTGCATGTGCTTGGACATACACTCAGCCCAATGTACCATCACAGATATCCAGGCAGTTTCAGTGAAAACAGAGAAGAGAGGTGTACTTACGACAAGTTTGAATCAGTCATTGTAAACGAGTGTGAGTCCTTGAGGCAGAGAGTGATCTCGGGTGTTTTCTGACACTTTTGTGTGTGTTTTTTATTCTTGCAGCTCTTATCTCTGCGAGCAGCGAAGGGAGGAGAGTCCCCGCCTCGGCAGCCCAACCCAGCTCCCACCCAGCACATAGATAACTGAGAACAATACCAACAATTAAATGTGACTTCTCACAGGCCTTCACACTGTCGGCCCCGGACGGAGCCCAGCTGCAGATTAAGCTGCTCGATCCAGAGAGAACATTTAATTGGTGGAGGTCTAATTCTAGAGTTTCCATATATTCTTCTGTTTGAGACCCAGCACTCCTTCCACAGCACTTTAACTCAGTGTAGTTTACAGTGAGTTAACACAGGCTCAGCAACTTAACCGTTAACTCATCCCAAATTAATACAAATGGAATCTTTAATTTAAATGGAACAATTATGACAAAGAACCACTCAACAAAAAATGTAAAAGAAATATGCAGAGAGTCACATTTCTTTCACAGGAGAGTGTGAAACAAGCGTAAAAGGTCAAATGAGACTAGATATTATAATGAAACGTATATCCTGATTGTTTGGTTCAAGATCATCATCTGCCGACTCACAACGTTACATGTCTGAATGGAAGTTGTGAGTTGGCAGATGATGAAGCTGGCTGTGGTAGACCAAATGAAGCTTCTCCCTCCTGCTCCTCCACTTCCCTGCTGCTGATAATAACTCTGACGTCTCTTGCTTTGAGCTCCCGTGTGAACCCCAGGGGAGGTTTACCAGTGTCCCTGTGGAATCTTCTGTCTGCTGCCTCATCAGGGGAGCGTCCTCCAGAGCACTGGGCCTTTTGTCCCCCCCCCCCCCCCCCCACATCCGTATAATAATTTGTGCTATAAACGGCCCTGTGTCCTTTGATTCGTGTGTGTTGGGCTGAAATATAAATGTAAAGTAGATGCAGCATGTTTTTTAGTTTTTTGTTTAAAAGTTCAGCCTTGCAGCTATTTTTGTCTCTGCTCCTCATGCCTCCACTGTGTTATCATCCTGCCGCTCAGAGATAAGTACCAGCTGCAAAAAGGACGCGTCCAACACCTGTCGCCATTCAGGATGTTAACCTGTCAACCTTTGCAAAGCCCACAAACTGTTTATTTATCCAAAAAAAAGAAGCAGCGAGCAGAGCAGCACGTTCCTCTGGATGCTCAGGTGGTTCCCAGAATTCACCACACGACATGTTCCACCAATTAGTCGTGGGCAGTGCACTTTGCTCTCCGGCACCAGGTTGTGGGATGCAGGGGCGGAGGAGGGCAGGAGGATCAACCCGGTGAAACAGCTGCCTCGGCTGCAGACCCTGGAGGCTTCGGTGAGGGTGAAGACTGAATGAGATCACCCACTCATGGGCGTACAGCTTCCATCTCTGTGTACCACTCAGTTTGGCTTCGGTTGAAATGAGTCACTTAATTGTTGTTGTTGATCCAAAAAGACAAATGATCCAATCGAAGGTTATTTAAACTCTTTGCTGTGGTGGAGATGTTTTGAGTCACTGTGGTTTGTTGCCAAGGGGAAAGTATTTCAAAAATTGAGTGAATATAGTTTCATGTTTTTGGGTCCAAAATGTTGATCGCACATAAAATGTCCACTTTATTGCAGAAGTTCAATCTAATGGGTAATGAAATGTTTTCTATCATATTCATGTGAATACGTAAAATAACTTTAGAGTGATTTATAGCATTTCTCCTCAAACTTAGATCCCAGACACACATTCCGATTTTGGATTTGAGAAGGTTTGATGCATTGATTCCACTTCCCCAAGAGTCCAGTCTTTGTATGAACATGATACGATGTCTTGTTTCCTCCTGCACCGAGCTTGAATTCTTTAATAAAATCATGTCAGTAAAACCTGTGTATCCTGTAAGAGAAAGCCGAGCTCTCTGGGCACAGACTAGTGTAAATATCTCCTCTGCCTCCGTCTCTTCTCCAACAAGTGCTCCGAATTAAACCAGAAGAAAAACACATTCTTTACTGCGGCTTATCTGTAACTGTGCGCTTCAGGCCTTCTCAGTCCAAAATACTTGCAGTTAGGGGCATATTCGTGCATGTAATTTTGATGAGGCACACATTTTGGATTAATGTATAAATAATCTGTATTACATATTCATACAGATATCACTTAATCCCTGAAATGGCCTGTGGAGGGTGCACAAACACCTACAATGATAAAATACACTGCTATGCCAATCACCAACAAACTGCTGGGTGGCTATTTGTTGCTCCCTGCTGAGGGGCGGATGTGTGTGTGTGTGTGTGTGTGAGTGTGTGTGTGTGTGTGTGTGTGTGTGTGTGTGTGAGTGTGTGTGTGTGTGTGCAAACAGTACACACACACACACACACAGTGTCAGTCAGAACCATTACTAATCTGTAAATAGATCAGTATTGCTGTGATCCCTCTGCCGAACAAGATCCTCCTCGCTGTCTCTGCTCCTTCCTCGTCTCCCTCGTCTTCCTCGCTGTCTGTAACCCTGTTGTTTCGCCAAGTAGGATGAATGAGCGACAATCTCTTCCTCCCTCTGCTGACTCTTGTCTTTCAGTTGCTCTGACTCACCGACTCTCAGATTTCTCCCTCAGCTTATTGTTCTGTCCTCGTCTCATTCTCTCTCACTTACAAATTTCTTTATCTCTGCACAGCTGAATCGCTCCTGACAGGCGTGACTGCTGGATAAATCATTACGGCCTGTACATATCTCTAAAACAAGTGCAGAGGGATGATTAGGCCATTAAATATTGATTGTCTCCAGTCTCAGTAATCAGTGGATTAGTCATTGGCAGGGAGTAAATTGTTTTCTTTGCTTTTTTATGTGACTGCTTCTGCATTTCTTTTGTTTTGTAGCTTTTCGCTGTAGAATTTTTTTTTTTTTTTTATCCTTTCTCCAAAATAAACTTTCAGATCATAGACGTCATGGACCTGGGGGGTCAGATTCCTTGGCGGAGGGGAGTACTGCCACATAAGCGTTCGACAGCTACTTTATATCCCAAATTCAATGTGTTAATTCATGGTCCAAAAGTCCAAAAACAAGATCCAAAATCAAGATATAGAAACATGAACATAAATTAAGCATTAGGATGTGTAGGTATTGTATTTTTGCACAGAATCCAAAGTAATTAAACATTCAATACCATTAAGTAATATAACTATCTGGTGAAAATATATAATTTCCTGTTATATTAATAAATAGATTACAACTTTTAATTCATGGTTAATAAATAAACATAATTTACTCTTTTATTATGACATTTAACCTTACTTTGGAACAACAAACAAAATGACTATAATATCCTTATCCATTTCTGTAAAACATGGTGACCTGTCCAGTGGCACCTGGGCTCCAGCTTCCTCTGCGGACCTCAAAGAATCAGTGGTATAGATAACAGATGGATGGATCCTGTGGGCTGTGGAGCCGGCTGCAGAGACAGTCAAACCAAAGGAGCTAAACCACATTCCCCACTCACTTGTCACTCATGTTGACGGACTGTCTGCCTCGTAACGGCAGCCCGAGGCGGAGCTAACCGGGTCCCCACAAGGGTGTTGATGAAACCCACAAACAAACAGGGCTATTTCCACAGGAACACACAGACTCAAATGGATGTATAACATATCCAGTGTTCTGCTTGTGGCTTTGTCATCAGAACAAAAGTCATGCTGTGACATTGCAGGTAAACTGTGGGTTCCTTCCCCTGAACGTTCAGAATTAGTCTCGGAGCCAAATGGTGTGGTTGAATTAGAGGATGAGTCTGTGGACTGGCTGCCGGCCCGGCGTCCCTGCTCCTAATCACCGTCTTTTCATCAAAGACGCCAGGACGCCACCGTGATGCCCACAGCAGCTCGGAAAAGGAAAAGGTTGGTTTTGTTCTGATTGGAGGGTCGTCCCTCATCATGCAATCGCAAGGCCTTGTTCTGCTAAATATCATCTGGCCGTGTTTACAGCCTTGATGATTAGACCCAACAATTGGATTTGCATTCACTTTGCACTCTGAGTTAAATACTGTCATCTCTGCTGCTTGGACAGAATTTGCCATAGATGCCTGATATTCAATTCTGAAACTGGCTGTGGTGGATTTCTGTCATTTCTGTCCATCTTACATTTAAAGTTCAAAGTTACAGGAATCAGCATCAGGTTCAAGGACATGGAGGAACACATTGACATTACAGTAACGACCATTACATCTACCACCAACCTCCATCTCAGTTTTCCTGTCTGTCTGCGTTTCTGTCTCTATCTCTCTGTCTTTGTCTCTCTCTCTCTCTCCGTCTCCCTCATCTGCTTTCCCTCATTTCCTCCTCCTGCCAAAGAAAGAGGAGGCGACACCCTCCACCAGGCTGAACGCGCAGCTTCCCGAAATTTCACTGAGCCCTGACCGGCAGGAAAAAAGACATCCAGACAACGCACGTCAAATACTTTATCAACCCTAAAGACTATTAAAAAGTTGGCAAGACATTGGAAAGCCAGTCACGGGGGCGGTTATTTATTTAACTCCAGTTTTGTTTGGATTTGAAATTTGTTTGTCTCCAGCATCTCGTCCGAGGCGTTGTGTGTTTGTTCCTACACTCACAATATGGACACTCGCCTCCTATTTGATTCCTCATCAGGTAAACCATAAATTTCACGTTTGGTTTTAAGTCATAGTTAAGGCTTGAAGTTTATCAGGTATTAGCTTTATGGTTAAAGTAAAGTTCACTCTCCAGGACATAGAATCTGAGTCAGTGCAATGTCTTCCTAGTAAGGCAGCAGTTTTATCATTTTCAGCCTGACATCATATTCAATATAAGCAAACCCCTTACAGATTATAAAACTTGACATGAAGCAGAATTAAATAGAAATAAAGATGATCCTGTTAGAGACCAAATGAACATACCCTGTGTGAAATAAGCCGATTAAGAGAAAATCTAAAACCAGAAACACAGCAGAGCTTTAACGTCAGTTTAATCTGAGCCACTTTTTACCTGTAGAGTGATGAACTACTTCAGATGAAAGAAAACTGCTGAGAGGACAAATCCACAGAATCCAAAATAAATTATATATATACAATAAAAACAATTAGTTCTATACATGTATGAACTTGTAATGGTTTCAGTTTAGATGTGGAAATGAAGAGTGATATTTCATCAGGTGATTTTATTATACCCTGTGTAATTTATGTGGTACAACTCTGAATCAAAGCTATGTAATTAAGTTAATAATCTCCTATGTGGATAGTACTCATACGGCTCTTTCACAGTCCAAAACCACAAATTGCTTTACGCTACAGGTCACATTCATCCATGCACCCAGGCATTCACAGGCAAATCATCCATTCACACAGTCGTGGCATCCAGAGCAATTTGAGCATCAGTGTCTCTCGCCCAAGGACATTTTGACATGTGCAATGCAGGAGCCGGGGATCAACCTGGTGACCTTCCGATCATTGAAACACCCGCTGAGCCACGGACGCCCACAGGATCACAGGATACGTGACCCATCACTTCTAAGCACGGCCTCTGTGATGGCTCCAAAACAACCAGCATGTTTCTTTTTTTGATCAGAACCTGAGGCCACAAGCAATTAAATTATAAAACAAGTGTGTATGTGTATGAGTCATTCATTTTTTTTTCAGGTTCAGACTTGTCCCACAGATAATAAGAAGGCTACATCTCCACTAATGTGTTTTAATTCTAAAATGGCATTTAAATCAGCGTTTCCACAGAAATACATTCAGCTGTAGGTTTAATTTAAAGAACGCTTTTCTCTTGGAACCTCTCCAAAGTTTAAAATGTGTTCTCAGCTTTCACGTCCTGATAATCCTCCTATCAGCCCAGCCAGTCAGTGACAGGCCTAGAGAGTAATTTCAGTTCAGTAAATATAAAGCCAGCAGTGCACAATTCAAATCACTCACTCTCGACTGGGCCTGGAAATTAAGCAGCTGAATGAGCTTTTCTTTTATAATATATATATTTGTTTAAGTATTCTTATGACATCGCTCACAAAAGTATACAGATGTGAATATAAGTTACTTTTGTATTAGTTTGTGTGACTTATCACTTTACTTTTCTTTATTTTCACGTTACCAAACCCCATTTAAAGTTTCTCCTCAGGGGAACAACTTTCTTTCTCCGTGACATTTTTTCATTGTGAACACATTTTTCGCCTGTTACCGTGGAGACTTATCTACCGGCACGTACAGTGTGTGCCGTGTCTCTTCATGCAGCGATACTCCCTTTCCTATACCCGATTATATTTCGAGCAGAGAACACATCCTCTGTTGGATCGTGGCCCCGGTGGTTTGTGCATTGCAAAATTAATCAGTCACGGCCGTTATTAGAGCTGCCAAACGCATTTCGGGGCTTTGAGTGAACCTGTGCTGGTTTGGAAACCCGCCAAAGTGGCAGGTAGCAGAAGACAAGGCTTAACAACCGCAGTCAAGATTTACTAGAGTCTACCGGCTTCTGGCTCGTACTGGCGCATATGTGTGATTTATCTTGTGTGGGAGGCAACTGGAAAGAAAAACCAAAACCAGGCGCTCACTTCATACAGCCATCTGTGCTTGTGTGTATTTTGATCTATTTCTTATCCTATCCGTCTCCTCCTCTTTCCTGCATTCATAAGCCTTTGTTCTCCACGAAGAACTTTGTGACGAGCCTGTTTATGCAAAGGACTTTATAAATACATTTTTCTGACATCAGTAGATCTCCAAGCAGAAGAATTTCGGGAATCATTTAAATCAGTCAGTGACCTTACTTTAGATTTAGAGTTAGAGTTACAGTTTTGGAGCAGCGCCAAAGCAGAGAGGTTCAAGCTCAGAGGAAAAATAATTCTCGCTCTGACGGCAGCAGCAGAAGCCGTAGGGTCAGAGAGATACGTGTGCATGAGTTCATGAAACCTATTTGCTCCATTCTGGTTTTATTTCCTCCCAATTACATCACAAACCATCAGGACAGAACATGCAAAACTTAGACACACCTCTTATTCCTTGTTATTTATAAGTATACTTTAATTTGAAAACAATATGACCTTCCAACAGAACCTCACAATCAATAATCGTCTTTCTGGCTTTCGCCCTAGTGGTTGCAAGTAATTGTCTTTTTCTTCACTTTTCTTCTTTGATTTTGTATTCATCTTCTTTCATTACATTAAATGTGCTTAAGAAATAAACTTGATTTGATTTGACTCTTTTAAAGGTTGAAACGATATCAATCTAGTACCTGACAAAGCCTGTTGTATGATATGATACGACTTCAATTCATCTGACTGCAGAAAAATGAAGCTGGTATATCAAGATCCAAACGATACACTCCACTAAGCGTGTGTCAGTCTCGCCTGTCAATCGTAACGTTTCACCCCATTTTCAGAATCAAATAACTAAATAAATCAAAATCGACAACTGAACAAACATCTAAACTACCCAAAACGTCAGCTAACATGGAGGAAGCAGGGATTAAGGTGCCTATACTGCAGCCAACCTCCAGGGGGCGATCAAGATGATTTGGCTTCACTTTGGCGGAGCTTCCATGTCGTCCGACTTCATGTAATGTCTATGTTACATCAGTTTTTAATTTCAATTAAAACACTAAGCATGATCACGCTTTGCTGCACCGATCAACACTGTACTGAGTTTCTTCATTCCACACTCTTCACTGCTGTTGTGACCTTAATTCAACTGTGCTTTTGTGTGTGTATGTGTGTGTGTGCAAGTGTGCAAGTGTCCAAGTGTATATGTGCACGCTCAAATGCTTTTGCTTCAAATTTAAAAGTCACTATTCCTCATGAAAGCCTTCCACAATTTCCAATGTGAGTTTTTGTGGGAGCAGGTAGTTACTGTAATCGGAGGGAAGACATTTGTCACTGAATGCAAGCACGTGGTCTCTGTACATTGTGTGTGTGTGTGTGTGTGTGTGTGTTTGTTCGCCATACAGATTAGCCTCTGATCTCTTTGTAAAGCAGAAATCAATAGGTCTCAGTCTGCATTCAGACGCTTAGACAGACAGTTCTGCTTCAAAACAGCCAAACATCACCTCCACTCCACATTCAGAGCACACAAGCATCTGAGATCCATGAGAGACAGATAGAGAGGAAGAGAGAGGAGAGGGGGCAAAGAGGGAGGAAGAAAAAATTTAAAGAGAAGGAGTGAACAGGTCTAATTTTGACGTTGGAAAAATAGCAACACATAGACACAGACACACGGACAGAGAGGGACGGCGCCATAGAGAAACAGCTTTCTTTTTCCTCATTGGATCATACAGAGCAAAGGAGAGGGGGGGGGGGGTCCACAGTGAGTGTAGAGCGGCTTTTGACAGAGAGACCTAGAAAGCTGTAAAGACAACTGAGCAATAACACAATTTGTATGCACGTCGTGTTACAATAATGATTATTAGTCTTGCCTTCACATACCACAGTTAAACTTCAATTCTGTCATGTAACTTTAGAACGGTATTTCTGTCAGACTCTGAGCTTTTAAGCAGTTTCTGCTCGACGGAGAAACAAAGCCCATCAATCACTCGACCGAACTTCCGACTTGTTACCTGACTTCCTGAACTGAAACACAGCCAAACTGTTTGTATCCCTCATGATCCCCAGTTTCCTCCACCTGAAATCCTGTCGCTGCATTAAACACACAAAAATCCACATGTATAGGATTCTTGATATTTTGAAAATGTGTCATTGCTGTTTTGATGCTAATAACTACTAATGTTTTTAGCTGATCTATGTTCAGCAAGTATTCTTGTCGATGCAGATTCTGGTAGTTTAAGCCAAAGACACATAGAGCAGGAACGTTTAATCATCGATCAAAATGGGAATGAAAGGCGTACGACTCTCCCAATTACAAGTTGACAGCTCAAGAACGTTTTCAATGATTAAAATCCTCCACCTTGATCTCAATCTTGACACTCTTTGAAAAGGCAAATTTAAACAGTTTTGCAGCAAAAGTCTACAGCTTTTAAAGCCGTTATTGTCAAACTGCTGCTTGAAAAGTACAATTAAGATCCATCCGTCATCTCTAACCATACAATTTCAAACCTGCCATTTCCGAGTAAGAGTTTAGAAAGAAACTAATTTAAACAGCTGAACATTTCTGTGTTTCTGGGACCAGCACAGCACAGAAATGTCTGTTGACCTCGGAATGAACACTGATGAGAAAAAGGTCTTTGTGTCTGTCCTGTCAGATCTCAGTGCAGCATTTGATTTCGTAGATGGCATGATTTTGTCAGACTGACTTTAACCCTGAGTCGGTGTCTCTGGCAGAATTCTTCAGTGGATCAGCACTTTTTGAAATGATCGACAAATGTGGCCAATATTTACCATATCGTCTAAAAGACAACTGACACGTGGTGTCCCACAGGGTTCCATATTAGGCCCAATTCCAATCTGTTTATGTTATCACTCTGCAACATTATCAGAAATTGCATTATCAATTTAACCATATATCTCTTTACACTCAAATGATTAAAGCTCTACAAACAACTTCTTGCAGCTAAATCAATGAAAAGACAGAGATTGTACTTACAGGGGGAAAAACTGAGCAAGACAAAATGCCTGAGCAAATATAGCTACTGTCACTAAAGACCAGAGAAAAGGTCAGAAACCTTGGCCTCTTATCACTGACCTAGATTATGATATAAAATTAGAACAAGACCAAAATGTCCTCCTGTCATTTAAGGAATATTGCCAGAGTCAGACCATTTCTCTCCCAGGTGCTGACTGAAAAAGATAAAACATGATTTTATCTCTGGCAGGCTCTTCTGTCTGGTGTGTGGAATAGAGCTATTAGTCACTCAAAACTGTTTTGTGGGAAAATCTGACAAAGAGCCCACAGTACCTCAGTCTCCTAAAATCTACTTTTAATTTTACAATTGTTGAATTGTTTTTATTAATCACTGAATCATTTGCCTCATTTTACATGTTCCCTTCGATGATCTGACCACAACTTCTTTATTCTTCTAGGATTCAGAAAGACAAAGCTTGGAGAAGAAGCCTGTGGTGATTGTACCTCACAACTCAGGAAGAGTTTGCTTGAAGGTCTTTGTGACTCTAAATCTATTAACTCTTTTTTCTCTCTTTAAAACTTTGCATCTTAACAAACATGATTGTATTATTTCTCTCTCTCTCTGAAGTGTCTTTTCTTTACCTGATTGTTGTACCTTATTCAACTCAAGTTTATTTTACTCTATTTTCCTAATTTTCTTACTCTTTTATCATAATTGATATTATACTTATATGAAGCACTTGCATGAATTGAGATAATTAGGTTCCTTATTATCATTATTTTCTATTCATTAATATTAAGATATCCATTGTTTTCAGAGGATACCGCTCTGCCTCTTATTAGATCAAATCAATATTGGTGACCGTGTGTGACTAATCAGATACCAGAGAAAGTGTCACAGGTACGAATCTAGGTCATCTATCAATAAAGAGAGTATCACAATATATTACTGTTTTGATTTTGTATCTCACTCACCCAGCATCTTGTGTACAGGTTGTGTAAATGATGACATACGTGCTAGTGGAAAGGTCAGGAGGATTGTCAACATATTAAAATGCTCTTTTCTGTGGAAGACATACATTTTCTCAGCAAATGACCAAGTGCCCTTTTAGACTTTTAAATGTAGTTTGTAACAAGCCCACCGTTTGCCCAGCAATTTGTGCTATAGAGGAAAGGTCAGTGGGTCCTTATTGGTTTTTCCATTTTAAGAACCAAAGGCAGAGAATGAAGAGGGCAGTGTTAACTCAGCATCTTCATGGGAGGATTAGTCGGCCGACCTAATAGTAATGTAGTTAATAGTGTATTCAGTGTCTTGTTGGGAACTAGAGTTTTGGTCTATAGAAAATCTTGACTTTCTAGACTAAGTGGAATGTCACTTGGATAATTGGGATTCAAACTTTGGGGCACTATCTTCTAGTGCCACATTTGATGACAATTCAGTTTTAATTGAATGAAGTGTTAGACCTGTAGACTCTATATAAACAATGATGACACACATCCACACAGCACCACACATGCTGCATCTAAAAACATTCACACACATCTGTAGGCATGAACATGCAAACAACCCAGGCTTTACACATGCAGGGATTTGCTGAGCCGGCAGTGACTCACTGGGACTGGCAGGGCTTAGCTAACTGGTTGGCACATACAGAGGGATTGGCATGAGGTGATTGAATGAATCCATTGGAGTAACAATGTGAGTGTGGTTTTCAGGAATTTTAGAGAATCACATTATATTTGAATCCGGGTTTAACTCTTTCAACTCCAGATGAACTAAACTCACCACCAGAGAGTGTGCAGCACAATGAACAGACTGCCTGTTGTGTCCACATAGACTGAGACATGACAGCTCTCAAAAAGTGAAACCAAAGCATATAAATTGCCCCCTGGTGGCTTGCTGAGTAGGTACATGTTTGTATTGTACTAATCAGTTCCCTAAACTTGCCCGATTTATTAAGTTATTCCCTGGCAAATTCATAAATACTTTTTTTTGTCTCTTAAAGAGAGTAATAGGAATAAACTAGAGATATTCTCAAAAACGCAAAACTCTCAAGATGTTGAAGAAATTGAAAAGAAGATTCCTGGATCCTCCGCTTCAATCAGATCTGCTCTAAAAGTTAATGGCTTGTTCCTTGGCCTGTACGCCACCCTTCCACCAAATTAATAAAGTGTAATCCTGCTAAAAAACAGACCAACAAACAGCATTGAAAACATATAAGGCACCAAAACAGTAAAGGTTTACAAGCACCAGAGGATGAATGGTTTTCTTAGTACCTAAGGACGGGGTCGGGGACTTCATGGACCTTGAACTCAAGTGGCACCAACACAAACACTTGAGCCTCTGACGGTTTTGTGGCGACAGCTTGGATTTACTGATCGTCCAGTTTCCAGAAGATTTGCTCTTTCACTGGTCCCCAGCTGATTTATTCAGCACAAATATTATAGGACGGAGAAAGACAACAGGATGAGACAGCGTGCACTTGGGTAAGCTGCATGCATACACACACACACACACACACACAGTCACATAGAAACACACACCAGCACAGAGAATACACAAAAAGTACAATAACCACCATAAACATACATGACAATAGGCGCACATACCCACACACATGGAGGCTAAAATTTGAGAAAGTGTGGGAGAAAACTTTGAGAGTATATTTTCTTGAGTCCAGAGATTTCAGACCGGGAATTCTCTCTTCGAATATCCTCTTTGCCGTGAAATTGTCTCACCATAGTGAATCCAGGTCAGAGCTCTGATCCTCACTTGACTTTTTCTATTAAATCCACTCATGATGTGGAGATGCAGAAAAGACTCTGAAGAACTGTCAAGAAGAGATTTAAGGTCTTAAGGTATGTTTATATTGAATGCAAGGTACATTCTAGCAGACAGCATAAAGTCAAAGGAAGTCAAACGTAGTCTGAGGTCACAGCGAACCTTTTATTTTTTTGTAAATGTGGCAACGGTTCAAGTGCCCATGATCCTTTTCTGTCACTCAGCAGCCGTGGGCGCCCTGAGGAATGGTCACTGCCGGAGTTGAACACATTGCTCGAGTGAAAAATTCATGCTATTCCCCCGAACTGTGAGGCTGCCACACTCCAGTGTACTGTGCACTAAATTACAGGTGCTGTTGTGGCCAGGGCAAACTTCTGTACCCCACTGCTGCAATGGCCGATATAGTTCTTATTGAAAAGTTTTTAGAGCCGAGAGAGTTGCACACTCTCACAGTGAGCTCACGTACAGTGAGGAACGAGTACACGAGAACTTGAAGCATATCAAGCGCACATGCACAGAGAAGTGACAGGTCAGAGAAGCATGGGCTCAAAGGGGGTAAATCTGCCCACTGGCAAAGATAATGGTGTTTGGATTTCTGATACTTTTCCAAGTAAAAACATACCAAAACCATTCACACCACTTTCCAGAGAGGTGAAGCATTGTAGTGAGAGCATGACTTTTTCTCCACTAATCTAGAGAGGTGATGAAATCTCACTAACTGTCATAACAAAACAAATAAGAGGACTAGAGCGCTCCAGCAGCTGTGTTGCCTCTTGTCTCTCGGGTCTCATGAAATCAAAGATGTCAGCTAAGGGAGGCGGTCAGGTGGCTAGTTCATCCATACGTCCATTATTTATCTTTTAAAGGTCTTGAAGGTTTGGCGACAATAACCCCAGTCTTGCCCAATGTCAGCTGGGGGTTGGCCCCACTCCCCCATAACCCTTAATTAAAGGACAGATGATATATGGGTTGATGGGGCCAATCCCAGTTGACAATGGGAGAAAGGTGTGACACAACCTGCATAGGAAGAACATACTAACTTTACCCAGGACTCAAACCATAACTTCTGTATGTGAGACAACAGTACCAAACATCAGATGTCACCATGGCTCCCACTGTTCGGTGCTCGTTTGCACTGAATAGGAAATACTAGTTTCTTTAATTATGCCCACAATAATTCCTATAAACCCACTGGTAATATTGTCACCACGTTAACAACATTTCCCTGACCTATAATTTTAATGCAGATCTTGATCTTCCCATAACACATTATTTTTTACAATAATAACAATAGTAACTTTATTTGTAAAGCATTTATATAAACAAGGTTATAAGTGATTTACAGAATCCAAGGAATGAATTATAATAAAGGATATTAGGCCAAATCATGATATAATAAGGTCAGGACCTTAAATTTGGGCCCAAATATCACTTTACCATAGAGTTGTATCATTATAAAAGGGATAAGGGAGTGTGTCCTGTGTGTGTTGGTTCAAACTCTGCGTAGAAACAATGTGTTGGAATTTGATCTGAAGGACTTGTTTCTCT
Source organism: Platichthys flesus (assembly GCF_949316205.1). Lineage (NCBI taxonomy): Eukaryota > Metazoa > Chordata > Actinopteri > Pleuronectiformes > Pleuronectidae > Platichthys > Platichthys flesus. The sequence goes on along the minus strand of NC_084964.1, from coordinate 16,221,768 downwards.
CAAGCAGGACACAGCACAGTCAATACATAACTCCAGACCTCTCAGTTTAAACACTTGACGTGCATGTTTACCCACTTAACATCTCTCTGGCACAATGCGTGTTGTATCCAAGGACGTCAAGAATCCGGACACTTCAGACAACTGCTGCACTCGCTGTGCCAGAGAGGGCTTTAAAAAATTCAGATAAAGGAAGACGTTTGTTTGGCAGCACTATAATGTCGGCCATTGATGATGAATTGAGTTCATGCTGAAAGAGCCCCGGTGGAGTCTGCTTGATTTGCAGGGAGGAGAATAGGAGATGATGGTGTGGTGAGGTGACTCTGGGACCTGCAGCAGATGGCTGAACACAAGCGATGAGCAGGGCAGCGGTTGTAGTTCTTGCAAAGGGCGAGTTCGACAATTGAATAGTTGTTGGATATGATTGGTTTTCCCACCACTGGGAAAATATGTTTGGTGAGCTGTGTGTTAAAGCGTGTCCCTGCTGTGGGGGAAGTATGAGTAGAATATGTGATTCACTGTTCCCAAACTTTTGGTCATGAATTTCAAATTGTGTGTGTGTTTGTGTGTATGTGTGTGTGCGTGTGTGTGCAGCTGTTGATGCACAAAAGGGGGTCAGGCTGAACTCATTGTTTCTCTCTTTTCCCTCTAGAGCTTCATTCTCTTCCCATCCCTCCTCCTCCTCCTCTGTCCTCCTTCTCCTGAGATCTCACTCACAGATCCACTCGAACTCGTCCACAAAACAAATAAAGGATTAGTTGATTTTCAATTTTTCTGTCCCTCTTAATGCTATTGTGTTCACAGCTTTCACACATTACATCCACTCTCCCACCTCATCCCTTTGAGATGATCCAAAAGGGACCAGGACTTCATTTATGCCAAACGCTGCTGGCAGGCGACCAGATCTCATCACCGCTGCTCCACCTGTGCACCGAGACGTTTTGCATGGATCTTGCAGTTTTGACAGTGTCTAGACGTCGCAGTCGAGGGAGTGCTATTTGCAGGATTGTGATGCAATTGCAGCTCGGCAGATGATGGCTCCAGATCACCATGTTTCATATTTACATGTAGTTTCTGGATCCTGAAAGGTTAAATTAAATGCTAGGAAATAAGCCAGAAATTAAATAAACCCGAGTTTCCAGCTTTCAGCTGCACTGGAAAAGTCAAGGACACAGAGCGCAGGGGAAGATGTTGTTGCCTCTGTGTCAATTGAAGATCTGATTAAGATTAAGATTAAGATATGTTTATCATACCAAACACATGCACAGACATGCACAGCACACCCATGCAATGGCAGGCAAATTCAACCTCTGCATTTAACCCATCTGTGTGCAGGACACACAGAGCAGTGAGCGAACATGTACGGCGCTCGGGGAGCAGATGTTGGGGGAGTAAGGTGCCTTGCTCAGGGGCACTAGACAGGGTAGGGAGACTCTTGGATTTTTGGACAGATGAATCCAGGTTGTTCTTTTGTTATCTCTCCGCGGAGTTGAACCAGAGACGAACCAGAGACCTTCTCTGCCCATAGTCCAAGTTTCTGCCACTAGACAACCGACAAAAGACAAAAATACAAAGAAACATTGATTGAGTTTTGTAGAAATAAGGGCCCGTAAAACACATAAAAAATACCTTTGTTCTCTACAATCGTTGAACAATTTCTAAAATATCAGTTACAATTACAACTCCTTATTCAAACTATTATTATGTTTGTCAAGGAATCTAATGAAAAGTCTGTGTGTGGCTCTAAACCATAAAATAAAGTCCTGTCATTGCAAGTGAAGATGAAAATCTATTGCCTTTGGTTGTCATTTTCCTCACCAAACAAATTGAGACAATTAAAAAGTTTTGTTGCACAAAAAACAGGAATTCAATGAATGGTTTTATTTTGAATAGAAGAGGTGTCAGTCATTTATGTTATTTATTACAAACACAAAGGCAGAGTCAATATTTGTATATGTGTGTGTATTTATGTAGGTATGCAGATGTGTATGCGTGTATATATATATATATATATATATATATATATATATGTATCTTTGTATAAAAGGTGCTGTATATACAGTATATATATATCACAATTATTTTAGATGTTACTACTAAGACTACTAATATCAGTTAATAAACTTTACTTGTATAATATCACTCTTTTAAATCAACGTTAGAAAGCCCCTTCTGCAAAGGTGACAGAAGACTACATTGCCCATGATGCTTTGCAGCGTGTCACTTAGCTGTCACGAGCCACAGTTGCGAGCTTCCTCCGGTGAAGTTCTTCATCGAGAGGAAACGTTTCAGTAACGGTAAACAAACGTTTTTGTCAAACCACCGTGACGTAGAGAGAGGAGAAGCTCAGGTTCAGGCGCCATTTTGTGTGGTTTCATCCGGTAATTTAAGCCTGGACGTCACCTGTTGTCCCCACATGAGGAAGAGGAGGCTGTGATAGAAGGAGAGAAGGACACTCTTCATCAGTGAGTGACGCACTGGAACTTCTGCGTCACTCACTTTTTTATTATATTTAAAAGGACAATTTAAACTACTTTTAAATCACTTCTCAGTCGGGATTACAAGTCAAAACGAACCCAGTCTCCATTATGAAGACGTCAGAGGTAAGAGCTTGAAGTTTATGAGACATTGTTCATGCTATCATGTAGTTAAACATGTTTCTAGGATTTTTGAAAGGATAGTAAATACAAGTTAAAATGGATGTATCTGTTTCCACCAGGTCCCCATGTTAAGCTGCTGTATACTCATTTCATCAGGTGCCTGTGTAAATGGATGTTGCGTGTATAAACACTTTTAAAAGGAAAAAAGGACATTTAAAATTCAAAATTCAACTTTATTGTCATTTCACCATCTACGCATGGCAGAATGAGATGGTGCTTCTCACAACAAAGAGACTCTGAATTGAACAAGGGTGTGTATTTATCAAATAATCTTAAATCAGAGTAATTTATTGATGACCATGATCAGCTCATATCAATAGACATCAGTGACACTACACAGTCATGACACACAATGTATAGTCAGGACCGTATCACGGTTTAAAGTGCTTGTTCATCATGACGGCTACAAAGACTTCAGGGTCCTCATGGCTCTGGGGTTTTGAAACGTGACATTCCTTGCTCCCACACGTATGGTTTCAATGGATTCAGGAATGAATTGCCAATAACACAGCAGCAGAGTCTGGTAGAGCAGCTGGAGTGTGACTTCCTGTGGGGAGGAGGCTTTACAGTGTTGTGTTGTGGATTTTCGTTTTGATGATCCTCTCAGTTTCAGATTAAGATCAATCGTGGAAAAGTTTGCAAATGCAGCCGATACATCCCTTCCCCTCCGAGATCCTTAAAGCTGAGTGCCCACGTGAACACACCCTGCATGACGATTGCTAGAAGACAACTTTTTGTTGACTTGCTCACTAACTTTTGGCTTTTGTCTCTATTTTTTTCATTGCTCTATATCTTTTGTCGTGTTTATTACAGTCCTGTGTGGACCAAAGACTTTTTAGAAGTTTATTTATTGATGGCTATCGGAGTGTGAAGAGGATTTCATCAAATAACAGACAACCCTATAGCTTTAGGGGACGTGTCAGATCTTTTCCTTTTTTTAGATGCTCGAATGGACCAGTGGCCAGTTTCCCCCGAAATAAAAGTGTCTGTCAGATTAGCTTGAGCTCACAACAGAAGGGAGCCATCAATCAATGGTTAAATGCTGATGGACAAGCAGTTCGGGACATCAAGTGACGGGGAAGGAAAGTGCACACAGAGTTTGTGAACCTGGTTACAGCATCAAGGTTTAATAACGGTGGAGGCAGTACTTGAAATAATCCAGTATTTCAAAAGCAGCAGCAGCAGAAGATTCCTGCTGTGGTGGTGTAACTAATAAAGCTGTCCTGGACTTGCATTTCCCATACCTTCTCCAGCACAACAGTGTGATTCACTGCAAGACATATTCATGCTTTCCCTTAGTCCTCAAAAAAAGAATGTACTGTTATTAGGGCGCATAAAATTCTCTGGGGAAATTAGGATGTTCATTTCCATGTTGGAGTTCAGTCACACGCTGAACTCTGTAAGCAGGGAATCGAGGAAAATACCAGCATGTAGCAGTGATCAGAGGAAAATGCAAAATTAAATAGTTAGTTCACGAAGTGTTTTAGTTTGTTGAAAGTGGAGAGGATCACGTTTTTAAGCCAGAAAGCCATTGCAGAGATAGCGAGGCAGGGTGGATTTATCTTAAATGAATCAGATTTACACCTTAATCCGTGTCCCTTTTCTACCATATCATTCCTAATCTGTCTGGAATCCCCTGATTCACGCTAATTTAATCTTTTCTCTGGGTGCCCATAAAAGCATAAAACACGCTGACACGTACTTGATAAAACAATACCGGTAAAGGGACTCACTGTGCTGCTGTTGCACTTGAATTTGTGACCAAAAACAGATGTGTGCAGAGACTGTAAAATGTGTTCAGGAGCATGTGTGGGAAGAGCACGTAGCTTATTACAAAAATCTGCCTCAGAAGCGTGTATTTAACCAAATACAAAGTTTGAAAACCTAACAAAGACAAAGACGTAATATACTGTATATTTACATTTATAAACTTTATATTTTGAAGCACACCCTTTGGTTTTCAGATTAAAAGGGAGAAACTATGAGATTTACGAGATGAAGACATCCAGGACTGTTTGCTAATACTTGGATACCTGGATCATGTTCAGACTACTTGAAAACAGAAATGGTTATAAGCCTGATGGGCTCAAATAACCCTTTTTGCAATGACCTTCTTTTATCCATTCATCAGGGAAAAAACACATCAGTTCTTCATGCACTCCTAAATTTTTCAATTTAGGACAACATGTGCTCCATGAGGAAGAAAGAAAGCGTGAAGGCCTGTGGTAAAGATGTGTCCAGGTGGTTGTACACACGGTGGTGGAGTAATTGAAGAAATAAGAAGACATTGTGGTAAATATCCTGCTTTTAGCTTAAATAGACACGCTCTGTGAAAGCAGCAGGCCTTCACAGAAAAAGAGCAGCTGCAAAATTTCAACGCCGTAAAAATTCCATTCAATGATAAGAACGCAGTGTAGAGAATTCTATTCTATATTCAATTTTAGATTTTTTTTTTTCTTTGCTGCTTTGATTTTTTCCCCCTTTTAAAATCAATAAAGTTCATCTTATCTTATAAACACGGTTTAGGGATATATTTAAGGGGTAAAATGAAATGAATGGAGAAGCAAATGGAATTGCAGAGGCAGAACAAAATGTCTACATTTGCACACACACACAGACTCACACACACACACACACACACTGAAATGGCAGCTTTGAGAATGGTTTATTGATTTGTGATCATGCCTGCAGTGGCATTTCAATCCTTTTTAACCACCAGAGGAAATTCTGTTAATCAATTTATTACAAATGTCACGACAACAGCTGTGTGTGTGCATCAATGTTTGTGTGTGTGGGTGGCGCTTGCTTGCTTGTTGCTTCCTAAGAGTATGTGTAAGCATTTCAGTGTATGTTCCTATTTCTGTCTGAATGGTTGTTGTATGGACATATAAAACACAGGTAGAAGTGTGTGTGTGTGTGCGTGTGTGTATGTGTGCGGTTCGTGCTTGTTTGTGCACCCACCTCCCAGCCTGCATGGAGTTTCAGAGAAGGTTCAGACAAGTGTAGAACAATCACCAAGGAGAACAGAGAGAACAGGAAGTAGGAGAGGTGTCTCAGTGGAGGCAGCGATGGGGAGAGAGAGAAAAAGAAAGGATGATAAAACAGGATAGAGAGTCTAAAGAGAAGTAAAGAGTTTGAAAAATGGGGGGGGGTATATCAAGTAGGTCGGACAAGAGAGAAACAGTGGGAGAGATGCAGACATGAGGAGAGACATGGTGCCACTGTGAGCGGAGACAGGACACAAGGGACTGACTGGCTCTAAACTTTACCTTTACATTTAATTCTCAAATCATGTCATACATAATTAATTATCCATGCATTTATTCCCAAATGGCATTTTGACTTGCCATATCAGGAGAAGCACAGGTATAAATAGCTGAATTAGTAGTTGTATTTAGCTTCTTCAGTGTGAGGATGAAGGTATTCTGCATTCAAGCTCAGTGTCACACTTTCCTTGAGACGCTCAAATAGAACAGAACCAATGTTATTAGCAACACCTTTACTTTGGCTGAAAAAGTGTCTGTCAGCCATAGTCATTGTAGAAAATGTGTCTTTCTCTAGCCTTCTCCCAAGGAGTGGGGAAACAGAAACAGCTGTTTATGGCTTCCAGTGTTTCCTCTCTTTCCCTGTCTCCTTCTGTTTCTCTCATTCACTGTCCATTCTTTTGGAATTAGGGCAGAATGGCAACCACCAGATAAGAAAAGCAAGCAGGCTAAGAAAGCAAAAATAATTTCTGTCCTGCACATTCACTACCAAGTTATGAAGTACTTAACTATGAGGTCAATTTAATACTATTAGCACAACAGTTTTCATTTTTGCAATTATGCAAAAATGAAAACTGTTTTTACATCGGGCTATGGGCGATTTAGCTCTGCTCCATTCAGCCAAATTAAGTAAAAACATCCCTATGGAACATTACAAAGTTTAGGAAAGAGAATAAATGTGATCACTGAATTACATAAAACACTGTACATGGATAGAGGGAAACAAAGAAATAGAGACAGACGGAAAGCCTGATTTCTTTTCTGTTTCTGTTTTGTGTTAGTTTAGCTGTTAGCATGTTTGTTCACTCAAGCATCATTGGTTTAATTGTAACATAACTGACGTTGTGTAAACTCAGTCCCGCTTGTTAAACACTCGCACTCTTTGCCTTGGGCGTTTCAAGTGAGGATAATATGAAAACGGTTCAGTGATCACATCTTGCTGTAGAACAGCAGGTCTATTGTTCAAGTCAGGCCAACTAACACAAGTTAATTCAAAGTAACACATGTACGTTTTACTGTGCTCCATATAAATGATTTGTTGCCTCATATTTTTAGCCTTTTTTACTACGAAAGAGAAGAGACAGTTTGTTTGTTGCTCCTCCATCCTCCTCTCTCGGTGACTTCCTCTCTCCTCCCTCACTGTCTCTGCTAACATTAATCATTGCTGACAGACAATAAGCTCCCTGTCTAAAAGTTTTAAGTGGTCACCAAAAGGTCAAAACGGCTCAAACACCTCCAAAGAGAGGTAGTAGAGCCAAGATACAGACTATCTGCTGTCTAAGCAGCCAGAGCACTGACAGTGATCCAGTGGTCCGCACACTGCAGCTGGGTCCTTGGCTTTGAGATACACAGTGTATCTGGATCAAAAGCTCAGACGATGAATGACGTAGTCAACAATGTTTTCAGTCCAACTTTAACCCAGACTGTCCTGAAACCACTTTGTACAGGGTTTTCACATATAGGCTCCTCTTGAATTCAAATGGTTCCTTATTTGTATGGCCGAAGCTAACATTTTTGTTTTGTTTTTAAGCTAATTTTCACGTTACTTTTTCAACTCCGCGGTTGGTTCTGAAATGTCGTACGATGCAAAAAGACAACCTGACATGCTCGAAGTTCTTGAATTTCTCTTCTCACAGTTAACTCACTTGTCGAGGATTTTACGAGCCTCAACAACAAAACACTATGTACAATTTGAGGTTCATTATTTTATTAGAATTGTACAAGTCAAAATTTTAAACTACCGATGGCGCTATACGAGTGGACAGGAGATTAACAAGCTCATGATGATTCATCCTCTTGGTAATACAAATGGAAATCGGTCCGACAGTTTAACAGTCAGTGCAACATTAGCATCAATTAAAACGGTGAGAGTAATTATCATCTGTGATGTTGACGAAGGGACCGGAGCTTGTTTGTTTTTGTCAGAAACGGCTAAATGATGTTTAAGTGAGTCCTATAGCAACCGCTAAGTGGTTTGACAATTACTCATAAGAATAAATCATCACCATATGATTTTTCTTTGTATTTAGGAGTTTACTTTTCACTTTTAAACCACAGCCCAGAGTACTTTCTGCATTCTAGTGTGTGTGTATTTGTATGTGCACACATGCTCCTTATTTTCTGAGGCAGGAGCAGTCGAAAAAAATCTATAAACTCATCTTTTGATTTCAAGGCAAACAGACTGGTTTCAAAAGTTCTCTTTGATTTGGTTACCACTCGAAATGCTCATCCAAATCCACATGCACACGCAGGCATTCACACACTTTGAACATTACACTAAATGTCTCAACGGGTCTGTCTGTCTCTGTTTTTTTATACCCACCGTTTGCGTATCATATTAGGATTTTCTTTCTGTTCGGCTGCTTTCATATTTTTCATAATGTTTGTGGAATTTACTGAGTGCTCATATCACTCACAAGTGTAAGTGATGACGCACAAGGAAATGAACGTCAGTGCATTTTTGTGTGTTAATGTGTTTGTGTGAAGGATAAGGAGGGGCATTGATGCTTGAATGATTGTGCGATGGTAAAAGATGTTAGATCTAGAGAGCTGAGAGCTGCTTTGTGTGTGTGCTGTGTGGCCCACACACTGTATACTCTACGATTGTCTACATGTGCAAATGAAGTGTGAAATGACAAATTATATGATGTAGCTGGTCTGATAATAATGGTTATGAGTGTAGGAGATGAAGGATGATGCCCGAGCATAATGGCTCTTTTTGGTTCTTCAATGTTCAGATATGAACTAGAAGAGCAAGAGAGGGTGTAGAGCAGTCAAGGTGTCCAGTAGTGTGAAGCCATGAGTAAATTATCGTGATCATTTTTAGGCTTGAAACTTTTTCGTGAAGATGAAACTTTTAGATTTCATTGTTCAAAGTTGGGTCAAAATCTAAGATTATGCATTTTCAAATGGTTATAACATATTTCTGATGGTGCCATGTTTGGGATACTTAACACCATTTATTGTCCGTATCAATAACTGTCCAGCATCTTCAAGCCACACACATGCATCGTGCATGTTGTATTTTAGTGTTCGATTTTCTTAAATTTGTCAGATCAAGGTTGTGTGATCACCAATGCAAATGTGACTGAGTCTGATGATGCTCGTATATCACGTCAAAAAATCGTCTGATGTTTGCAACACATGGAACTAGTTGTTGCACAATTTGAGAGTGATTGAAAGGTTTTGAGCTGGAAGATCAGGGAAATATAATTTACAGCATATACTAAATTATCAATCAAAATTAAATCTGTTTATTAGTTCAAAAGGCATCACAAAGCTTTATGTACTGCATCTATTAACGTCAAACATGTTCATCTGTTGGATTTTTGGCTCAAATTTTTATTTTGCCTCCTCTATAGTTAACAAAAACCTTCTTACCTTTGGCTCGGAGCCCTCAAAGCACTCAATGTCAATCTACCAGTGGCGAATAAAGGTGATGATGATGAATGACATACAGTTGCTGAGGGACTATTTTTCATTCAGCATTTTTAGACAAGCAGCAGCGGTGCAAGAGCCATCTGTCAGCTTCAGAGAAACCACATCTTTGGGGTGATGCCATGAAATTATGACGGGAACTGACCGCACACGTTACGTCTCGTGTTGTCTGTAGAAGGAGAAATGCGTGCACACAAAGTTAAGCTCATATTATCTGTCTAGCACACAGTAAACTTAAGAACTTAAAATCTTAATATGATTGCAAAAAATACCATAATAACTACAAACTGTATTGTAATCCTGTAATCATGTTTGACATGTCCTTCCTTTGAAAATGAGCATGTCAAAGAAGCCAAATGTCTTTTAAAGTGGACATATGCTCATTGTCAAAAAGGTCTGACTTGATATTGGGTCTTGTTTATATGCACCACTGCAGCAGCATTCAGAATGCTGTGTCACTTTCTCTGTGTCTTGCAAACACATTGACCCATCTTTCATAGTTGTTCTGGCCGTTGGCAGCACCAGTAGAAATCCCACCTCTTCGGGGGCCCAGCGGACCGTCAAAAAATCCATAAAGTTTCTACTGTCCTTGGCAAGCAGGCAGAACTCGGCAAAACACAAGTAGTTCCCACTTAAGCTGTGCTCGATGGGCATACAGTTCTCAGCAGACAGACTTCATAACACTGGTCCTCACTGTGTACCTGTCATTTAGGCTGCGCATGAGAGCATGCTGCATGCATGTCCTGGGACTGGGCTCACTGACCACTCATAGTAATAAGCCCTTATCGACTAGATCGGAGTCCCCCCACCCCCGAAGCTACCCACTCAGATGGAATCTAATTCTAAAGGGAGAGACTGGCATTTGGTGATGTACAGCATCTGAACACATCTCTGTGCATTTCTCTTTCACTCAGTTGATGCAGTAACAGAAATAATGATAGAGATAAAGCCTCAAGCTCAGTAATGTCAGGGGATACTCAGCTGAAAGCTATCATGTGCATTTCTCTCCAAAGGTTTTGTGAATGACAAATGTTATTAGTTTGCTCTCTATTGCAGACACACAAAACATAGTAAGTAGTTAGAATGACTGGTGCACTCACATCCTATTATGTGTTAAGTGTTTGCTGCTGTTTATCTGTGTGTGTGTGAAGTGTTTGTGGTTTGTGAGTGTTTATCTGCACTTCTTAACAATGTGTACATACTGTTGCCCCATAATGTGTATTAATTAATACCAGCTTTTAGAGCAGTGACGCAGTGCTAAATCCAACTTGAATTGCTTTAGCACTAGCTGCATGATTAGCATAATATTATGTTTGAATACAGACAGACTAGGAGCTCCACTTGTGTCTGATGAGCCCAGTGCAATTTACGGAAAGGCTGATGGTGGCAGCTTGTGGGAGATCAGATAAGAGAGAGGGGGACGATGCACACTCGACAACAAGAGTTAACTTGGTGGACGGTTTGATTTGAAACCCAGAAAGTTAAATGTTTGTTGTAATTCTAACACAATGTGAAACTCTGTTGGTGGTCCTGGTGCCGCTTCACACTCGGCTTCCTCCTCACTACTAAGTGGTCTGGAATTGCTGCACTCTCACTCATTCATGGTGTCTTTCATTCTCATTATCTTACAGTCCAGAGTGGTTATTGGCTTAATATCAAACCCTAAATCCCAACATCCTTCTCCCCCACATTGGTCATTGTTGAGTGCACTTGGTTCAAAATGACAGATTAGTTGTTTCTCAAATCACTAATTCCCCTTTTCCAACCATGACGTCTGCTGTTGTGCCCGGTCTTTCTTTTCCACTTTCTTCCTTCAATACTTTGTTTTTCTAGTTTTCCCCAAGACTCCCTTTTCAGTCTGTCTTTGAAATCCCTCCCTGCATCTTTTTGTTCCTCCCCCTTCCCTCATGCTCCACTCACCCACAGCATTAAAGCTAGTTTTATAGGAGGGAATCAGCAGTGTTATTATCATCAGCAGCACTGACTTATGTCCCTCAACGCAAGCATTGTAATGCCACAATCAATACCAGGCTTTAATTATTAAGTGGGTATTGGTTTGCAGATTGCATTAGCAGTGCTGAGGACTCATAAATTATTTAACATAGTCGGTCTGACGCAGCACTGTGTGTGTTTGTGTGTCTGTCTGAAACAAGGGGCGAGACATATCATTATATATTAATAGCGATTTATTGAAATATGGCTTTGTGGACGTACAGAAAACCTTTGACCCGGCATGAAGGGCGTTGTATAAATTAATTGAAAGCAGCAATGGCGTTAAAAATTTACTTCATCAAAACCATGAATACCAATAAAGACTGAGCAGTCAGAGCATGTTTTCATAAGGACGCAGAGTGCTGCAAGGGTGTAGTTAAACCCCCGCATTATTCAACGTCTGAACCAATGAACTCGACCATAAAGTTGTATGAATACACTGGGTGCACCAAACTTTTCACATGAAAATATAATGTCTGTAATGACAATACTACAAACTCAAATTCCTCATTTTATCCAAAGCTTGCAGTGCTGTTGGATTGTTTAAATCAGCAGGCAAAGATGCTTTCTTCAGTGTCCCACTGAAGAGCGAGTTAAGGAGTGTACATGCCGTTGTGTATTTCTTGTGTTTGTGTATGTGACATGCACTTGCCTGAGCGTGCATGCATATGCATAGTGTATGTTCCTTCTATCATCGGCTTTCTCGTGCATGTGTGCATGTCTACTCTCAGGGTGGGTGATTTTAATTGCAGTTGCATGAGGAGTTGTTTCTTTTTCTTCTTTTACCTTTGAAATCCTATAATGTAAACCTTGTCGCACTTGCCTGCGGTCTTAGAAAATCAAGCCGAAAAGTGAACAGCAATGGTTTTTCAGGTGAAAGGCTTTGTAGTCGTAAGGCCTTTGATATTTGACAACTTCTTAAAGCCGAGTGAGACAGGCTGTGGAACAAGAGGGTGGGCAATTAACTGACTCATAGCTAAGTACTGAGGCTCATTGGAATAACAATATAAGCTTAGTGAAATTTATTGAAACGTCTTTATTGTTTTGCGTTCAGTTTTTCTCTATGTATGTTGCATGGTGATAGTTTTTGTCCTTTTTACTTAAAAAAGAATTTTGAAGCTTTGAAAAGTGGGGATTGTTTTTATTTTTCACAACCAGGCAATTTTGAGTTCATTCATCAAAAAAATATATTGTTTTTGTAAGCAGAGAGTACCAGGATATTCTGTAGACCTATGTTTCTAGGCTAGTGGTTGATTTGGAGTCCTTCAGAATACAGAAGTGTTTGTTTACTTCACTTTAACCTGCTTTGTGAAGGCTGGTGTGAAATGTCCGGCTGCCAGAGAGGAAATAAATGGATGACAAGTTTTACTGCAGAAATGAATCAGGTTAAAAAGAACCACCAAGGATTACGTCTGTCACAGATGATGATCTTACAACTTGAGAAGATCTCAAAACTGAAGTCTGGAATGGGAAATAATTGTGTTAGAGGAATGAGAGTTATATCAGATGGAATATCATGGTGATCCAAAATGTATATTCTAGCTTTGTGAATTTTTCTCGCAAACAAGCAAATGCTGGTTTATACTTATATTCCTCTGGTGTATGTCTTTAATGCATCTCCTTCCTCATGAAACATTAGCTTTCCATCCTGCCTTTGTGTACACTCAGCAGCAGATCTCAGGGTTTACCTCCACTTGTTGATCAGTAGAATTTTCACCTTTGTGCATGTGGGTCCACTTTTGTATGCATGAGATAAACAACACAGGAATGCAGTCATAGATTGGAAAGATGCAAAACTACACGTTTAAAAATCCATACAGTTGTGAGGGATGAGATGGACACTTTGATTCTCACACGAACAATTTAAATGTTCAAAAAAGTAGATAATAGGAAAATGAGCAGGTGGAGGCAAGTTGTCCGCTGTTAAACAGACACTTGCAGCTGTAAACAAGTAATTGTTGGTGTGTTATTATTCAGCTATTTAGTGTTTCATTTGGAGTTTTATGGCTGACGTGTGGCTCTCAGGAAATTAGTTTGAAAATGCTTTGTTGGCGGGCAGGGGATTATGAGATTGGGGTCCTAGAAATAGTTTGGCTGCACAGTGGAGCACTGGAACTCAGTAATTACTAAGTCTCTACTGTTTCCTCTCTTGTTACTGTCTCTTCTTCCCTTCTGACTGGCAGCCATTGTATCCACTTCCACTCTTACCTTCTGCCCTTTCCCCCTTATTGTATATTTCAAGTTGAGGATTGTATATTATCCCGTTTCTTTGATTCTCTTGGTCCAGAGTTCAGTTTCATCTATATGTAGTAAATGCAAATCCGCAATGAATATTTTTGTGCCAATATTTCAAATTGAGGGTGAACTTTCTGTGTCAGAGCTCTTGCCTTAAAAGCTTTATGTTGTTGATATTTTAATGGATGGTTACAAAGAAAAACATGCAACTGACAGGCAAAGAAGAAAGAGGAAAAAAATGTCTGATGCAAATCACACACATGTAAACACATCATTATGCCTCAGAGTGCTTTTTGTAAATTAATATTGAACAATAATAAGCAATCTTTTATGAGAAAACATCAGTTTTTACACAATTTGGAAATCATTTCAATCAAGCCTTTTGTGAAGTGCAATTACTTTGCTAAAACCCACAGCCTTTCATAATTGATGGTTGCAATTATGCTGCAAATTCAAAATCCTTTGTAGTTGTTTGGGAAAAATCTTGTAATTGTTTTTTATCAATTTTAAAAGCAGTTAAACTGAAAGACAGCAGCTTCAGTGAAACAATCACATCTCTATACAAGAGTGCAGTGTATGAAAAATTAACAAAAACTAGTTATTTATCGTTTTGCTCTGGGGCTTCTCAAACCTCCTCTGCCAACCACTGTTGGACACCAATGTGGGAAATGCTGCACTTATTCACCCTGCCATACCGAAGGATTCTCCAATTTATATTCTTGTTATAGTTTCCGTAGTCCTAATATCTAATGCTCTCCATATTCCTATCATCTAATATCTGTCTCTTTGAAGGACATGGTCACGCATAGGGTCGCGTAATAAAGGGACATAACATATATGCAAGGGACAGGATCTTTACCGTTTTCTAAGTCAGTTGTAAAGTGTGAAAATTATAACACACATTTACTATTTGTCCCCCGAGTTGCATTGCTCTAGGGAAGGCAGTCTGTGGTCTAGTGGTTCCAAACATTAATTTACTTCCATTATAATTTATTGCTTCAGTTTGGCTGCATTTCAGGTGTGGTACATTTTGTCTGCAACTTTAGATTATGATTTATGTAACAAACTAACATTTCCCTTAAACATGCACCATGCTGTTTGTGTGCTGCGGGTTGACCCTTAGTTGTGTGGCAGTGTAGAAACCTTCTTAAAACTGTGTTTACTTGTACTGAATGTTTTCAGAGTTCAAAGGTGCTCCAGACAAAATGAGATTATAAACACGCTTTGCATTCACATCACACTCAAAGTTGAGACTGTGTATAATTTGACAGCAAAGCCACGACTGAGAATATGTTAGGAAGACCAAAACTGCTGAACCATTTTATTCTGATTTCAACCTGCATGAAGCATTTCAATCTACATAATATCCTTATCACATAGTGCCACAGGGGCAACTTGTCTCTGTCTGTCTTTGGCTGCTCCGCTCTTTGCATTTTTGCACAGTCCGAATTTCTCCTCTATCTTTAGGCTTCTATCAATTCTCTTTTTTGCGTCTCTCTCTCTGCCACAGGGAAATATGGATTCAACAAACAGCTTACAATATAAGTAAATTTTGTATCGGCATTAACATAATGAAAATTAGGGCTGACCAAGATGCCTCGAAGCTTCTGCAGTTACCAGTTAACCAAAGTTGCAATCACTACTGGAATGCTGCCTTTTTATTAAAAGATAAAAGAAAATATATGCACTGTCACAAAATTCCCAAATAGCCCATGTAATAAGGAGCAGTAATCCAACACTGTTCATTATGCAGCAACATTAATTCCTATTAATTCTTAATTTTGGGTTTGTGCGTCACAGATCTGGTAACATTACCAGCACTGACTTTGGGATAGGGACGCGTGACCACGTGACAGGCTCACAACATAACACAACACCATTTAGACGTGTATTTCTCATCTTAGAAGTAGTTTAATGTTACAGTAGTTAACCTCGGTCTATGCCTCACACATGAGAATCGGCCTAAAAAGCTCTTAAGAAGTCTTTGAATGTCAATAGTTCAGGAAGTTTTGGGAACCCTTGTTTTATTTTACATTTTCATAAATACTGTATATAGAATATACAATATGTCTGTGTGAATTTCATAGACATGCAGATATTCTTCTCGTGTTGCTTTAATGACACTGGCCACATGATTTAATGGAGTTCCTGTCAGAAATATCATTTGCTCCATTTCTCATCTGTCAGAGGGTTGGAAGGAGAGGCATGAGGCAGGAGGATATTTACTCCCATTGTGTAAAGAAACTGTCAGTTGGAAGGTTGGAATGGAAACTAATCAAAACAACTTGGGGACGGAATAAGAACAGGAAATAGAACTGATTGAACAGTTTACTAAAACATTCCCATCCCTGTTTCATAACTTCTGCCTGACTTACCAACCTTTTTAAGTTTATGGCCGAAGCCCTTTTCTGCATCATTCTAATTACAGACTTCCAACAAATTAAATATTACTCACAACTCTTAATTTAGTTGTCTCATAACTTATAACCTTGCAACACTGTTGGTGCACACTGCTTTCGCTGCATCTACAAAAATCTTGAGACGACCTGCTGACTTTTGAAATGTCAGTAAAATGTATGTCTTGCATCTTAAACTACTATATTCCTAGACCTCATTAAAATTATAACACAGAACAGCTTTCAAGCTAAAATGAAATCTTTTGGTGTATAAAGGAAATGTAGCTGTGTTGAATGGGAATTGGAGGATGACAGATTAGTGTCCCACAGTGTAATAAAGCTCTGGATATTCAAATATTAGAAAGTGGGTACAATGCCGGAGCTTTTTCTTTCAAAAAGATTTTGGAAAACATCTTCCTGGCTCCTCTTCAAATTACAGTATTAGTTTTTATGCAAAAAAAAATATTTTAGTATTCTTATGAACCTTTAATATAAGACTCCAGATCTCGCCCTCTGACTGGTTTATGTCTCTGCTTATAATTCTACAACGAGAAGTGGTTTTTGAAGCCATTTCCACCCGTTTCTGTTTCTAGAGGTCACAGTATCTCACTAGAAGTTTCCCCCCTGTCATGTCGGGTTTTGAGAAAGAGCTATACGATTAGGAGCTGGGCTGTAGCACTGATCAAGGATTCAAAAGTTCTTCATGAGACGCTCATATACTTCAAATAAATGTGCAGTAAATCAGTTATTCTTTCATAGTGTTTTATTAAACCGCTAGGGAGTATATTCAGAACAACATAAGCATACATTGATAGTCATGCTTCGGGCAAGTAGCGAATGGAGTCCAATATTCACTCTACCTTTAGTAGTTTTTTGTATTCGCTAGAGTTAGACGAATTAATTGGCCAGACACATATTCGGCCCTCTATTATCATAATGCTGAAACTTTAGATTTTTTATTTGTAGCCTGAAAACTAATAAACTACAGAAGTACCTAAACAGATTGTTGTGTTTCGTCTGTTTATCTTAAAAAAACAATCAGTTGAATGATACATCAATAAGAGTTTTTTTTTTATCGATATTATGAACTATGCCAATAATCTAGTTGCTTTTCCTGCTTATGAGTCTACTATACACACTTAGGTTTTAAGGTATCTTCGATGAAAACCATGCTGTCAAATTCAAAGAGAAGCTAAAGAGTTTTGATCACTAACCAGTAGCTGGCTGTAGTCTATGTTAATCCAAAAAGGGGAAGATTCCTGTCAGTGCGCAAGATGTCGGTGGGATAATTTGGCTTCCTTTTCTGGTTAGTGGGAGGAAGTGGAAAAGCTTTCTCCATCTTTATATATGATCTATTAACGCATTCTTCATATCAAGGATTTTATCGATATTGTTCTAAACAAGTACAGAGTCACGGCTTTATTATTCAACTAAACCCCTCTGATTCATATTTGAATCAGATGTTCGGGGAACCTATGCTGAAAGAACGTGTTAAATATAATTGGAAATTGGGTCTGACTGGTCAGCACAGCGGGAGAGCATATAGCTTCCAGTGTCACAGAGGCCAGGGCTCGTTATAGCTTTGAAGTAGTAACACTGCCTTCGGAAATGATTGATACAAGATTGACAAGAGTTTTATGTGATGCGTTTCGAAACAGGGGTTAGGGTTGGCACATCACACCTTGAATAAAACATGTCAAACCTCTAAGCAGGTGTCAGATCAGATTAAAAGCCCTCTAGAGATGTTGTTTTCTTTCTTATTTGACAAAACTTCAAAGTTTTTCCCTCGCTCCAGGTTTGCTTTTGGGGTAGATCTTTACAGGGATATCGATGCCCTCACAGTGTGATACCATGAGCTGACCACTGCTGTGAGTCTGTCCCGAGATGATTTGATGAACTCCTCCCACACAGTGTGGTCCAGGCAGGGTTGCAGCGTCAGCGTTGCCTCCTCCTGTCCAGAGTTTCAACTTTCTGGTGAACACTTTCCCCCCCTATAGGCATGTGCTTTATGCTGGACTGTATTGCATTCAGTAGTGGTCAGCCACAACCAATTTTTTATAAGCTCCTTCAAATGAGCTCCAACATTAGTCAAATTTTTGCCATATCTAATGAGGCAAGGCGCCCGTTTGTAAAAGCTTCTGAGTTTTTTATGTCTTTAATATATTGGCTTGTCTGCAGAAAGAGGACAAACTTCAGTGTTGATAGAATTGGGGACAAACAATAATTTGAATTACTCTGGTATTCTTTTGGAAGGTCTGCTCTGTGAAGACTCCTCCGGCGAAGGTCATTTTGCAGCTTGGTTTGTTTAAAACTGCCAGAATGACCTATAATGGCCATTCATGCTTTTCAATCAGATTCAACTCACACTCTGACTACAAAGTAGAGCGGCTAAAATGGGGTCTAACATAACATTGCCTTCCCATACCCTCTCTTCTTCTCCTTTGTTTTACTCTGTTCAGTTCAAATCTTCTCTCCCTTTCTTTTTTATATCTCACTGGGTTCCCTTTAGTGTTTCAGTCCAGTTTTCTTTATCTTCTTGTTTGTAGCTTATCTTTAACTACACGCTCTCTATTCATGAGTAACCAGAGTTAGTGGGGTCATAACTTTTAATGTTCACCTTTGTTACCTCGTTTTATACCTCTATATATAGTTGTTGGGATAAGACTGGTTTTTAAAATGTCTTCTAGTGCTTGTTTTTTCGTTTGAGGGAGTGTTTTAGCTCAGTGATTTTCTTTTTATCAATCTAAAAACTGAATGAACGTTTTAATTTTTGATTTTTTCAAAGAAATTATATTGACACATTTCTGGATCTTTGGGGAGCGTGACACAATATTTACAGTGAGAGAAAAACGATCTGTGGCTTTAAATGTAAATGCAATCTGTCGAGGCTGCCCACATTGTGCTCCTTGATGCATTCAATCTTGCGGTTCGGCTCGAGTGTGAACGGATGCTGGTAATTTTTTTTTCTCATTCTTCTCACCCCATCTCCTCCTGAAGCACGCAGCTCTGAGTGATGTTGAACAGTGGTGTGAAGAGTGACAGTGAAGGTTTGTCTGGGGTGATTGATCACCTTTGTCCTCTAGAGAACAGTCATAATTTTATGGTAGAAAAATGCTTCACGGTGCCAAAAGAGAAATGCCTGTTTCGACATGACTGACTGAGGTGCTGTCAGAAAGAGAGGGCAGAGTGACGATGATGTTCTGCATCAAAAAAGTGATCATGATGAAATAGGCTATTGACAGAGTCTTGTTTTCTTTTAACTGTCCTCAGTAGTTCCTGATCAAACATAAAACACGACAAGACAATGTTCAGAGGAATGTGTTACATTAAAAGACTTGAGGTTTGAGTGAACTTTTTCTCTTTTATGACGGGAAAATAAAGATTGCTTCTAATATATGTAGATCATCTAAAAGGTATTTAAAAATACATGGTGAGGTTAAAAATGTGAATAAGCCATTACAAAAATAAAATAATAAAATATAATCACCGTGAATAAATCAATCAATAGTAATAAACCCTAGTGTGTAGTAAATAGGCACACTAAAACAATCATGAACAAAGGAAACATAAAAAGTATAGAGAAGTTTGTCAACTGAAGTCCTTGGAGATACTCGGTTGTTCAGGATAAATTGGTAACATATGGGTTCAAAGGGATTCTACTTTAAAAAATATATATATTTTCTGAAAACAGTGTCATCATCATGACATCACGACGTTTGACAATTCCCAGGCTTCTTCTTGTTTGAAAAACCTCACATTTATTATCAATCTGCCCACAACGTGTTCGTACGGATATACATGGGAGCACACGCAACCAGAGTTAAACAGGAAATGGAGACAATGATGAAACCTCAGTGAAATGTTCAGACCTCAAACATAAGGACTGGCAAACGTCAATCAGCTCCTCCAAGTACCATTCCTGTTTCAGTCCAGATCTGTCTGTGACTGTGTGTGTGTGTGTATGTGTGGGTTTTAGAGAGCGAACCTGACAGAGAGACACAAAGACCTGCCAATGATATCTGAAATTGGATCCGAAAATTAAGGGCATTTTCACAACGACCTTGTTTGGTCCAGACTTTAGGAATTTAAGTAATTTTCATTGGTAATAGAATTAACAAGATAAAGTGTTCCAATAGCAAAACTACTACTTGACGAATTGAAAGCATGCAGATGTGGCCCATGTACAGATGTTTACGACAGGATGTATGTATGTCATACAAAATACTTTAGTGTTGTTCCTAAACTGCAAAATGAAACCAAAACCAACCAAATCAAATCTTTACAATGTAACAAGGACATATAGCTTGGTTTGGACTTGTGGCCTTATAGTACCTTTTATTCCTGAACATACATGTGGGCATACAGAAGTGAGGGAAAGTTGTCATGTACTAACAAGACGAGTAGACCCAGTGTCTCTCGAGTCCCTTGGGGGTCATAAAACACTGACATGAAAGTCAATACACATGAGTTGGTAAACAAATTCTTTCGGTGATTGATTGAATCTCTTGCCGTAGCTGAAGAGTTTAATCCAATTTGGTGACCTCAGGACTGCATCAAAGCTTTTTGCTGATGAAGTAGTTTCACTTGCTTCACTAGGCTGTGACCTGAAGTGCACAGTTAGGCCTTTGCAGCTGAGTGTGAAGCAGCTGGGACGAGGGTCAGGACCCCCAAGTGTGACACCACAGTACTCTCCTGGGAAACGATAGATTCCTGCTTTTGGATTGGGATTTAGTGGCTGTCCCAAGTCAAGACAAACCAGTAATTTCCACCAGACTGACATGGTGAAGATCAGCCTCTCAATATGTCAGTCGATTACAAGCTGCATCTATGCTAACATCTGCCAGTAGAAACGAGAAATAATTTAAAATGTGTTAGGGTCCATTTAGATCTTAATGTAACAAATGATGAAGATAGAAAATCAGTGCCGACCATGCATGAAATTAGGTTCGGTGTGTCAGGACTAATATTAAGACAAACTTGTTTTAATTCGTGCTATTAAAAGTGTTCATTGGCGCACACAACTTTTGGTTGTGTTTGTTCATAAGTTGTTTTCGATTCTATTGTTAATGTCACTACCCACAGTTCGGTAGAGAGGATACGACACAAGACTTAAATTTAGGAATAGTGCTATTTTGCTAGAACACATAGCTCAGGTGCAATCGCATATAATAACCAAACTGAATAAACTGCC
The DNA here is from genome assembly GCF_949316205.1 of Platichthys flesus. Taxonomy (NCBI): domain Eukaryota; kingdom Metazoa; phylum Chordata; class Actinopteri; order Pleuronectiformes; family Pleuronectidae; genus Platichthys; species Platichthys flesus. The sequence goes on along the minus strand of NC_084964.1, from coordinate 16,200,596 downwards.
GAGACTTGGAGGAAGAGCCCGATCAGCTCAGTTTCTGCTCTCAGCGGCTTCGTCTGTTAATCTGCTCATGACAACAGCGCAGCTGGAGTGTGGAGCTGTCTTGTAAAGGTTCTATTGAATGGAATCACTTCAGCCAACCAGCATAATGATTGACTCTCACATTATTGCATTATAGTGCCAAAGATGTGTTCATGTTTGAATTATTGTGCTTCTACATTAAATTGAAGTAGCATACAGTATATTACCAGCTTGTAACTCCACAACAGGGATTTTTTATTGTTGCCTTTGGTCCCAGCTGCTCGGTGTTCTCCATATTTATTACAGCACTAACGGGTGTCATGGCTGGGGGTGAACCACGTTTTACAGGAATGCTGATAAGTTTGAAGTACCTCAATGATAAGGTCTATAGAGAGACTTAGTTCTGAAAACTGCAGAGAGGTTAAAAACCATATTTGAAGCAAAACAACAAAAGACATTTTGGGGGATAGAAGTTTTGATCAACCACAGTGTGATGTCCAGAAAACAAAGACAATTCTGCATTTGATCTCTCTTGTGTTTGAACAAACGGAAGTGAATCACTCAACGAAACAACCTGTTCTCAGTCCGTTCAGAGCTCTCACGTTGGTTTGGTAAACATGCAGGGACACACTCACTGAGGGATTCGAGTTCAATCAGTTGTTTGTGTTCAAGACAGAAAATACACAGGTGAATCAGGTAGCTTTCATTTACATGTTCCTGGTTCATGAGTGTTTTGAGGTGTTTCTGAGCGAAACACTGAACCTCTGATTGCTCCTGATGCTGTGCAATCAGAGAATGAATGTGCAGTGTTTCCCCCAGTAAATGTCTCAGTCAAGGTGGTAAGCAGGTGGTGGTGCTGTTGGCGCGCCGCTACGCGCCGCGGCGAAAATTTTTGGGGGTATTTTGCTCAAAGATGCCAGTACGCATGAATGAAATAAACAACTGTTTATTTCAATATAAATAAACAACAGTAGGTACAAATGTTGTGGAAAACATGCAGACACTACAAAATAGGGTTTAAGCCGGTTTTTAAGAAAAATCAAGCTGCCTCGGAAGATGACAGTTTGTGATGTCGGATTCCGTTCAAATTAACCGCCTATTCATTGTGGACGGCAAGAAAAAAAAAGTTTTCGCGCATGCGCACCTGATTCTGTATGATTTAACATGTACGCAAATAAGCATCATTCTTTGTGCCTTTTTTACGTAAATGGTATGCCACATAAGCCTTTACGTTACATATCATTCATGGACCAATTAAAATCGAGATATTACTAGACATTTACGCAGCTTAAGGCCAATGTATGCTACTCCGAGGGCAAACCTGAAGTCACCGTCGTGACATTTCATATACGTCCCGTCTGTGTGTGTGAGTGAGTGAGTGAGTGAGTGAGAGAAAAAGAAAGAAAGAAAGGGAGGAACTTATTTGAAATCGGCCGTGCGTGCCTGTTTGTTGTTTATTGTTTTTGATTTAACAATATATAGGTTTAGAGAAATCTGGCTTTCAGAACTCAGTGCCTACCCACTCACTGACCTCACCGCACGTCACTGGCGGTAGATTGACAGGTGACTATGATAGACTATGAAACAATATATTCAACCACCAGATGTCGCCGTCTCAATTACACTCAAAAAACTTTATTGGCACGACTAATGTTGTAAACAGTATTACCTGAGTATTATCAATGCCATTTTTTTTTATTTTTTTTTTTTTTCAATACATTGGTAGTCAAGGCGGGGCCCTAGTCTTGTTAAGGCGGCCGCCTTAACAAGATAGTGCTGGGGGAAACCCTGAATGTGTGAGTGAACAAGACAAAAAGCGTAGAGCTCCTTGAGTGGTCCATGGTCTAGAAAAGCGCTATAAAAATATGGTCCGTCTAGCTTCAGCGATTCAACAAGATTGGTGTTGGACAGTCTTGAAATATTACATAATTTACATAATGTACTTATTCATGTGAACACACACATACACATGTGCAGATGAACTTGGAAATTGGTCGTAACCTTAAGACAGCAGCAAACTGGATCAAGTATATTTTCCTGCTCATTGAATGTAATCACATTAGCAATCTTAAAAATCAAGAGTAGTTTTTTTTAGAGTGCAGGCAGATGGCCAGATATTTAAACAGCTGACTACTTTCTTGCCTTTAGAGTCGTGTCCTTTCATAACCTCAATCTTTTACTTATAACTCATATATTATACTATAACCTCTAACCGGATTAAGGAGTTTAGTCGTTGGACGTCTGAATCTGAAGTTATCAGTAAAATGAAGCTGAGCAAACAGCCGCTCATCCTCTATCTGCCCGAGAGCTTCTGAAAAACGCAGAACATGAAACTGCTTTAATCAGGTTTTAATTCCTCTGTTTGTTTTGTTTTAGCTTAGCTAACAGCCTGCAGCGCCTCATGACGTCCTGGGTCTGCCAAAGGACGTAGAGAAAACAGTGATTTTCTTTTAAATGTAAAACTGCTTAATTCCGTGTTTTTACTGGTTTTAATTAAGTGGTCAGTTTGTTTTGTTGAAAATTCAGCTCCAGGTAAAAATCTCCCCTGAACAGTGAAGGAATCCCAGACTAATAAAATGGCAATGAGATGTTTAACAATGAAAATAACAACTCATTTTACTGTTGTAAATAAAATGAAACGTTATGAGTTAGCATTCACTGAAGTCATCATCAAAATGGAAAATGGGAATAACTGGGAATTTGCCACACAGAGGATAAAATGTGGACAAAAAGAGTCAACAAGAATTAAAAAAAAAAATTATATATAATTATTCTGACACTATTTGCACTTATTGTCAAACTATTTGCAGACATGAAAGGGACCAAGCATTAAGAATCACTCACATGGAGTATTCTGACCTCACCTTCGTAAACAAGTGAATGAAGATACAAAAATCTAACTGGCATCGCTGAATTTGTCTCTAGACCTTTCCTGAGAAAATACTGCAATTACTTGAGGATGAGATCCACTGTGTATTTAAGCTGCTTGAGTCCTACACTCTGATTTAATTATACACAGGGACAGGTGGAAAACATCCTTTTGAAATGGTTCAAATGAGCTCTGGCTGTGTAGGTTGATATTCAAGGAATGGCTGAGAGTGTGTGAATATCATGAAAACTGACATACATTGTGTGACTCACCCATTTCCAAGAATTCTTCAGAACGGTGGTGTCTTTATCCACGACGGCAATACAGTAAATACAAAAAATTCAAACCTTTAAAAATTTTTTTAATTAAAGCATCCAACGTTTTAGTCAGGCATCTCAGTAAATTATACTAAAAGAAGCTTGGATTATTTTCAAATTTTCTACTTGTCTTTCCTTCAATAAATTTCAATCTAGTCTTATCTCTCGTGTCATCTGTTATCCTCCTGATTTCTTCCTGTCTGTGGGTGATAACACTTGCTCACAGTGCCGTGAATTATCTGGCACCTTTTAGGAAAGACAAGATTAGAGAACTCGATACGTCTGTCTTCATCTCGTCCCTTCTGGGGCCAGAAGTGATAATTTTGTCCACTTGCCACTGTGCATTGTGAATTCCAAATCTAACAGCAACTCATTTGTTATACACCCATTTCTTGTTTTAGCTGGCAGTGTGTAACTGCATGTGAAAAATGTAGCAACAATAACTACAATATTCAAGCATTATTGTTTTATGAATGGGATTCATATATTTCTCTAACACAACTGAAACTTCTATAATGAATTTCTATTCTGGGAGAGGATTTACTCTTTGACTTTGTCATATATGCCACCATCTCTTCCAGTGTCTCATACAGGAAATTGTTGTCTGATGGGGTGTAAATCCAGTCCTGGTCATTCATTTTCTTTTGTTCTAATTATATCTGTATATTGTCTTCAATACACGCTAAATCAATTTATCTACCCTGCTGGTAGGTTAGGCCAATCCCCCCACTAGTGCACAAAATCACCGACACACAACACTGCCCCCTTCTATTTGCCCCTCACTCCTTCTCGCGACCTGTTCCTTTTTCACCTCTTTCCTTTGCTCTCCATGTGTCCTCTCTCGTTATTACCCTTTCCTTCCCCTCTGTCTCCCTAATCCTCTCAAGTACTGGTTTTCCTAAACCACATTAAGGGGGATCATCTTTGTCTTTTTAATTAAAACAGAGCAGAGAAGATATGACTAGCTTCTGTCAAGATCAACAGCTTTAATATTTTTTACACAAATGACCCATATCCCTGTGTGGCTAAGGGGGTTGTGAACTTTATTTGACACATGTCAGGGTCAGGGCAAGGTTTTATGACATATTGCGCTTACAAGCTTGTCAGTGATCTCTAAGACACTGTGAGGTTGAAGTCAGACAGAGCGTGATCCTCTTTATTCTCTTCTCTCCTAATTAAAGAGTGAAAGAGGTGGGAGCTCCTCAGCTGGGATACTTGGAGAATTGAGGAAATCTACAGTGGGGCTGGAGACACTTAATCTGTTTCAAAACGAAACCTGCGTGGGAGCAGAGTGTGTGTACAAAATAACTACATGGACAACAGTATTGCCGAATTCTGCCGGCCAAGAATGGAAAAAATGTCATGGATGTTTTGATATGCATGCTGGAAAGTAGACTAAGATTAATGCTGAGATACACAATTAGTTTACACACAGGCCAACTGGGATCAATCGGTTTTAAACTATATTTAGATGATTTATTTTACAGTTTTAACTTAATGCAGCATCCATAGATACCTACTTACTAACCATTCCTTAACAATCAGTTGAAATGGAACATTGTTTTGACAGGCTTTAATTTTTTCATTTCATTTCCCCTGTGTCATCGCATACATCTTTTTCAGATAGGCCTTTTCCAGTCAGATTGATTGCGATGGATCCTCCTGTAAAAATGCTTAACTGATCATTTGATTTCATCATTGGCATCCAATATACTTCATGTCTTATTTGTAATAAGAAAACAAAATGATAGATATGAAGAGACCTCTTCGTTCTTTTTCACCTTAATTAGATGCATAATAATAATAAAAAAACACAGGCTGCTGAAAAATAGGTGTCAAAACAAAGTCCCAGGGTGCAAAAATAGAAATGATTTAAATCATATCTAAATAACAAAGCCAAAAATCAAACAAATATTAAGCAAAGTAAATAAATAAATGTGTCAAAACCTCAGAGTAGTGAGGCAAACTAAAGAAAAACACTCGGAACCAAGGAGGTGGAAAGATACTTCAGGGTCGTAGGTTTGTTTACTAATGAGGGACGGAACAGAACAAAGCCGTTTTGCTCACATCAACACTGCTGTGTACGAACAGACCTAGCATCATAACAAAATAAAACAGAGATTCACAAGCTTTTTCAGGTACTTTACGTTACATTCCCTTTAATTCTAAGCAGTTTTTCTCTGTAGGGTGATTACAAGGTCAGCCCCAGCATGAAATCTGAGAAAAACACTGCAGGTGCTGCATAAATATTAAGTTATAATAATAAGTGTCTGTGTAGCTATTTAAAGATATAAATCATAACAGTTTATCACTGTCCAAATTCATTAAAATTGATTGATATTTATGAAACTAAAAATTCCTATAAAACTAGCTTGTTCCTTTTTTAGTGCAAGCTGCTCTCTTGCTTTGCTGAGGATAAATAAACATGGAGGAAAAAATTACTTTGCTCCCTTGTTCCCAAAGTCTGTCATTGTGAGAAACTGTGAAAGCTCCAGGTCCATTTGCACTCCAAGAACAGCACCCTCTTACAATTTGGTGTTACACATCAATCTTCTTTAGTGTTACTGTGGTCACAAAATGGCTAAAAATCAATAAGACAGAGGTCCAAAGGGCCTTCTGGCAATCAGCCATGGTGATGAATAGGCAACTAGCCACCTAGTCTCGATGCTTTATTAACACTTAGACGTTATTACCTAGAAAAAAAAGAGATGATCAGACATCAGAGTATCTCGAATTCCTTTAATTCTCTCTGTGCTTTATGTTTTTTTTAACCATCTGTCTTTACCGAGTGGCAGCATCCTAGCTTTAACTTAGTAGCTTGGCAAATTCTTATGAAAACAACTTTTGTCTCATCAAAACACACCGTTTGGGGCGAAAGCAGCTTTGTGTGACAGTAAGGAAATTATGCCTCTTGCACTCATTAGTGAACATCTGTTTAATCCATAAACTATAAAATCAAAATATTTTTTTATATGGATTGAGCACTTTGATCAGGGTTCAGTGTTTATCATATCGTCTCTCTTTCGTCAGAAAAGTCATGGTATTCCCACTTTCTACATTATGGAACCTTATGTATAAACATAATTAGTGTTGTGGTTTAACATTTCTTTATGAGGAATTTGTCCAAGGTCAGTCTTACAATATGCAATGACTTAATGGATGCCAGTAACCCTGAAGAGGGTCTTACTGTTTATGGATATTATACTAATGGCTCACAATCAATGTTCAATGATTTATTAATGTCAAAACGATGTACATCGCATATATAATACCAAATTTGCAATTCTACTTGGGTTTGAATCCTGCAGCAGCATCCTTCGACAAGATACTGAACCCACACCACTCTGCAGCTGACCATGATCTCTGACTCCTCTAGAGGGAACAAAAACCTCCCCACGTCAACAAAGACAATATCACCGCAAAAGAAGCAACACACACACGCACACACATACCACACACAAACACACACACATAGTGTCTAAAGGTCTGACGTGGTCTGAGGCACCAATATGTACACATAGAAAAACACCAGATGTGCAAAAAAAAGTAAAGTAGCAGGACCAGACATAAAATGGATACTCTAATGGATAAACTATATGTAGACAGCTGGAGTGACTGACAGCCATGTGAAATCATTTTTAGTGTTCTCATGCATAACAAATTGCTCGACTGTTCAAGATAAAAGTTTTGTTATGTCATTTTCACACTATAACAAAATACTAGACACTGTTCTTAGTGTGTCTCTTTTACCAACCAGACAAATGATATTTGTGTTCTCTTGTTTTAAATTTAAACAAATAATGGATGTATGTGGTCTTTGTTACTGAGCTCTCGTGGGGCTTATTCCTACAGTTTGTTTTCATCAGTATATCTGTGCTTGAGGAGAGGAATGTGTTTTCTTCTGACCGTGTCTGTATTCACAATATGAGGTTGTACAAACAACAATGATTAACATACACACACACACACTCGCACACACACACCAAGGTGCAGAAATACAAATGGCACCTAACAAATCTACTAGCAGCAAATGGTTATCAGCCCACTTTGGTTAGCTGCCAAAAATCTTTTTTGCTCCAGGCAAGAGGCAGAGCAATAAATTACTTAATGTAATGACCCGCAACAAAAAACAAAGCTTAATTGTGAAATATATTCATTTTTCATGTTACTGTTTCTCACTTAATGCAAGATTGTCAGGTACAAGGCACAAATCCAAAGTAAGTAGCATTGGGCCACATTGCTAATCCCTCTGACGGAAAGACACAGGAGCCTGGCACAATGCAGGCTCTGTTGTACATCCCAACTAAATTTTTGATTAGAAATACAAAATATAAGTATTATAATTTAGCGGTCTGTAGCTCTGTAGACCATTACAAAATCCATTTTAGTTTTATCTTTGTTACAAAGGAAAACAAACAAGCAAAGGGATCCATACATATCATTTTTCATCTAAGTTCAAAATATTAATATCAGCAGCCTGCTCGCAAATCCAGTATCAGACAGACTGAAGTGTTTCTGAAGTGGCCATGAAATTTGAAAAAAACTACTAAAAAACATGAATTCTAACAAATCAGTCATTACTAATTTATTCACGATTTTAATCCACCGCATTTGTCTTCATGAGTAGGTGGCACAAAACCCAAAGGTTATCAAAGGACAAAGGGACCTGCATGTTAACCGGCTCTATTTTTTGTCTCTACTTCATGTGAGAAGTAATCTCACAGGGCAGCCAAGGACAAGAGGGGAGATGTTGGTGTTGGAGATGTGTGTGTGCGCATTTGTGTGTTTTTGAGACTGGGGTTAATTTGTGTTTGTCTGGGGTCTCTCACTGCCATCTGTTTAATAATGCGTCACCTGTGCAGCCTGTGAACACCAGTGCACGTGTGTCTCTGTGGTAATCACTGTCGGAGAGAGAATTAACATTTAGCTTATCACCAACAAACGTCACACGTTTCCTTACAAGCATGTTTTTTATCACAGTTTCACAAAATCCACTAGAAATAATTTTGCACATGATCTTTGGTGTTGGTACTAGAACCGGAAGAGGATGTCAACAACTAACCAGCAAGAGGGAAGTGGACCGAATTTATCTGCTGTGCAACAAACAGACATTACACAGACAATTGGTGCCTGAGTGGCACTGAAAGACTGTAGATAAAGATTAACAACGCATCTCTTCTTCCTCCCAGTATCCAGAAATGAGGCCAAATTATTCCAGATATTAACACCACCATCTTGAGTATGTGGAGCCGGAGTCTGCACTGTGACGATCAGGGGATGGAGCCTCTGACGTCCCGTCGTCACATGTTCATGATCATGATGTTTCACCCTAATTTCATAGCATTAAATAATTAATTAAAACCAAACTCGCAGGAAGATTGAAGACTTAACTTCTTACTAATATGCCAGGCACCAACTTTGAGAAAATATTATTTAACTAGTACTAGACTTCTCTTCTGTCCCATCCACTAACATTGAGGAGTAGGGTTAATGACTATTACTGCAACCAGGTGGGGATTGAGATGCTTTAGCTTCATTTTCAGGCAGCCTTCATGTCGTCAATCTTTATATATACGTTCTATGTTGGCAGAGCAGGAGCATTGTTTCAATGCTCAGCAAAGGGGGTGCTACATAATAATGCACACATCCCTTAATTTGAATGTGCTTTAAATATAATCACAGCAATTCATAGGGAATCCTTCCATCTCTAGTCTTGCCCTTTTGTGAATTGATGGCTCATTCTTTGAATTTCTTAACTTCACTTTAGGAAACACAGCAAATGATAAAGCAATCATGCAGTAATGTTTTCTAAAATACTATTCGGTAAATCCCTTTACTCAGGGACACAATAACACCAAGTAATGTGTACATGACAGAGAAGTAATGATCAGTGTGGCATTTTGTCATTTTATTCTTTCGTGAACAAATGCTGACAAAGAAGGGAATAGCAAGATAATTCATCCAAAGTTTTTGAGGTCAAACAATATTCAAGGGATGGACAGCAGAGGAGTTTTTACAGACATGTTGGCATGCTGAACTGAATATGAATTATTCTCTGTGATTGCAGTCGGCTACACAAAAGGTCTACTATGGTTTGAGAAACTCTTTAAATCTTCAGCCTACTTGCTTGAAATAGTAAAAGAAATATGTGGTCATGAAAAGCATTGATCGATTTTCTCTTTTGGGTTCTATGGTTGTCATCCTCAGCAATGAAAAATGTGTTGATGAAAAAGTTAAATTAGTAAACTTTATTTCAATAATTGCTTCCAACAAGGCATCTGGTGTTGTCATCATGAGGTCAAAGCAGAAGTCATAAGTAAATAATTTCATCTGCTCCAACCTCTGTTTTCTCTCTCTCACACACACACACACACAAACACACACACGGTAGTAGAGCCACTGGACCAGAAATAGGTCTATGAGTCAAAGTAATAGTGTGTATATGTGCATAGACACGAATGTGTGCTATTAGTCCACCGCAGATTCCATGTGTCACCGTCTGCACTTGAAGTGTGTGTGTGTGTGTTTGTGCATTTAGGGTTCATTGGGAGGTCAGCGCTCTCTCTCTGACACCAGACTTTTCAATACCCATTTAAATTAAACTTTAATTATCACACTGATAATTTTACACACACACACACACACACACACACACACACACACACATTCAAACACAGAGTAAGACGTGAATTTCTGCATGTGCACGTGTGCCGGCATACATGTGTCTGTTAAGGTGATTCAACACATAAGGAGATGGAGAGAAAGGAAGAGAGGCACATTAATGGATTAATGAGGCTTTGTGACGACAAAGGTACTTTCATACAATTAGAGCACCAATGATTTCAATGTATGAATTTGAGTTAGTGAAACACATAATAATCTTATACTCATAATGCAGACCAAAAGAGACAAGATGTAAAGTGTCACCACCAATGTCTGCCAGGTCACCACATGTGTACTTTAACTATTTTGTATACCACTTGCTCGAAAAAGACTTAATTCTGAATCGCTGCAAAGTCATGAAAAGACACCAAATTTGCCGCTCAACATTTTCAACACGATTAAATTTATAATGCATGAAGAACGGTCATTTTATATATATTCAGAATGTATTAAGGATGGGTTCTGAGTTATTAATGTCTCACATGCCCTATCTGCATTAAGGTGAAATTATGCTGCTACAACAACTTACCAGATTGTTTAAACACACCTGAGATGTCTACTTGACTCAATTTGTTTCCATGATACAGCTTTCCTCCCCAGGTCATGATTATAAACTCATGTCATATAACTTGAGGAACTCGAGAACTTTTCTTCCTCTGTGCATTCCATGTCTGGCTGACAGATACATTTCTAATGGACACTACACGACAAAGCTCAACATTAGTGAACTTTAAATGTGGCACAGGAGAGAGCTTGGCTAGGCTTAGGTTCGTGGTTCTCTATGAACATTTAAACTGGTACAATACATTTCAAGGACCAACATTTTGGTTTAAATTTGTTTATTTGTGGAACAGAACAATTGAATCAGTGTGTCAAGTACTGATCCTTTAATGCTCACATATAATAACAGTTTCATTTAATTGAAGCATCTCACCACCAGTAGGAGGAGGAGACTGGCTCCAGACCAGCTCTCGTCTCCAAGTAAAAGCACTGGCAGCTGCTGCTCCCAACCTCTCGCTCTTTGAGCTCCACTCTATGAAAATTCCTGGATGCCTGATTGGTCTTTTTGATTGAATCAGATGGTGAACACATTGCAGTATCCAGCACAGTCCTTTTCCAACTCACTCTCCTTCTGCAATGTAGTGTCTGGTCATGCTGCCTAAGATGTAGACATGTTACACGTTTTTTAAATCATTACCAACTGGAAAACTTGGATGAACCAGCACGGTACCCTTCAGCACACTACACAATCTAATGTGTGATATTCTGAACAAGAACATCGCCTCTATAATGAAACAGACTTTCTTGAAATGCTGAGCTCAACACAAGTCCTTTATTAACTGCTGTGTTTGTCATGGTGCGAGCAGACTGCTGCCTTCAGTCCTCCAGAGAGGGACTGGTGCTTAGATTTAGCATCACCTCCTGAGCGGTGCTGAAAGCTAGGTTCAGGAGCTCAGTCTCAAAGCAACTGGGGAGCAGTGGAAAGCAAAAGCAGAAAGCCCAGCAGCGACTACATGTTGAGTTACACGCTGTTAAGCTACTGTAGTGGAAAAGGCTTATATGTAAAAGATGGGGGAGAACATGTTCACTCTTTGGTGAAATGAGGTCAATATAAAGACAGAATCCTTACAAAACTTTTAAATTGCACGAACTGTATGGTATGCAGCGATTTCTAAGGATATCAATATCCAAATTCATCCCTAAACTCTGGAGTCCTGCGGTATGTGAAGCATGTTTTTCATTTTATCTTTGCATTATATTACTTATGCCTAATAGGAAACTGCCTATGCACAGGTCTGCATTCTCTTGCTTTGAAGTTACTTGACCTCAACACATCTTTGTTTTGCTCAAAGCCACAATTGTCATTTCCTCCTGTCAAGCCAATCAAAGGGACCAGGAACAGGAAAATGATGTTTCCCCTGGTTACTGAATGAAATGGTTCGAGCGGCAACAGGATGACTGTGTTCCCCTGACGACCATATGAGCAGTTGCTTCCCGTGGTGATATGAAACTTATTCAAGTTCTTTGATTTCCCAACGGACCATAACACAAGAGGGAGAGGCGGTGGCAGGAGAAGATCCCGGAAAGAAAAAAAAAAAGCAGTGTGGAGTGGCAGATTGAAGTGGTAAAGACAGAGGGATCAATAAAGATAGATTCTGAGAGGAAGAGAGTGAAAAGGCAAAAGAAAAAAAAGAATTCTAGAGGGAGATGGGACCAGTGGCGTGGACGGTGGATAAAACAGATTGTTGTTTTTCTGGTTTTCAGGTTCAGTGAATTGAACAGTCCTTCAACAAGCTTAAGTTTATCTCCATCCATTTGTTCGATTCCCTCATTAATCCACTTATTCGTTCGCCCATTCATCCATTCATCCCTTTTTTATGTCCTCTTTTGCTTTCTCACTTGTCTTCCTTCTCTTCTTCCAAGCCAAGGACCCAGGGAGCAGATTTAGATTGTTGTTGTTGGGGCTTTTCGGGACTCAGTGAATTGAACAGGCCTGCAGCAATCTGCTGTTTCCCTGCGACCTTTACTCAGAAGAATCCAAACCTTGTTTGTGTGGGCTTTCTTTTCTTTCCTTCTTTCAGAGAAACAACTGAAAATCTTTAATATTTTACTATTTGCCAAATAAAGTTGTATCTAAATAAACAAAACAACACTGGTAACAAAAAATGTAAATAACAGTTAATTCTGTAATTTTTCAAAAAAGCCTGAGTACTGCATTATAATATTTGATATGAATAACAAGTAAGCATTGATTGTAACAAAGAGAATAGTTTTTTATAATCATCCAAAACCCTAATAAGACAATAATTTAGCCAAATTTATACTAAATATACATCTAAATAAACATATTTAATTTGCTGAGTTTAAAGATCCCACTCACACATGATCAGGAATCAAGTTGAATCCCCATCAGTCTTGTGACATGGTCTTATTCAGCAAAGTTAATGGACAGGTACTGGTTATAGAGAGAAGCCCAGAAACGGTACAATGCAACAGCCTGAGGCAGGTACAAACTGGATAGCCTCCATGTTTCTGCTGACAGTCTAAGCTCACATGCTTCCTTTAAATCTTGTGGGCAGACATATAACTTAGATAATTGAATCTTCAGGTGCTTCTTTTTTTTTTTTATCCATTTGTGTGCAAATAAAAGGGCTCAAATTAGATTGATTTCACCCAAACATGTTTTGGTGCCAACGTTCTTCAACCGTCCAGAAGCTATTTGGAGTTTGTTATTCAAATTCCCTCTTCACCTTTCTCGTTTGCACAAACAGATTCTAAATGGGGCTTAAAGCAAACTAAACCTCAGCTGAAGGCTTTCTTTTCCCAGGTAATCTCTTGTGCTTCTGAGTGCGTGTGTGTGTGTGTGTCTTGTCTGTCATATATCAAGCATGAGTGTATAATTCAGCTCTTTTTGTCTGGCGTCATAAACACATTGCTAATTATTCTGGTACAAGCACTCTCAAACACACAACACAAACACACACACACACACCTAATACAGGCTGATTTGAAGTGTGTACTTGTATACACTCAAAGGCTCTTGTGCACCTGCTACAGGAAATGAGAGTAAACACACACAATGGAATCAACAAGATGCAAATGTGTGAGTGTATCGCTATGCACAACTACACATTTGGACACAAATTCAGGAGATTAACTGGCTCCAGGATATTATTGGCAGTTGTGTTTGTTTTCAGACTCATTTTGAGTTTGTGATTTTTATAAACTGGCCAAATACATTCAGAATTTGTCAAAGAATGACTCAGTGCTTTTGCCGCAGCTGAATTTAGTTAGTTAATATGGATTCAATGTTTCCTTGGTTGTATTATAGTTCATATCATGGTTTTTGTCAATACCAGGTGCATCTTTTTCCTTTATCTAGCTGTTAAATATGAGCTGCCTGATTATGTGTTTAAGCTGCTGTGTTGAATCAGTGGTCCTTGCTCACATATTATCTGCATTATACTTATTAACAGATTTAATCCACTTCATTCCAACTCATAGTGTTCTTAAAGTGCACGAGGGCAGCTTCAGCTGGTATGAATGTTTCCTTAGTCATTTCACTTTCATTTGAGAAAAATTCAAGCACTTCACTGTCTCTTTTTCACGAGTCTATTTTTCAATGTTTTTTCGACAGTGTGCCAAAACATCATTCTGACGTATTCGGCATGTTTGAAACTGACTGTCTTGTCAGTGTTATTGACAGAGAGTAGATTACTCTTGTTTTTTTTATCTCTCCATTGCTTGACATTGTAGTTTGGTAGATTGACAAAAGCACACTTTGTTTGTTCATGATGTGTCAGATCTGTTCAGTGATGACAGAAGCTTTTAGAAAGCCAGGAACAAGTCAAACAAGGACTGAGGAACATACGCTCATACCCTGCGTAAGGTTTAGCAAAGATCCACCAAAAACATCAAATAAAGTTCCAGGGCTCGCAGGGAATTTTTCAAGAAAAGTTTTTGTTTCTGTGATGAAAGACAGCACGAATCAAATCAATCATGTAAGTCTGCGGTGTAGGTGTCAACATCTCACATCGCCTCAGCTCGCTTCACAAGAATGAGCTGGTGAAATTCAGAAGATTAAACAGGACCTTGAAGAGATGGAGCATGTTACTTCTTTCACTCGTTCGATACAAACAATCAAAATGAACATTCTGTCTCAAACCCCTTTTTTTAAGATTCTCATTTTCTCTCCAAATCCTTCTTTCACTCACTTAAGGTAAAATGCAATTCTCCAGAGGTTCAAACAGGATGTGATTCTTGTATTATTGTGCTGCAAACCTCCAACAGCTCAATGGTGTCATTCCACTTAGATTAACTGGTGCAGAATGGATGCCAACCCCAGCACTAAGTCCCCTCTTCCTGCATTACCTTATGCAATCCTTTCAAAGGGATTCATCTTTTGATTATTTGTTTTTTCTCACCAATAGCTAATGCTCGTGAACTGATGTCCACTTTAAATAAAACATTTAATCATTGTTGGTTGAGCGTCTGTGAAACATTAAAAAGCAATAAGTACAGTTCACATACATTAGAACAAGAGGTTTTCCACATCATGACCAGCCTGCAGTGAGTAATACAGAATAAAACAGATTAACAGTCCCTACAGTGAAGCCAGGCAGAGAGTATCTGCTGCTCAGGTGGTGCTGATGTCCCAGGAATGAGAAGATAGTGCCTCCCTAGAGTGGACAGCCTCGGCAGGTGCATCTGATTAATTTTTCATTAATTTTACAGCTGATAGTAAGTAATAATCAATCAAACTACTTATTGTCAGATAATGGTTAGTAATCAGTTTATTATTGCGTTTCAATACGCTATACACAGGTGACTCTGGTGTACTTTTCTGGAAACGTTTTAATCAACACTTTGTATAGAAATGTATTCCCAATCTGATCCCTGTTTGTAATAGTCATCTATTTTTACCCCGTAGATCTAGCTAATAATAAAAAAGGGGAAATAAAGGCCTGTTCTCTTTCTGTGACCTCGTCTTTGATGGGAAGACGGGTACGGGATAACATGCAATCATCAGCAAATGTGAGAACGAGGCTTCCTTTAGCACACACTCAGGTAAACAAGCAATAAACCAGCAACAAAAACACTTGAGGTCAGCAATTGAAGATCATTGCATCTGAGAGAACTGCAGCCAGGCCTTGGAGGCATCCTGAGCTGTCACATTTAAGATATGGACGGAGTTCGATCAAATCCAATCTTCACATCTGCTCAATGAGTCAGAATCTCTTATAGAATCTAATTCGTTTTTGGCTTCAACTTATTCACGTGTAACTTAATCTATATACATAACTAAAGCTCAAAGATCTCCCGTCACGACTTGTTGGCTGAGAGGGCAGAGACATTACAGTTTTGAGTGGCAGAATAATTTGTGTTCACAACCCACGGCTATAACAACCTCAAATGAGATGAGCGGCAGAAGAAATTAAATGTTGGTTAAATGTGTGTCTCACACTTGGAAATAAAATGCATGGAAGTTCAACTGGGAGCTTCGTCTGATGAAGTTTGTCCTTTTCACTAAAACCATCCTGGCTAATGTATTTCATAAGATATAAAGCCTGTTACAATCACGGACAGAAAAGAGAATATGTTTAAGATGAAGAAACATGTTGGGAAAGACCCTGTCTTCCTTGATACTACTCTCCTGCTTTGATGGCAAATGTGTTGCTCTTCCTACCATCATCTCTGAAACTCACTAATTGATGTCGTCTGGCTTTTGTTGAGTGCGTACAGTAACTGGGGAGTAAATCAACAATTTGCTGTTTTCTGAGATATTATTTTCTGGTCTGTTTCTGAGCCAGGAGCAGTTGTCATTCAAACCAGTGGAGTGTCTGATCCTAAGCAGGATTTAATGTGTCAACTTTTTTGCCTGCCACATGCTGGTTGATGGGTCTTTTCCACCCTTGAACTTCCCTTCGTTTTATGTCTTTATGTGAATCTAAGCTAATTGGCTTCTGGCTTCATTTCTGAACATAGAGACATGAAAGTGGTATTGATCATAGACTCTAAATACAGACAGACAACATGATGGCTCCTCCAACATGGACCAAACTAAAAGGTCAAAATAGACAAAGTCTACGCAGACTGGCTCCAAAGGACGTCATTGTCACAAGATGGCAGCGTTCCTATAGTGAATATTTTAGATTAATTTCTGGGTAATGTGTCATCCATCTTGATTTACAGTCTATGGTATTGGTCCTCCAGTGGACCTTTTGCCAAATTGGAATTTTTTCCTTTTCTTGCAAAGACTGAACCAAGTAAATCAGCGTCAAAAATACTAAACTGTTCATCTTTTTTCTTCCAGAAATCTTGATTCACAGTGATTATCCCCAACAGTGTTTATTTAATTTAATTTAATAATGTAATCTAAAAGGAATGATGCCGTTTGTAAGGAGCCATTGAACAGACAGACACACAGTATATGCCGACAGTCCGCCTGTGGTTAAGTAATTATGAGGAGACATTAGAGCATACAGTCGACTCAGATCAATAAGTAATCACTGGATGACACACACGCACACACACAAACACACACAAACACACCGGACACACACACACCCAGAGACACACTGCTAAATGCTGGAACTGCTCAGCACGTGTCCCCACCGAGGTATTCCCTTCACATGAGAGGATCTTCATACTTGATACCACATGCTGTGAGCACCACAGGGATCTGTGCTCTCTCCCCTGTACTTCACTCCCACTGAACTACTCACTGTACCTCCTGCCATGCATTACCTCACTCAAAGGTGCTTTATGCAGTATTTGGAAATCAATAAATCACTAGCACATTCATTTTGACTAATTAGGCTAATTAGTCCAAGTGAACCTGAACATCAGTGGAGCAGACTGGCAGCTCCTCAGGTTTCAGAGTTAAGAGCCTATGGTATTGTTGCTTAGCAGTAAAACTCATCTCTGCTTTCCACCACAAATTAAATATTTACTTTTCAACAGTTGAGCTCATATGATAAAACAAATGGATGTATGATGCAAACATGACAGTAATTAAATGTTTTTAAAACTATTTTTCAAAATGACTTACTCAGTTTTTTAGATTTGGTCACATATGCATCCGGTTTCATTTTAATTCATTTTATTATTATAATAGTAATTACAATAATGACAATAGTAAAATTATTAATAAATAACTAGGAATAATATTTATTTTCATTGTTGATTTGTTCTGCTGTGTTCCTATGTTTATTTGTTAGTTGGACTCAGTCATAATTAATGTCAAACACAGTCAGTCTTTCATTGTCACCCTAGAGATAAATATGACAAGGTGAGAATGGAGGATCAGTGATAAACTCATTTCCTATTTTTAATCTGAAATAACATGAGCACCTCTGATAAGCATCAAGGAGGTGGAGAGAGAGCGCGAATTAGATTTGTAACTTGTCTCATCTATTTTGGCATATTCTAGGAAAGGTTATATTTTCATTACAAACATTTTAATATAAACATTTATCTAATTATGGATCATTGCAGGTTGAGTTTAACCATCAGAATGAGTCCATGGAGCAAATCATAATGTTTGGGTCATATATCCTCTCAAGCATGTATAAAACAGTAATTTTATCCTCCAGAGGGGCAACTCAGCCAAAGAGGTTAAATGGGCTGTTTCTTGTGCACATTTACCTTTGTACAGAGATCTCAGTCCCTAACCCTATGTGGGTTAGTTTAGAGGCAGACCGGTCACAGCTTATCACACATTACTTGCCCAGTGTTTGTTTACACCACTGGCTTCGCACTTGGCGCCCAGCTCCTGTTTGTGTGTTTGCGTCTGATTGAGAGGGGGTGTGAGAAGCACAGAGGACGGTTTGCGGGTCTGTCTGTCTGTCTGTATTAAAAGTTTCCCCTAGAAAAGGGACTGTGTTTAATTGTGTCTGTAGGGTGTGTTTGTTTTGTATTGGCTGGCTTCCCTGATTGCATGCAGATGGTGCCATGAGCAAGTGGGTTCAGCAGAGGTCACATCAGCTGGATTTCTGTTTTAATCTTGAAACTTGTACAGTATCCACTAGAGTTATTTAGATTCACTGACCCCCAGCAGTGTCCGGCACCTTTAGAATGAATTTTGGCGCCTCCTCATAGCCAGGCCTTATCACCTAGCATCAGTACCTGACCCTATTAATGCCCGGGAGGCCGACTCATAACGAATTCCTGCACGCTGGCTTTAGAAGTACATTTTTGCAGCATGTTAACGGCCTTGGCTTTAACACTGTGACGGCAAATTTCCATTATTTTATGACATTTTACAGACCAAACACTATAAGAAAATAATCTGTTTTTGTAGCCGTGGTGGATAGATTTGTTTACCCGGCACTTATACGGTGACATTGGAGACATGCACATATTTGTAGTCTTTCTTCCCTCACAACTATTCCATACATACTCACTACATTCTTCTCTTTATAGATTTACTTACCTTTTAATATAGTCCTATTCGACAAACAGTTTTTCCAGGACCAAATAATGTTGCAGTACATATTGTATATAGGCTCCTCGCCCTTGGTTTGACTGTGTGTGGTTGTGACTGTGTGTGGTGGAGCTATGCGTCCGAGAGTCTGCAGTTAGTAATTGAAAAATGTCCTCTGGGCTTGCAGCAATGCCAGCGATGGCGTCCCTGACAGAGCACCACATGAATGTATGGCAGTATTCAGACAGTCGGCATAAAGACACCAAATGTAAATATACAAGATGAAGTTTTACTCTTCACAGTGATCTGGACAGAGTTCAGTATAAGGTCTTCTTATTCATATGTATTTAAATTGTAATACCTCTGTTAAAATATGCATTAGAATAATTCCCTCTATGAGATCCTTGTGTATGACCCCCCTATGAGTCATACACAAGGATATTGGTGGATATTGCTCAGATAATGAATATGTCAGATATGTTGAGTTGATTTTTAAAAGCATTACTTTTTAAAGGCTTCTTAGGGTGCTTTCATGCCTGTGGTTCATTTCTCCCTTGATCCAGATGAAGGATGAAAATATTTGATGCCTTTTTAACTTAGGGTCTGATTTACGGGCAAACTGGCCTGTTGCTAAATATCCAAGAGCCGTGAGCATGAAGTCATTTGAAAAGTCCCTGATTAGATAGTTGTGGCAACTGTCATCCTGCATCATCACCTCTACATGGACCCACATGGGTAAATCAAAGTCTTTTGATGGACGCTGTCGTCTTTGGTGGCCTCAAGAGCCCAAATAATTAATCATGAGCAGCCAGAGGAGTCTTTTTATATCATATTCAGCAGTGGAGCGTGACTGAGTCTGTACTCTGGTACTTTTCTTGAATACAAATCTTAGAAGCTTGTACTTGCTTGAGTATTTCCGTTTCATACCAGGTTATAAATTCTTTCCATGTCAATAATGAGGGTCATCTTGTATGTTTTAATTGCCCTTCATTATTTGACGGCTTTACAGTTAATTTCTAACAGTTAATATATATATAGATACTTTTCTGTATCTTAAAGGTCCCATATTGTATATGTATGTATCTTGTTCACCTTGCAGATGTCTTATCTCTCCTGCTGATCTCTCGTATCTCTTGGTAGTGGACCAGTGTTGTATTCTTGGACTCTCCCTGGGTCATGTGTGTAGATTAAGTGTTATGAGGTCTGCACACTCCGGCAGTTGTGACAGGTACAATGTGTCCTTGATGGCAGCCGTCGCAAACTGCAAAAAACATTTAAACCAAAGTGGGTCTTGTGGCTGATATGTCAAATAAACGCTCAGGAGATTTCTCGACACCACCAAATCTGTTGCCTGAAGCAAACTGTCATGAAATATCATGACAGCTCAAAAACAAACCTTCTGACAAACAAGTTGAGAAGAAATGAACTGAGTGTATCTGTGACAAACCATTCATTCTTCTTCCTGCTTTACAACACACAAGTTGCCAAACTTTTTCCTGAAATTATGGTTTTCTGTATGACATCAGTGGTATATAAATGGAACAACTGGAATAATGTAGCAAGTTAATAAATACAGCAGTTAATAAATGTGTGGTATTACTAAGGACTGCTGCAAACACTGGCTAATACATGAGTAAACTATTCGAGACCATTGTATCAATAAACTAGAACCTAATTGGTTCTGTTGTTTTATCTAAATGAAGTTGAGATCTCACTCTCACTCTCTCTCTCTCACAGTAACTACTATGCTGCTCTTTTTACTTATATTTAGGCAAAAAATACAAAAAAGAAAATGAATAATGCACCATATTTAATTTGGTAGTTTGAATCAAATCTATGATGCTCTGACTGCTCTTATCCGAAATCAAATTACAAAAGGAACTGCAAAGAATAGCATTGAAGTACTGCATCAATAAGAAGTATCGGTAAGATTAGTATGACATAGTTAATAGCTTAACAACATATGTACCTAAGCATCACTAGGGGCATTTGTCTTTTACTCTGATCTACTGGATAATGAACAGATGCACTCTCCTTCTCAAGTTCATAGAGAACAAGATTTGTGTTCATGCAGCCACTTTGGAGTTTTGTTTTACTGTCAAGCTGTCTGTTATCTGTTGTTTTTCTCTAAGTTTGGCACTTACCCACCCACCGCTTCTGTCAGCGCTTCTGACGGATAAATTACATTTTCATGCAGGTTTCAAGTCACAGATGACAGCATCTGTGACAGAGCAGGCAGCGAGCCAGACAATAATGAAGCTGTGTTTAATTCATCTTGTGGACATGTCATACACATTTCCTTTTTGTCCAGTTACCTTGTGCAGCGATGCAAACTGAACAAACAAGAGAATCCTCATTTCTTCTGTTTGCGAGAGATGGTGGAGGAAAAAAAGTGCACAGAAGAAAAATAATTGATGTCCCTTGTCTGTTTTTTTCTAGTTCTTTCTAAAAGCCACCTGACGACCTGCTGGGGCCTGACAGGAAAGATTTACTCCTCTGAATTTAAATGAATCATACATGCTGCAAGAACCTGTGACAAATTTCTTTAATTACTCTCCTGTCAAAGTATCATTGAGGCCGAAGACCCCTGCCCAGTAAATGTCAGGAATATCACTTAGTAGAATGAACTACACAGTAACACATATAACATGAGAAAGACGGGGAGAACACTTTGAATGTGGCGTGTGGTTTTTCTGCTTCCAACTGTTGCAGTTGATATGATGCAAACTGGCCTTGGATTCCTATTTCCATATGCACATGTGTGAAAGCACGTGGATTCACACCACTTTTCCATAAGATTTTCTGTGCTTTCCTCTTCACAGCGAGGCGTGACACAGTAAAAAGAGAAATATCTTGAATGGCTAAAACCATAAAATATAAAGCTTGGTTTGCAGTTTCGCTAGTAGGCTGCTCCTTGCATAATTGCTTTGAAGAATGGCCGAATTATCCCTTTAACTGGAAAACTACTTTATGCCCCGTCGCCAGTTAAGTATATGTGGATCTGTCTGACACAAGAGTCTTTGCGTGTAACTATAGCAGAGTGTGTGCATGCTAATGCCTGAATGTGTTTGTGTGCCTGTTTGTGTGACTGAGTGTATGAATTATTTACCAGTAATATCTCATAAGAAGCGTATTATACAGACTGCACAAGACAAAGCCCTCCTGAACCCCATCACTGACTATAATCGTAGCCCCTAGCAGCACAAGGACGAGGGAGGGAGCGAGTGAGAAGGAAATAAAAGTGTCAAAAGATTGAAAAGCCAGAGTACAAAATAATTTCTCCTCACTCTCAGTACCATTTCTTCTGTCTCTCTTCTGTTTACCCACTTGCTTGTCTGTCTTTATCCCTGTCAACTCTATACTACTATCAATCTTCATGTGATTCCTTAGTGATGAAATCTGTCTGACTATTGGTAACAAACCAGAGGGTCGCCCATTTGGACACCACTTTGCAAAGTGAGCTTTTTAGGAGATGTGTGTCTGTGTGCGGCCCCCTCGACTTTCTGTCTTTATCTGACGTCTGACTCTCTCCCTGACGGCTGAGTAACGAGCGTTTCACAGGTCACATCATCACTTATCATCCGTAGATGATGACAAACTGAGCTCACACTAACAACCCATCTGCCTGCCCGGCCCCCTTACTCCAGCGATCAATCAATTAGGCTGATTTCCATTGATCTGATCAGTCCTCATGTGAAATGATGATGCAGAAGGCTGAGTGGCCTTTTCATGTAAAATTTTCTGTAAGAAGCCGATTACAGCAGCCGTCAGAGCTCCCTCTCCAGCCACTTTCACCTTCTCCCCCATTGCCATTTCCCTGAACTCTTTCCCTGCTGCTCATTCAGTCCGATGACTAATGTCAGCTGGTACTTGGGTGTAGCCATCATTCACTGTCCCTCGTCTCTCTAACAAAACATACTAGCTCCACATCTGTGATTGATGTCTGGTCTATGACCACTTCTTCACTCCAGCCATCAATCAGCCATCGCAGCCTGTTTTCATCATTCTGAACAACAGTGATCGACTGCTTCGCGATGGAAGCAACTAGAAGGGTTGATGCTAGGGTCAGTCTCTCCACAGCAGCATTCTTCTCTTTACTGTAGTAATGTTACCATTTGAATTGTTTAGGTGGGTTATTTTATACTTTCAGTTTTGATTTGAGGTAAGCAAAATCACCTGGCTTGAATGATTAATTTCCCAACCAGATATATTATTAAACCAAATTGTCTTAATCTTAATCTTTCGTCAAACAGTTTGAGAGGAGAAGCGTAAAGCACATGTATTAATGATTTAGAATTTGAATCGTCTGCAAACACATCCTTCAATCATCTCTTCATCTGTCCATTTGATTGTTTAACTCTCTATCCATCATCTGACAGAGAAGTGTCTCTTTGAAACTGTCTGTAACGTTTGCCCACTGCGGGTCTGAGGAAAAAGAAAGTGGAAGAAGTGCAAATGGAAGGTAATCTTTCTTATCTTTGTTATCGTCCAAATCTGCTTTAATCCGTCTAATTGGGTCTTTTTTGGTCAAATTGAGATCCTAATGAGAATTATCCCCAATTAACCGATTTAACTTAAGTATAGAGCCGCAGAGAGGACATTCATTGTCTTGAAAGTTTTCTTTAAGTGGTCTGATTGTGAACTCTGGGCTCTTTGACACAAATGATAACTTCTTCAAAGCAGCGATTAGAGTTAAATTAACTAATGTCTGAAAAGAAAACCTCAAAATGAAGGCATACTTAAACCACCATGAGAAAACTGGAGTCATTACCTTCACCAATTAAGTTACATTTTCACCTAATGAAATGGGGGCAGATCCTTGAATTTGTGTTCACTTTCTTTAACATTGTGAAATAATCAAACAGCCATATTTGGCAAGCTGATATGTGTGTGTGAAATGTGGTATAGCTTGATTGGTGGTTGCATGTGCTCTACCAAGTGACAGTTTATTCTAGTTTTAATACTGTATTTTCAACGATCTGGTCTTTTATATCAAACCACTGTTGAGATTAATTCCTCAAAAAATCATGCTGCTAGATATCAACAATAACAAATGACTCCACAAACAACCACGTCCAAGTAACCAGCCATCATTCATCACTGGCAACAAAGCAGCAATGTCTTGGTTTCTAGAAATTGTTTCCTCTCTCTATTGAGGCAGTAGCTTTGATAAGTAGGAGCAGGTTCTGCAGTAAGTCCTGGTCAGATTGATGCTGTCAGCGGGAACCACACATTTCAGTTTGGAAGTGATCCTTAAAAACATTTTGTTCAAAAGCAATACCACAGAGTCTGCCAGTCTGTTTGTCTCTCTGTGTTTCTGTCCGTCTCTCCCTGTGCCTTCAACTTTATCTGGGTGTCTGTCACACAGTGCAGCTCAGGTTTGAGCTGCGGGATTAGAACCTACAACCATTTCTTCTCTTTTAATAGGATTTGACAGAGAGGGGCCAGTTTCACTCTTGAGTGAATGAGACAGTGTGTATGTGTATGTGTGTGTGGGTACTTGAGGGTGCCATGGTCATGCTTCCAGTCCCAGTCCTATATAATGTCAAGTCTGAGGCAGTCAATATCCTAATCCCTGTTCTATGTGTGAGTGTGTGCTGTGTGCGCATGATAGTGTGTCATGTCTAGGACTTTTTGTGTCATAATCCTCATAGTGTGTGTTGCAATGTGTTAGTGAACATGGGGCTACACGTTGAGAAGGGGAACAGAGGGTCTGAGGGGGTCTCAAGCTCAATTCTCATTGGATGTCCTCTAAGAGAATCAAGTGGCAAAGAGGTGTGTGTATGTGTGTGAGAACGTGTCTGGTCTGAGATGCCTTCATTTTGAGTTTGTTCTTGCTCAATATCACTAGTGATCTTAGTTAACCTCTGTGGCGGCTGTCCAACCTGCTGAATCCATCTGACTTGTAACTTGTATTTTCCTGAGTATTTCAAGCTTATATTACTTGTTTTTCTGTTATTCCTGTTCTTTAACTTACTGGCTACTTACCATCTGATAAACATTGCATTTGGAAATTTGTTCATGTTTTTCCAGCAGTTGCCAGAGCAATTTGCACTCCTACACCTGTTTGTATGTGCAGCCAAGTAAACTTCTTGTTATTAAAATTGCCATTAGAGGCATAATTGGTGGGGGCTTTATCAAAATGTCAAGGGAGGTCAGCAGCAGATGCTGAAACAGCAGCAGCTGTGTGGAGAAATCTTTTGAAAGAAAGTTATAGAGCGTGTTGATGCTTCTGCTGCATTTACAGCAGAAGCATCGAGGTCTGTTCATGAACACTTTGCGAACTTTGAAGTATTTAAAACATATTACATGTCAAACACTGAATTCCCTTCCTCACACAACATTGATTTGTGGGAATCATCTTAAATTATTATGTTGGAAACAACAGCCAACCTGCTCTCCTTCAGAGACACAACCCCTTGTTTATTAGAAGTTGTGATAATGTAAACATTGCTTTACTAGAGTTCCACTCAGATGCTTGTAAAACAGATGTGTGATGGTGATTGCCACACTGAAATGTTAATTACTTTATTAAGTGTCAGAAGCTGTCCTTGAGGGCTAGCAGTCCATTAACTGTAATAATGCACAGTGAGCTGGTTAATGCAGGAGGTGTCCTCATGTGACTCCACAGAGCGTGTGAGGTTAGGCCCAGTCACAGTGCAGCACTGGTGGACTTGGCAGGATGAGGACAAATTGCTTAAATGCAGGACTTTGTGCAGGAAAAAAACAACATTATCTTTTAACCCAAACTACTAAAGAGACAAATGCTGCTGACGTCCCTGCATGAGAGGAGTTTGCATGTGTGCAACCACCACGCCGGCCCCTGTGTAGCATATCAGTGCTTTAAACCATTCACTACAAGCCATTTACGTCCTCTCACACTCGATAGAATCATTTCCATACCACCATAGGAGCATAGCTGACATGTCTCCACTGCCCGTTTCTGTTGAGTGGTGCCCCGACTGAGCCATGCTACGCCACATCATTACCCAGGCCACCTGCCAGTGTGGCGACAGATGGGAGAGGCTTACCTTGTGCATCCCCAACTGACAGACTGAGTCATGCAGGCAGACATTTGTCAGTGACAACCACCACAAACTCTGTGTGACACTTGTGCGCCCGAACACATCCCATATGTGGCATCAGTGATAGAATTCACAGCACTGCCTTCAGCCGGGAACCACTACAGCTCTGTTGACTGAAGCTCAAGCGCAAAGGTTAAATCTGTGAGTTTCTATGCATTGTCACAGGAGAGGCTGCTGTCATTCGGTCACACTGTGTATATTATATAAAAAATGCGGAATCAGGTATTTTTTTGTACCTGGAACTTGCACTGGAATAATGTGGTCTGTAGAAGTATGGGCTGACATATTCAGCATTCCCCATATTAGATATTTTTTATGAATCATGCACCTATTCCTTTTTTTGGGGGGGGGGGGGGGGGGGGGGCTCTGATCTGCATTTTTTTATGTTTGGTGTCTGCCAATCATGAGCCTGATCCGTTCTTAATTTATCACATAAACTTGTTATTAAACTGAGAGATTTGCAGTGGATAATGTTGACAAAAAAACTGAACCACAACTACTATTTAAAAAAAAAATAAAGTGAGATAGTGAAAACAACAGTTGCTTTATTATACATACATATACAAACTAAATATTTGGATTAAGCCATTTAAAGTGAAGAAAGACATTTTCCACTCGTTATGGTTAATGCTGCTGTTTTAATGACCGGACCGCTTTTTGCTCGACTCGAGGTCTAGAAAGAGAAAGTGAAGCAGATAGAGGTAGCAAGCAGTTGTGTTAATGTCATGGCAACCACCGTTTGTTACTGAGGTGTGAGAGGCTTGATTATCGTGATATCCCAGTGGACACGCATGTAGTACGCTCTAATGTACAACTGATTGACAGCTACACATCGAGGGCAGATGTTAACAGCAATGTCTTCCTACCTGCTGAGAGTGTCATGCCTGCCATGGAAAAGTGCAGAGATTAAACAGGAGCTACAAATATTAAACTGAGCTCTGCCTGCCTGCCTGCAGAGGACAGTGAAACAGGTAAGGGATGTTTTGTTAGGACAACACACAGAGGAGGGCAAAGAGCAGTGCACATCTGTGAAAACAGCTTACGATCAGGAATCACTGTTGCTGCAGAAAAGATGCTGATATTTTCACTCTTAAAGGTAAACGGGACCCCTCAGATATCTGGGTGCATATATAGCCGACAAGGCAACTACACAAAATCCATGTTTTAGGATGACAGTCATTTAGGATTTAATACTTAAATTTGTGTCTGTGTGTGTGTCTGTGCGCACACTGTCTCCTCAGCAGTCCTGATCAAGCCATATTGTGTTGCCTGGTTGTTGAATCTTTGCTCTCTCTCCTCCCCCTGCTGCTGCTGCCGTTCTGCTTCTGTTTGTTAAATTCAAGTTTTAAACGTCCCTCTTTTCTTCCGGAACTCTCCAAAGGCATAACAAATATAAATTCAGACTCCCATGCAGACACCTTCCACTCTGGCCGTCCCCCTCCCTCTCACCAACACACAAACTAATTCTCTCTGTGTCTCTATCACTGCTCTCACATGCCAACTTACCAATTTACACCAAGGGGGAAACATTTTTTTCATTAGCTAAACATCATTCACTTTCCTCTCTGAGAAACAGTTTTTGCCTCATGCCTTCATATTGCTTGATAAATGCCTTTTTAATTAACACCGCATGCTTTCATTTTGAGTATATGTGGGTACCATCCTCTGTTAGGTGAGTTTTAATGGTTAAAAGTTCAACTTTCGATTTTTTTTAAATATTTGATGATGTTCTATCATTGATGTTTTGTTACTTATGCTTCTCTATAGAGAGAGGAGACCCTGGCGCAATGTAGCACTGGATAGAGAAAATTCAGGGAGCAGATATTTTATATTTTTCCTTGTATCAATTCATTAGACCTCAATTATGGTGTCGAACAAACTTGGTCTGAAATGGAAATGACCAGAGATAAAAAATGTAGTTTTTCAAAGAGAGGATTTGGGGCAATCACTCTATAGTTCTATAATCAAACGTGGTGGAATCACAAGCTTGAGCGTAATTATCATCAGTGTGTGTGTGTGAGTGTCATAAGTTTTTCCATTTCCAACTTAAATCATGAATAAAACCTCTTTTTTCTGTTTCTCTTATGACTTTGCTGAATGTCAAAGGTAAACTGGCTCAGTCTCATCCTTTTTTAATTAAATTACGCATTCATTCATTTATTTTCTTCTAACACACCTCTTTCTCCAGCTCCTTATTTTTATGTTTTCCTCTCTTCCTTCTCCCCTTTCCTTCCCTCCTTCACAACACCACTTCCACTATCCATCCTTTATCAGGATTATCATCACAGCTACCGTGCTGCTAACAACAGATGAATGGTAAATCAATAAGCACTGACCTTGCAGCATAATTGGACTGGGCCTCTCTAATTCATAGAACAATAACTTCCTTATGGAGTGAGACAAGTAAAGTAATAGAGGTGTTGCTTTATGGGATTATACACATAAAAAAAAGATCTTCTTGAACAAGGTGCTCCAGACGAGGAGAGAACTTATTTACCAATTTTTATTTAGCTTGAAGGTAAATTTCAGCCCTGCTCTGTGAGGCTCTGTTTCGGGAGCATTGGTACGTTTGAGTTAAATGTCATCATGTTAGCATGCTCTTGCTAACAGTGCTAACATGCTTATGTTTCATAATACATTTTCTTGATGTGTTTTCAAGTGATTGTGTTTCTATCTGTGTGGTTTTATGATTGTATTTGATGCTTTTAAACAACATGAAATGTAATTATAACGGCTGAGACTGACTCGCGATTGGACGAGCGCATGTATTGGCAGAACCTCCTGATACCAAGGCTACATTCCCCTAAAACTACTGCGCAGACTCTGGCTTTAGAACAGCTTTCCCATGCATTTTGGCCAAAAATCTATCTTGTGGTGAATTTGAATTAACATAAAATAATCACATAATTGCTAAATTTCTGCTCAATCCGACATTTAGAAAAATGCTCTGTTGTGAAGCTGGATAAAATGGTATTATTCTACTGGCATGAAGTTTCGAACGGGTGTGACGCCTGACTGACTGACCTGATCCTGTCTTTGTCTTCTCATGTCCAACTTCCAAAAGTCAGGGGACAACTGTTCACACAAACCAAAGAGAGAGATAGAGAAACAGATGAAGCCGACAGAGTGGCACCGTTTTCCAACTATAACATAATGGGAATGTAAGAAAACCTGAGCCCAGATAATGAAGTGAACTAATAGAGATAATTGAATTTTGTATCATCCTCAGTCACAACTTCACCTTCACTACTTTCATTTACTATCTACCTCGTGGCCAGGCTATGAGTTTAATGATTTGTCTGTCTTTCTCAGTTTCTTAATCTCTTTCTCTCCCTCCCTCCGGTATCCTTCCCTCCTCCCTTTGTCCTTCTTTTTCCTCCCCATCTTGTAATCTCTTTTATGTAACTCCTTTTCTATCCCTCTGTTGTGCTCTGTTCCCGAATGCTTTTAAAGATGCATATAGACATGCATTCAAACAGCTGCCCAATAATGCATGTACACTCAAAGGTTGTCAAGTGCACAAACACATACACACATACCCATTTATTCTACTTAGATAGACACACTGCACACGCACACAAACATCTTGGCTGTAAATGATGGTTGCTTGGGGAATTGGGGTGTAGCCACTACTCGGCGGACTGGCTGATAGCTCTTGTTGTGGATTGGGAGCTTTTTTTGTATTTGTGTTGTGTTGTATAGTGTTTCTGTGTGTGCTGCATGTGTTTTTGTAATCTTGATACTTGGCTCAATATATCAACGCTTGATATAGAGTGAGTGGGATGGAGAACACATGTCTTCCAAACCAGGCCTAGTTTGTTTCTGAAGGTACAATTAAAGGATAAAAAAAGAAAAGTAGACAGGCTCCTTCTTGGCCCGTGTTGCATCCTTCCACTGAGCTATGTGAAAATCCATTAAGTTGTGTTTGCAAATTTCTGCTCACAACCAGCTCACTGGGGCAAAACAAAACACAATTTTCTTGGCAGATGTCAAAACACACCATTATACTATCAATAGTTAATTAATAATTGAAAACTTTAATGTCTGCTGCAATAGCACAAAGCGTTGTTTGCCAGGAAACAGTAGAAAACTGAGAAAAGGGGAGCATTACTAAAAGCTGACTGTGTGCTCTACTGTGATGGTTGAAAGAACTTAAAGGCAAATAGTCCAAAGTGTTTGGGGACATTAACACTGACAACATGAATAAAAGGATCTGAGAGAAACATTAAATATTCCAACTTTTACCTGTAATCAGTCTAAAGTGTCTATTACAGTGTTTTAGGATTATAAATGAAGCTGAACTAGTCCCAGACTCTTGACTTGGGTCAACTTGTTCTTTGACCTGTGGTTGAATAACTTATATCTTTGCCATTTTAAGGTTTCCCCATTTACACTTGGACTGAAAACCAGTTATTATTGTGAGTGTGGGTTTGTGTGGATTGCAAATTTGCTTACTCACAGTTAACCGATGAAATTCACTGCCTGGAGTTGGAGTTCCAAAAAATGGATAAGCTGCTTGACAGCTTTCTCCGTAGCTGCTGCCCGGGCAAAGAATATTTCCAGCGTGTAAGCCATCGTCACACTGCCCCCGGTCGACGTTCTTCTGGTGCTCGCTTTAACGTTGCTGCCGGTCTCTTGTTTGGAGTCTTAATCAATCCCTTTCAAAACTCCACACGGTCTGGCAGTGATAGAAAGGTAGACAACTTCTCCTTTTCCTGTTAATCCACTCACCATTTTCCACTCCAGTTGCCCAAACACGATTGTTCCCAATGGTCCTCTACCATGCACCCGTACGTTCCCCTGCCTGGCCTGGATTCACACTGGCACTGTACCGGTCTGCCTGGAAGTTCTTGCCACCAAGGAGAATGAGCTGGAGGCAGGGGCAATAGTCTTTGGCACTATTGCATTGGATGAGGACGCAGCAGCACCAGTTGGACAGTTGCTCCAATGCCTGACCATCACTTTTCACATTTAGCATGAGTTTTTAGCTTGTAGGTTTACTGAATTATATTCTTCTTTTGATAGGAAAATCTGATAAAAGAGCATTTCTCTGTCAAATAAAAGCGTTTTTGCTCACGAGGGAGAGCCGCTGATCACCTGACCTGCTGCACAACATGGAGGTTAGGATACACCTCTATCTCCTGGGAAACTGGGCTGGAATCACAAAGTAGTCAGTCAGCTCCAGAGGACAGGGTGATATGTGTGTGATTTAAAGCTACATTCTTTAATCCAGAAATATACAGTATATTCAGGTGAAAACGCTGATTCAAACTAAAGAAGTTGTATCCCTGTTCAGTAATAATTTATTCCGGGGCTGAAACTTCTGTGCAATCGTGAAAATGTGGACATGGTTTTAGAATGAGTTTTTTTTAAGTCTGGAACAGAACATCGATTTATGAGTTTCACCCTTGCCCTTTTTCTCAAGCTCTGATACTGTGTAGGTGTAGGAACACCTTGTATGGAGTATGTAATGGACCATACCTGCATTTTAATATAATGAGCTGGAACAGTCGAAGACAAAACGAACAAAGCCCTCACAGCTTGCTAAAATGCTAGATCTGGTTCAGTGTTTGAATTGGAAAAATGCCACTATGTTTTATCATTTACTCGACTCATCATCTAAACTACAACACAAAGAGAACATTGGGTGGGGGGGTGGGGGGGGGGGGGGTAAAAAAGGCATAGGGCAAGATAAAAGCGCAGAATGGCTGAGGGCAAGAGAGGATATGAGCATGGACCAGGATGTGAGAACAGAGATACAGGAGATTGACAGAGGCAGTGAGATAGCAATGACTGAAAAGGCAGGCGGCAGGTAGAGCAGGAGAAAGGATGGAAAAAAAAAAAAAACTATGGGCGACTCAGAAAAATAAAGAAAGGAATTTAGGTTCTTACAAATCCACACAGAACTCTATATCAAGGCCTCTTTGATGTTTAATTGGTGAAACATCATTAAAAAGACCAGTGAACATTCCCAGAAACAGCGCTTGAAGTGTTGGGGCTTACTGTCGATATGTGCCTGCAAAGTTATGCAACTTCTTTTGAAAATCCTTATTAATGAGACTTTAATGCACGGGTTCAAACAGGACATTAGTAAGTAGAAGTGTTGGATGAGCCTTTCTTCCAAAAAATGGGAAAACAAATAATTAAAAAGAAGTTTCATTGCTTAATTGCAAAGTCTGCTCAAAGTGTGCTCATGTAATGAAAAGCATGACCTTTTGCTGTTTGAAATAAAGAACATTAACCTCTGCGGCTTCTCTGAAGGCCGTTATGTGTCACTCTCGACGCCAACTTCATTTCTTTCAGCTGAAAGTCACCTCTTTATCGTCGACCTCAGCTGTCACATTATCACAGGGATAGAGGAGAACCATTCTGTGTCATTATGCTCTATGTCTATGGGGCCAATTTTCCCTTTTCAATCTTGGAGATTTTTAGACTTATCACCAAAGCTAATATTAACTCAGGTCCTATGGACACTGTACTCACAAATACATAACAAAATACATATTGGATTGTTTTTTTGTCACAAGTTGAATATGTTGTCTTAACTCAACTGTACTTAAACCACAGAGGCTGCATTAGATCAGAAAGTACTACAATTCCACATGTCCTCTATTGCTGCTGCTTTGATTTCAACAGTGCTGTTTAGTTGCATATTGATTTATCCTGGAACTGGTCAATCACAGTAGCTCTGTGGAAACTGCATCATATCTGGTACCAATCTGTTCTTCGGTCTTTGGATTGACAGCCTTGTGGCCATGTGGAGTTAGATGAGTCTCTTCTCCAACTGGATTGGCAGCTGTTTACAGTCAGGATATTCAAATGCCATAGTCCGCACAGAGAGTCCACACTGAACTCAGTGTAGTCGCTGTGTAAGCAGGCAGGGCTGGGATGCTTTGGAGGAAATCTTGCCAGTTTGGAACAGTGCAGTGTGAAACTTTATTATAACAGTTCACTGCTGCAATGAACTATTTATTTTGTATAAGACATTCTTCTTGTTTGTTGGAACCAATCCGGACATTATGTGAAGAATCAAATCCGTTTACTTTGTGTAGCACGGAGACAAGATTCACAAGGTTGGTCTCTGTTAAACTTTCAGGACATCTTGTCTTATTTACCCTCAGAAGAACAGTCAGCCCGAGCTGCTAAAGAAAATCCTAGACACAAACTTTACTGTTTGAATCTAACTCATAAAACATTCGATCAAACAAGGACCCACAGGTAAAGACTCCATAAAGTGAAAGCCACTGCCTCAGATATGCACATACACACATTATCTCTGAAATAAGGCACACACAAGCTCTGCATTGTACCTTATTGTACAAACTCTCCTGACATCATTACACACGCAGTCTGCCTCCTTGTCTGTTTCCATTTCTTGGACAAACACACACTCGCGTTGTAGCTGCCACAGTGACTAATGAGAGTATGTGACAGCGCTGGTGGTAAGTGAGATAGAGAGGAAGTGGAAACGAAGGACGCCCAAATTTGCCATTGAGGAAATAAAAGGTTACAGGGTTCAGCAGTTTCCACTTCCTCCTGCCTGACCAATGGCTGATCCAGAGACCAGGAGACCAAACTGTGACCTCTTTCCTTTTTTTGTATTCTTAGCTATTTATCTTTGTTCAGTATCCTTTCCTGCCCGTGTCTCTCTTTCCTACTTCAGGTCTTCCTCTCCTTCTACCTATTTCACTAGCTCGCCCTCCGTCCTCTCAATCACTCCCTTCCCTCACCTTCAGTATTCATTTACTGTCTCTCCTCCATCACTCACACTTTGTTTGTCTCTCTACCATCTCAGTCTCTGCCCCTGCTCAATTATAATCCTCTCCCCCATCCAGCTGTCTGTGTCTTCTACATCATCTCCCTCTTTCCTTTTCATCCGTGCTCTCATATTTCTCCGTCTATCTGTCTACCTCTCTGTCTCTCTTTCTCAGGTGGCAGAGCAGATTAGTGGTTAGTGAGACCATCCCATTACTGTAAGGTTACAGATTCAATCTGCACAGGCAGACAGCGAGCACATCAATAGCTGTGGATTCTGTCAAAATGTCCTTGAGCAAGATGCTGAATATACACCTGCTCAGTCATTATAAGTCACCCCGGGAAAGCCGACTGCCAAAAATATAAAATTTTGCTTTTTCGCTATATAATCTGTTTTTTCTGTCCTTGAGGTTGTCCTCAATGCATTCAACTGACCCCAACCTTCACTTACCTTTAGTGCTTTTATTAAACTAACTCAGTGTCTCCTAATGTAAGGGTTGGTATGTCCAGTTTAGACGTCTGTATGTGCTGGGCCTGAATATTGAGATATCACTGCTAGACTATTAATATGGCTGCCAGTGCAGTGTTAGATAGCTGATTGTGCTGACTCTGCATTGTTGAAGAACCTCCCCTCTTCTTGTATTCACCGTTCTACTAATAGGTTGGTGATCAGATATCAAATTGATAATTGCGGGTGTTTACATTGACGCACAGAACATACGTGGATTTGTAAATATGACAAAAACAATAGAGGTGCATATGCATGTAAAAAGTCGACACATGCTATATATTATATTTTAGAACAGGTTACACTTGCACCGAAATTTAATCACTTGGCTAAACTTTGCATCAAAATCAGTGAGGTTTTCCAGCCCAGTTTCCCAGGAGATAGAGGTGTATCCTGACCTCCACGTTGTGCAGCAGGTCAGGTGATCAGCGGCTCTCCCTCAAGAGCAAAAACGCTTTTATTTGACAGAGAAATGCTCTTTTATCAGATTTTCCTATCAAAAGAAGAATATAATTCAATAAACCTACAACCAGAATGAGGTTTTGTTTGTTTTCTTCCTGTCAAATGTACTGGAAGGCCATTTGTCACATCCTCCTTATCTCACGTCTAAAGATTAATCTTTTAAAATGGAAATATCTTTCTCTCTTTTTTCATTTTGCGGGGAGATGAAAAGCAGTGTTAACAAAAAAGGCTTTGATTGTATGAAGGCTTCGTGCATCTGTCAAGTACGTATTGTTATAAGAAGCGGCTTTGAAGAAGAGTAGTTCTTATTTCGTCTGTAATTATAAGGGGACATTTGTGTTTTTCACTCCGGGCAACATTTTATTCTATTAGATACATGTGTGTGAACATAAATGTATGTATCCAGGTCATTGTGTGTAGAAGAATCACATCAGAGGAAGCCAAGTGATTTCCCTGATCGTGAATAATTAACTGAGTGACTCTGTCAAACTGACTCTCAACCTGGAAACCAGCTCTGTCCTTCAGGTCCTTACATCCTCGCTCTCTGCCTTCAAGATGTAGGAAGACAAATCAAACCTTTTCTCTCCAAGATGACAGCAACAGCGTTTTTATATGAAGTGCATCACACATGCAGGCTTTAAACCCCCTGTTTCACCAAATGTTCCCAGTCCTGGAGTATGAAATCCCTCAGGTAAGACAAAATCAAACAGCCGCCCAACCCACTTAATCCTTGTTAAATATTCCATCGGGTGGGTGGTATTAATATGCATAGTGTAAATGATGGATAAAAAGGAAAACAGTATATATGTGAAGCAAATTTTTGATTGAGCGTGAATTTGTGTGCCTGCTAAGCCCAATCAAGTTCTGTTTATCAGCAGCAGTGTGTGTGTGTGTGTGTGTGCTGCTCAATGATTGGAGCCCTATCTTGGCTTAACCTCTAACTCTCACCAGTCAATATTACAACAATTACCACTAAAGCGTGAAATGTCAATATGTGGCATTTTGAGAGGTCAAACTAGAATTTGTGGCCCTGAGAAGCCACGCTGCTACGAGCCAGCTGACGATGTTCGATCCTGAGGAAACTCAACTCAGAAAAATTCAGTTAGAAATGAATAGTGATTGATTTATGGTGATGATTTAGAAATAGTTAAAGGCCGTGGAAATGAATGTTCTCAGTCAGCCTCCTACTATGAGTGAAATGATGATACAGAAGTTTAAGTTGTTTCATAATGGTGATTTTTTTGGGGGGGTTTCCGTATCCTGTATTTAGGTTCGGCTGAGGTGGAAGAATCCAATTTAACTCTTGACTGATGAAAAGACAAAAAGGCATTTTTTATATTATTAAGCCTTTTAAACTCAGATTTCTCACATTGAAAAACTAAATCTGTTGAACATTTTTGGGATTTATGTTTTCCGATGGGTGGGGGCTAGTTAGATCAGTATAATCATTGCGACAAATAATGCCTTCTATTTCTTAGAAGCAGTTTCCTTCAAAGTTCAGTAATTGCAGTTGTCTTTCAATAGAAAAATATGTAGATCAATTTTTCTTGATGGCGAGATGGTGCAGTGTCCCCTCACAATAAAAAAAAGTTCCCAGTTTGGGGTCTTTCTGTGCAGTTTTCCTGCTGTATGGGTTTTCTCTGGATTCTCCAGCTTCCTCCCTCAGGTTTATGTATATTGGAGACTCTGTGTGTTCGCCCTGTAATACTCAGCTGACCTCTCGCCCAATGTCGTCCTGGATTGGCTCCAGCCCTCCCCCACGTCCCTCAAGGGATAAGTGGTATATATGATGGATGTATTATAATGGATTGCCCTGCTTCTAAAGGTGTTTAAAATCCTTTTAATGTCCTACATTTGTGATCAACATTCATCCCATAAAAACATGAACCATGGCAAACGATGCTGAGTGCATTTCCCAGTTTTTCACTTTCTCTGTGAAGGACAACTTTGTAGTCTCCCAGTGGTTGAGTGTCCTTTTCTATTTATCTCAACTAGACCAGATCAAATGCTGCACATCAGGAGGTCCACTGTCATTTTAGCTGTTCACAGAGAGGGGCAGAGCAAAAAGACAAAGACAAACACAGCGGGACATAAACATACAAGTTCCCTGACCACCCACCGTAGTAGGTGGGAAAGGGGATGCTGGTTTTTGTGTTGCCGTTTCTGTGAGACAGACAAACACAGAGCTGAGCAAATGATTGCCATGGGATGAAGGTCACCATTTAAGGTTTGTGTCCTTTCTATTTATTTATGGTAGGTTTTATATTTAAACTGTAAAGTACATAACCTTTCTTTTTCATAAAGGTTTGATAATGACATTGGGCTTCCTTACTCATTCTCACACAGCCCAGCTAAACACTTCCTGACAAGCCGGCTAATGCTTGTTTCCCTCGTCAACAAGAAAACAGAGAATGTCTTTATTCTATTTGTATTTAATCCAATTAAAAGCCTGTTATTAGTTCTGATGAGTCACTATTTGACTCAGCTGTCCTTACCATGTTTACCAGCCCTACAGCAGACATCTCCTGGCACCATAACAATGTTGTTTCAGCTTGTAGAAAAACACTGAGCCATGAATCAGTCAGTATGCATCATATTCAAGCATAGCAGTGCACAATGTTTCTGGGCAACACAGTGAATGTATCACAGTTAACATGTAGATCCTTAGACAGCCTGTTGTCTTTGTATTACAGCAGTAAGTCAACACAGAGTTTGTTAAAGTGTGATATGAGCAAACAGTTAAAAGTGAGTCTGTTACACTGGATTGCATGATTGCTTCTTTGCCCGTGATTCCCCCAGTGTGGGGTTGGTGGACTTTGTGGCGTTTGTAATTAGTTTCCAAAACAGGGTTTGATTTGATGGAAATCACAAGAATTAAAACTTTAAAGCATGATTTGAGTGAATATAATTACATCTGTCTAATGAGGATATTTCTAGAGTAGGAATTCATCTTGAATATATAAAATATAACATGTATTAAATAAGCAGTACATTGTTAGTTCTTCCCAAAAAAATGCAACTTTCTTTCAAAAGCTTTAGGGATGAAATATGTCTCAGGGTTTTTCTGTCTATTT